>NC_056067.1:2255312-2577500 GCF_016772045.2 Ovis aries
AATGGCCGAGTCGTTTTTGGTATTATCTTCAACTTAAGCCTGAACTTTGCAATAAGGAGCTTATGATCTGAGCCACAGTCAGCTCCAGGTCTTGTTTTTGCTGACTGTACAGAGCTTCTCCATCTTTGGCGACAAATAATATAATCAATCTGATCTCGGTATCGACCATCTGGTGATGTCCATGTGTAGAGACGTCTCTTGTGTTGTTGGAAAAGGGTGTTTGCTATGACCAGCCTGTTCTGGTAACAAAACTCTATTAGCCTTCGCCCTGCTTCATTCTGTACCCCGAGGCCAAATTTTCCTGTTATTCTGGGTATCTCCTGACTTCCTACTTTTGCATTCCAATCCCCTATGATGAAAAGGACATCTATTTTCGGTGTTATTTCCAAGAGGTGTTGTAGGTCTTCATAGAACCGGTAAACTTCAGGTTCTGGAGCATAGGGAGTTGGGGCATAGACTTGGATTACTGTGAGGTTGAATGGTTTGCCCTGGAAACGAACTGAAATCATTCTGTCATTTTTCAGATTGCACCCAATTACTGCATTTCGGACTCTTTTGTTAACTATGATAGCTACTCCGTTTCTTCTAAGAGACTGTTGCCCACAGTAATAGATATAATGGTCATCTGAATTCAATTCGCCCATTCCCGTCCATTTTAGTTCACTGATTCCTAAGATGTCGATGTTTATTCTTTCCATCTCCTGCTTCACCACATCCAATTTACCTGGATTCATAGATCTAACGTTCCAGGTTCCTATGCAGTATTCTTCTTTACAGCATCGGAGTTTACTTTCTTCACCAGTCACGACCACATTTGAACGTCGTTTCCACTTTCGCTTAGTCGATTCATTCTTACTCGAAGTATTAGTAACTGACCTCTGCTCTTCCTCAGCGGCATGTTGGCCACCTTCTGATCTGGGGGGCTCATGTTCCGGGGACATACCAGGCCTTCCCTGTCTCCTAAGAAACCTGTATGAAGAAGAAACAGAACCGCACATGGAACAACTGACAGGTTAAAGTTGGTAAAAGGAGTACAACAAGGCTGTATATCGTCATCCTGCTAATACAAGTCATATGCAGAGTACATCATGTGAAATGCCAGACTGGATAAATCACAAGCTGAAATCAAGATTTCCAGGAGAAATATTAACAAGCTCAGAAATACATATACCAGTCTAATGGCAGAAAGTGAACAGGAACTAAAGAATCTCTTGAGGGTGAAAGAGGATATGAAATAGCTGACTTGAAACTCAACATTAAAATAACTAAAATAATGGCATCCAGTCCTACCACTTAATGGCAAATAGAAGAAAAAAAAGTGAAAGCTATGATAGATTTTATTTTCTTGGGTTTCAAAATCAATGTGCATGGTGACTGCAGCCATGAAATTTAAAGATACTTGCTTTCTGGAAGGAAAACTATAAGCCTAGATAGCATATTAAAAAGTGGAAGAATCCCTTTGCCAACAAAGGCCCATGTAGTCAAGCTATGGTATTTCCAGCAGTCATGTACAGTGTTGAGAGCTGGACCATAAGGAAGGCTGAGTGTCAAAGAATTGATGCTTTCAAATTGAGGTGCTGGAAAAGACTCTTAAGAGTACCTTGGACAGCAAGGAGATCAAAGCCATCAATCCTAAAGGAAATCAGTCCTGAATATTCACTGGAAGGACTGATGCTGAAGCTCTAATTCTTTGGCCACCTGATATGAACAGGTGACTCATTTGAAATGACCCTGATGTTGGGAAAATGAAAGACACAAAAAAGGAGAAGCGGAGGGAGGGGGGGGCGTAAAGCAGAAGAGATGTTTAGATAGCATCACAGACTCAAAGGACATGAACTTCAGCAAAGTCTGGAGAACAGGGGAGGACAGAGGAGCCTGGCATGTGACAGTACACTGGGTTGCAATGAGTCGAACATGAACATGACTTGGCTACTGAACAATGTAACTATTCTAGGTAAACTTCTCAGTAAAGAGAGAAGAATTAAACAAAAGAGGGAGAATTTTTATGATTATAGAATACCATTCCCCAAATATTCACTTCTTCCTTCTTGCCCAAGAAGATACTTCCCCACTTCCCACCCCACCCCCTACCCCCGACTGATGCTGAGCTTGGATATATGACTTACTTCAATGGTCAATGACATTAACTGATGTGACAGGGAAAGAAGCTTTAAATGCATTTGCGCTGTTCCACTTGCCCTTGAATACCTCTCTTCAGCCATGAGAATATGCCTCAGGAAGCTGCAGGTCCCAGATGGCTGACAGACACATGCTGCATGTCTCAACCCAACCAGCAGTTAGGAGACAAGCCTAGATTAGCTGAACCCTCGATATCTAGAAACACAGGTGTAACAGAAAAATGCTTGGTGGCATACCACTACGTTTCGGGATGGTCTGTAGCACTCCTGTAGCAACAGCTAACACATTTATAACCCATGAGTGAAAAGACTAATTTCTAAGGGGCTACGTTACTTTTTCTCATCCAGAGATGAAGTAGCACTGCTGAAGAGAAACCTTTAGTAAATTCTATTTCCTAAAGATAGTTGCCATAAATTTCCCAACTCTCATGTTCTTCCAGAACCTGACACTACCCCTATGAAAGTAAGAGTATATGTCACCCCTGACCCCCAAAACTGATAGGACTTTGTGGCTGCCACAATTCACAAGGTTCAGTGGAAAGGGCACGACATGATTTCTAAGACTTGCTAAGAAAAATAACAGAGCTTTCAGGTGATTCTCTTCTCAATAATGAACCTCTAAAATCCCCGTTACCACAGAAAATGTGTCTGCCTTGAGGCCACAATGCTGGAGAACACACGAGAATACCGAGAGAGAGATACCTAAGGTGTCTGTTCCAGATCCCAAGTCTTGAGTCTTCCTAACCCAAGCACCAGACACGGAAGTAAATAAACGTTCAAGATACTCCCAGACCCAGCCATTAACAACAACTGCAAAAGGGGCTCTGCACAAGAAACATTTAGCTAAGTCCAACTCTGCCAGAACTACAAGAAACTGTAATAGAACATGGTCTTAAGCTGCTAATTTTGGGAGTGATTCCTTATATTGCTATAGAAAAAAAACAAAATGAACATACATCCACTTTGAGGCTTAATGCAGAGTACAAGAATACTGGCTTAGAAAGCTGCTCTAAATCTCCTTGCCCTGGGCAGAATCTAGAGAACTAAGATGGTTCACGAAGAACAAGTGGAACCTTTCACTTGGAAATGATGGAATGAACACACTCTTCATTCTCCACTCTCTACCAAAACCCTATCAAATAGTGCTAATACATTTACAGAGGCAGAACGACACAAGGGTAACAATAGGCCTAACAGGAGAATGATGTCAGTTAAAATTCTTTGAAGGCAGAAAGCAAACAGACAAGTTAAAAGTTGACTGAGGTGTGTGCTCTGCTCTCTCAAGCTGTAGCCATGTGGAATGGCAAGAAAACAAGCCATATCCTACAAAGGCTGAGGAAATAGAGATACCAGGAACCTCTGAAGGTAGAGGAAAGGAGTGGGGCTAACACCAATTGAATGTTCATATCTGGAGCACCCTGGTCCCCGATTCCCTTCTCTAGCTTGTACCACAGGCTACTGACCCCTATCAACCAAGAGAACCCGTTCTTCTTTGTAGAAATGAAAACCACAAAAGTCCTAGACTCAAAGGGCAGTGCTGATGGCACAAGTTTCATCCTCAAAACAGACAAATTAAATGAAAATGTATCTCCTCACTCTTCGTGGCACAGCAAGTCTACAGTCTGTGTGTTTCCTGTGTGTCTGCGTGGCTGAGTAGTAAGACAGCCTGCTATCCAACCTCTACTGGACTCCTCCGCAACAGTAAGAAATAAACGTGTATTATGCTGCTGACTTTCAGAGAACTTTCACTTGGCACAGTATATAACTCTACAATGTGTGTGTTGACAATAAGAAGAATATACTACTTTTGAATATCAAATATGTGTGAGAGTGTGTATATTTATGGGAAAAAAATGATTTTCCTCCTTTATATTTGTTTCTTTGATAGGCATGGGGCTGCCCTCTTCTGACAAATGACAGACAGCATGTTTTCCGGACACTCACGTGGTATTTAAAATCACCATACATTTGCTTTTAAAAAATGAAATGGGAAAATTTTTTTAAAAGAAAAAAAATTGTGTCAACTATATTTATAAATATTAATAAATGCATGAAATTTGATTTGATCAGAAAATTTAATGATTTCTCACGACAAAAGTTATCCACCAGCCTATATCACTGTCAAGGCAATGGTAAAGTTATAATAGATCTTCCTTAGATATTCAAAGTGATACATGAGAAATAATGCAAACCAAGAAAGATTTCCAGTATTTAACACTGTATTCCTAGCAACAGAGTAAACTCTTTCTGTATATTTTTTGTAGGACTTCCAAACATTAGAGGCTCACCATCAGTGTTCTACCACCCTCTGCTGGACAACTCAATAGTTCCCAGTGTGATTTCTGGCAGCAAAATACATTCCTAATTTACATCATCAAGATTTAATGGGTCCCAAAAATGATTACACGGGGAAAGACTGTCTTTGTAATGGAGAATCCTGACAGATATCGCCTAAGCGGTCTAACTCATCAGCACCAATGTCAGGTGGTAATGATGTGATATGCTGAGGGCAAAGCATCATCAACATAGTATTGATGGTCTAAAGTGATTAACATGAAGCTAACCAGGAGGATATAATGGTTATCTGAGTTAAATTCACCCATTCCAGTCCATCATAGTTCGCTGACTCCTAGAATGTTGACTCTTGCCATCCCGTTTGACCACTTCCAATTTGCCTTGATTCATGGACCTGACATCCCAGGTTCCTATGCAATATTGCTCTTTATAAGCACTGGACCTTGCTTCTATCACCAGACACATCCACAGCTGGGTATTGGTTTTGCTTTAGCGCCATCTCTTCATTCTTTCTGGAGTTATTTCTCCGCTGATCTCCAGTAGTATATTGGGCACCTACCGACCTGGGGAGTTCCTCTTTCAGTATCCGATCATTTTGCCTTTTTATACTGTTCATGGGGTTCTCAAGGCAAGAATACTGAAGTGGTTTGCCATTCCCTTCTCCAGTGGACCACATTCTGTCAGACCTCTCCAACATGATCCTCCAGTCTTGGGTGGCCCCATACCGCATGGCTTAGTTTCACTGAGTTAGACAAGGCTGTGGTCCAAGTGATTAGACTGACTAGTTTTCTGTGATTATGGTTTGTGTGTCTGCCCTCTGATGCCTCTCACAACACCTACTGCAAAATGGCTGTCTGGGGAGGCCTTACAAATAGCTGTGAAAAGAAGAGAAGCGAAAAGCAAAGAAGAAAAGTAAAGATATACCCATCTGAATGCAGACTTCCACAGAATAGCAAGGAGAGATAGGAAAGCCTTCCTCAGAGATCAACGCAAAGAAATAGAGGAAAAGAACAGAATGGGAAAGACTAGAGATCTCTTCAAGAAAATTAGAGATACCAAGGGAACATTTCGTGCAAAGATGAGCTCGATAAAGGACAGAAAAGGTATGGACCTAACAGAAGCAGAAGATATTAAAGAGAGGTGGCAAGAATACACAGAAGAACTGTACACAAAAGATCTTTACAACCAAGATAATCATGATGGTGTGATCACTCATCTAGAGCCAGACATCTTGGAATGTGAAGTCAAGTGGGTCTTAGGAAGCATCACTATGAAGAAAGCTAGCGGAGGTAATGGAATTCCAGTTGAGCTATTTCAAATCCTGAAAGATGATGCTGTGAAAGTGCTGCACTCAATATAACAGCAAGTTTGGAAAATTCAGCAGTGGCCACAGGACTGGAAAAGGTCAGTTTTCATTCCAATCCCAAAGAAAAGCAATGGCAAAGAATGCTCAAACTACCGCACAGTTGCACTCATCTGACACACTAGTAAAGTCATGCTCAAAATTCTCCAAGCCAGCCTTCAACGATATGTGAACCGTGAACTTCCAGATGTTCAAGCTGGTTTTAGAAAAGGCAGAGGAACCAGAGATCAAATTGTCAACATCTGCTGGATCACGGAAAAAGCAAGAGAGTTCCAGAAAAATATCTATTTCTGCTTTATTGAATATGCCAAAGCCTTTGACTGTGTGGATCACAATAAAGTGTGGAAAATTCTGAGAGATGGGAATATCAGACCACCTGCCCTGCCTCTTGAGACACCTATATGCAGGTCAGGAAGCAACAGTTAGAACTGGACATGGAACAACAGACTGGTTCCAAATAGGAAAAGGAGTACGTCAAGGCTGTATATTTTCACCTTGCTTATTTAAACTTACATGCAGATGGTGATTACAGTCATGAAATTAAAAAATGCTTACTCCTTGGAAGGAAAGCTATGACCGACCTAGACAGCATTTTGAAAAGCAGAGACATTACTTTGCCAACAAAGGTCCATCTAGTCAAGGCTATGGTTTTTCCAGTGGTCATGTATGGATGTGAAGTGAAGTAAAGTAGCTCAGTCGTCTCTGACTCTTTGCGACCCAGTGGACTATAGCCCACCAGGCTCCTCCGTCCATGGGATTCTCCAGGCAAGAATACTGGAGTGGGTTTCCATTTCCTTCTCCAGGGGATCTTCCTGACCCAGGGATTGAACCCAGGTCTCCTGCATTGCAGGCAGACGCTTTAACCTCTGAGCCACCAGAGAAGCCCCATGGATGTGAGAGTTGGACTGTGAAGAAGGCTGAGTGCCGAAGAATTGATGCTTTTAACTGTGGTATTGGAGAAGACTCTTGAGAGTCCCTTGGACTGCAAGGAGATCCAACCAGTCCATTCTAAAGGAAATCAGCCCTGGGATTTCTTTGGAAGGAATGATGGTAAAGCTGAAAGTCCAGTACTTAGGCCACCTCATACTCACTGGAAAAGACTCTGATGCTGGGAGGGATGGGGGGCAGGAGGATAAGGGGACGATAGAGGATGAGATGGCTGGATGGCATCACCGACTCAATGGACGTGAGTCTGAGTGAACTCCGGAAGTTGGTGATGGACAGGGAGGCCTGGTGTGCTGCAATTCATGGGGTGGCAAAGAGTTGGACACAACTGAGCGATTGAACTGAACTGAACTGAACCATGAAGAAACAATGCAACCACCAAAACAGAGATATTCTGCAACACAGATGGGCTCTTAACACTAAATGCAGAGGGTAATCTCGGACTGGATGTTGGATTGGACAAGACATACAGCTCTGATGAACGTTTTGGAATAATTCTGGAAAGATCTGAGTAGAACTGTATATAAAGCTAACAAAAACATGAACACGGAAAACTATCTGCTATTGTTCCAAGGAAGAGGTACAAAAATTTTGAATTAAAGAGTTAAAAACTTGCATAACAATTTGACAATGTCATAATATTCAGGACGTGAATAATGAACTCACTGCATTAAACACAGCATAGACCAAACTCAGGTACTATCAAACCTGCAAGCTGCTTTAATGTGATATTAGCATATCATTCATGTGTAGGGAGACCACATTATAGTGTGCCTGAAAATTTAGGGTTGTTTTATCAATTTAAACACAGAAATTTGATAAGCATTTCTCTGTATAAACTGTTATTTTTAACAATCATTTTATCTTTATATTTTTATTTTATAACAATCAAGTGTAACTTTTAAAATGGACAGTTCAGTAAGTAAGCTAAGAACATTAAACTGGTATTTTTAGTCCTAGTGGCAAAAAACCAAACCATACATTTTTGAGGGGAAAAAAAAAAAAAAAGAAAAACCCCACATCTTTTCTGAATGCAGCAGCAGTAGTAAACCATACGATGCTAATGGAAGTGACTCCAAAGTGTCTCATTTCGTTAATGAGGGACTAGTGAAGTCAAGCTTGGTTTTAGTCTCTGAGCCCTCACACAGTAGGCTTGGTTTTTTATCACGTGGCACTAAAACCAGTGAGTTCTCTTCCAGTGACACCATGGCTTAAAGTATTCGGGATCTGGGTTATGATAAAGAAACTACGACAAAGTTAGCAAAGTATTTCTTCAAAGCAGTTTGAAGAATGACAGTTTATTGCTGATAGGAAAGTTATTTTAGTATATGTGATTTAAACATGAGTCTGATATAAAGGAGTCTCTTATCCGTTTCTTGCTGACAAACATTAACTGACAGTTATCTGTCAGTTAAAATAAAAGTAGGATCCTATAATATCAGATGAGATTTGAAGTGTAAGTGTTTGCAAGAATAAGTTCCAATGACACAGCTGCAGGACAGGGTAACAGTTTACATTAAGGAGTCTGTGTTAGAATATAAATCAACACACTGCTTCTTTCATTGAAAAACATCTTACTATAAAAAAACAAAACCAAAAAACCCCCATTATTCTTATCAAGGTAGTAGAAACTATGAATTATGTAAAGCTAATGCATTAAATTTAGAAGACTATATTTGATAAACTGAAAACTGATCATAGAAGTGGATGTTATATATGTTGATGTACAATGGTTATGAAGAAAGTGACCTAAGAATGATGAAATACAGAATAAACTTATTTCTTCCAAAAGAGAAATGATAACCATATGGTCCCCAATTTAAAGATCCCAATTATACAGTAAAACATGCTGATTTATCTGCTTGGTTTGGAGGGGTTTTTTGGGTGTTTTGCTTTTTTTGGCCAAGACACCCAGCTTGCAGGATTTCAGTTCCCACAACCAGGAACTGAACCCGGGCCCTCAGCAGTGAAAGCATGGACTCCTAACATCTGGACAATAAGGGCATTCCCAGTTTGGTATTCGTGATCATCTTAGTATTTTCACACATGGAACTGAGTCAACATATTTTTCAAAAGCAAATAAATTATAAGAGTAGGAGTGAAAGTTTAAAGCCTGAAGAACAGTTCTTATAAGTTAACACATTTCATAGAATATTCTGAGTTGTATTTTCCATATAAAAAATTCACACATAGGAAATCCCTTTTTCCCACTGAAATACAACTTAAATTTAATTATAACTTGATGGGATAAATGACTGGAACTGACTACTGATAAAGCAGGAAGATGACTTCTGAAAGTACAGTTATTACTAATCAATTCACGACAGACCTAAGTCAAATCACTATGCCAGGAGGAACTTCACCTGTTATCTAACTGTATCTTACAGATCTGCTGTTTTCATATTATAATTTTAAATAAATGGGGAAGAAGAAATCCTAGGCATGTGGCTCTCATCCAGAACAGCCAAGAGTATTAAGACTATACTGCTTTTCTAAACTAGTAACAAACCTATGAATCGCTTGAAAAAATAATATTGAGATAATAGTAACAGAATCAAACTTCTCTAGAAATGTGGCATGGTCAGCTTTCATGAGCTGGGTAATTTCAGCCACTAACGAGTAGGAGGATTATTCCAACTATTCTGGGGAAGGGATGGAGATGTCCAGGAGCTGGCCCCGCCCCCTTTCTGATCTTCTGATAGCGCCTTGTAACTGTCATGGCACCTCTGGGTATGTCACTTAGCTTGCTGCCTGAGGATCAAGGTCCAGTGGAAGTTGACTTTATTGAACCCATTTGATTCTAACTGGTTTATGTGGTATCCTTGGTCTACGTCTCTTAGTACTTTTAATTGTCACTTGACTCAAAGGTTTGGGGGGGTGCGGCTTATACATGAAAAAGTTGGGGACTTTCCTGATAGCTCAGCGGGTAAAGAATCTGCCTGCAAATGCAGAAGACCCTGGTTCTACTCTTGGGTTGGGAAGATCTGCTGGGGAAGGGATAGGCTACCCACTCCGTTATTCTTGGGCTTCCCTTGTGGCTCAGCTGATGAAGAATCTGCTGCAATGTGGGAGACCAGGGTTCGAGCCCTGGGTTGGGAAGATCCCCTGGAGAAGGGAAAGGCTACCCACTCCAGTATTTTGGCTGGAGAATCCCATGGGCTGTGTAGTCCATGGGGTCGCAGAGAGTCGGACACAACTGAGCGACTTTCACTTTTCACATAGCCCAATTTTAAGGAAAATAATAAAGGGAGAAATTGCCAAAGTCACAATGCATGGCAACAAGTAGGTGGAACCAAATATGTAATGCTGAACTCTTACATTTTCTTGTTTCTATTTAGTCATCCACTTCATACTACCTCCAAACTACATTATCATATGTTAAAGGACCATTCTCATGTTCCCTGATAATTAATGGAACCACTGTTGAGTTCTAATGGAAAAGAACCTTGAGTTCTAACAGAATTCTTCCAAACTATTTAGATGGGTTGGTACAAGGACAGATGTCTAACCCCATTTAAAAAGATGTTCCATTTAGGTCGTTAAGAATCCACCTTGCAATGCAGGGTTTGACTCCTGGCCTAGGAAGATCCCACATCCCACAGAGCAACTAAGCCTTTATCTCCCAAACAAGAGAAGCCACACCAACGAGAAGCCCGCGCACCTCAACTAGAAAGGAGCTCCCGCTTGCCTCAACTAGAGAAGGCTCAGGTGCAGCAATGAAGACCCAGTGCAGCCAATAAACAAACAGTCAATATTACTAAAAGAAGGATGTTCCTTTTTAAAAGAACCAGGCTGAAGTTTGTAAACGTCATCCTACCTGACTTTTTCACCAGCAATATCAAACACCTTGGTGACTTTAGCTTCTTCTGGTTCTTTAGGTTTCTCCTGTTCTTCTGCTTTGACCACTTTACTTGAAGCCATCTCTTCATTCTCCTCTCCTGTCTATGAAAAAGAAGTGTATTAAGTTCGATACAAAATAAAAACTAAAGTTCCACTCAAACATGTTGTTCCTGGCAATTCTTAACATTTGTTTCAACTCCAAACACTTAAATTCTCACTGAAAATTGATTTGATTAGAAAATCTTATGTTTCCTCCCATAGGGAATACTTTGCTTTTCACTTGGTAGGGTTAGTATTAAAAGGCCGCTAGTCTGATTTCTGTTGTTAAGCCTCAAATCTGAGTTCGCAAATTTAAAAAGTCTACCTGGGGAATTTCTGAAAAACATTCATCGCATTCAGCTATTAACTTACTTTAACTTGTGTACACGGAGGCACTTCCGATTTTGGTTCTACGTCACTGACGGAGCTGGCCAACATTTCCTCCTCCTCCTCTTCCCTGGCACCCTCGGACTCGGCGCCTTTTTCCTGCTCTGCAGCTGCATCTTCCTTCTCACTAATACTCCCTCCAGATTCCCTGCTGGCATCCTCCTCGTCCTCGTGTTGTGGAGAGAGGCCACTGTGTTTTCTCTTCCTAATCACCATCACAAGGAAAAAACAAAATAAACGGGCAAAATAATTTCAGTTATCCCTTCCTGAATTCCAAACATGTTGTAAACCTCAGAAAACTTGAAATCAGGGACTACTGATTAACACACAGGATACAGTGAGTGTGAGAGGTAAGCTGAGATTCTGTGGAAGAAAAAAAGAACCCAACTCATATAGTTAGCATTTTCCCAAAACACTTAGAACCAAAATATATGCTGTTCTACTTCTGAGTTAGGACTAGCTATTCTAACAAAGAAAACACCCAAAATCACTTCACAGAATCAGTATGTTCAAGAAGAGACCTCTGAGAACATACATACGCCAGATATTTTTGACTTTTGAGACTAATGAGAGAGACTAACGAGAGCCTCAGATTTATCCAGACTGTCTCTTCCTAGGGTTCTCACTGTGTGAGGAATGGGGAGCCTTGTTTCTTGAGTATTTTCTGAAGATAGCAAAAATGGAATACAGAAAAACTCAAGGATAAAGGCACTGAACCCAAGATTAAATTGCTTAATGCTATTCTGACTTCAAATCAATCACCTAATACTCAAAATTCTTTTTCTACAATCTACTTTTTAATGTCCAGGAAGACTTCTACTGAAAGGTTCCCTTATCTGACTTAAATAACTTGAGAAATTTCATAATTTCACAAAGCAACAAAGGCTAGGGATGGGATACATTATTTTTTCTAGTAATTGAGTCTTTCTCACCCCCTGCCCCTTTTTTTTCTATTTGGCACATCACACAGCTTCTAGGACCTTAGTCCCCTAACCAGGGATTGAACGCAGGCCATGGCATTGGAAGCACGGAGTCCTAACCACTAGATAGCCAGAGAATTTCTAAGTTTTTCATTTTAAATCAGGCACACTTATTACATATGAATTTTTTTTTTTAAGTTAAAGCTCATTTTTAAAGCTTCCCAGAGAATAAGAATTAAATCCTAAAATGTCTCCAAATATTTCCCTCAATGAGAAAAGGTTAGAAATTCTAGCAGAAAGAAATCTGTCATCAGACCAATCCCAGCAATCTGGATGGCTGTGTCAACAGCGGCTGACTTCAGGGCCTTGAGGGCAGCATCACCTGGCCAGAACGTTCTCAGCTTTTCTTTTTGTCCCTTTGGTTTTCTGTGAATCCTCTTCAGCAGCCATTTCACCTTCCTTCACTAATTCATTTACAGCATCTTCATGACGCTCTCCACCTGAAATCACATAAGAAGGTGGTCAGAAAGACAGAAGCAAAAGTTTTTGGCATCAAGATGACACATTTTCACTCAGAAAAAAAGTCTAGTGCTTTCCTCTGTTCTTCCCCAGACTAAAGTATAATTTTCTGAGGGTTGTCCTCCCTGTTTCTAAAGACAGGATAAGTTCCCCTATTCCAGGCCTCCAGGGCAGTCCATAATTCGTCCTTAACTCATCCCACTTATATTTAATGTTTGCAATTTCTGCTATGCTCCACATACCATGAGATCACAGATCTGTATGTCTTTATAAGTAAATGCTGGTATGGCAAAACCAATACAGTATTGTAAAGTAAAATAAAGTAAAAATAAAAATTTAAAAATAATTAAAAAAAGAAAAAGTAAATGCTGAATAAATGAACAGAAATTCCAAAACTACCTCTGTAATTTTCAAAGAAGAAATTGATGTTTCTACCTCATCTTGGACATCTTTCAAACTAAACAAAACATACTTTGTGTTATCAATAAAAGAGGCTTAGAAAAAGGCTTAAAGACTTCAAGCTAGGCATAGCAGAAAAAGCAAATATATCGATTTCCCACCTTCGGACAGTGACATTCAGGGTCCCCAACAAAAGTGCTCCTTGGATGCCCAGTCTGACCACATTCTGTGGGTAGCTGTCACAGATCCTGTACACACAGATTCAACCAGATTTATTCTTTTTCACTTCACATAAGCTTTTACTGCAAGTATAACATACCAAAACGCACATGAACTAAAGTACAGGTCAATGAAATTAAGCAAACTGAACACTCCTGTGTAACTAGACCCATCTGAGAAGCAGAACATGAGCAGCTTTGCAGAAGCCCCTGGTGCCCTACTGCAATCACTAGCACCAGCCACACGCCCGAGAACTGCTATCCTCAAGTGTAACATCACAGATTAGTTTTGGTTTTGAGCTTTAGGAAGAAGTTTATAATATGTACTCTTGCATACATCATCTTTCACTCAACATTCCATTTGTAAGTCATCCAGTTCCTTGCATATAACTGTAGCGTATTTATTCTCATCCCTAGTGTCACTATAGACTAAACCACAATTTATTTATCCATTTTTCTGTTGACAGCCATTTGCTTTGGGGCCAGTTATAAACAGTGCTATTTTTAATAACCCTGCACTTCCAATTAGCTTTTAAATATTCACTCACAACGAACTAAGACCACTAAACACTTGAAGAAAGCCTCTACTATCAAAGGCAAGACTGAAAACAAAGGAATTTAGAGGAAACAAAACTAGGAAAAAGAAAAAAAACTTTATAATTAATCTCCTCAGAGAGGCATTTACAAAATAAAGATGACTAAAAATTTTTCAGAAAATGAAAAAACTAATGAGAAAATTCCTGGACTTCTCTGGTGGCACAGTGGATAAAAAGCCACCTCCAATGCAAGAGACCTGAGTTCAATCCCTGATCTGGGGAAACTCCACATGTCACGGATTAGCTAAGCCCTTGTGTAACAACTACTAAGCCTGAGCCCAAAAGCTGTGACTACTGAAGCTGGTGCACCCCAAGCAGAGAGCAGCCCTTGCCTGCCAAAATTAGAGGAAGCCCACGCAAACGCAGAGAAGACCCAGTACAACCAAAAATAAACAAATTCACTACTGAAAAAAAAAAAGCAAGCAAAACTCTGATGAGAGTGAGCCACCCATAAGAAAATCTTGCAAATAAGCATTTGAGGCTGACTATTTAGTCAACACAAGGGTTCTAAAACTGAAGAAAGTCATGTTTTAGACACCAAGTGTCAAGTGAAAGTCTCTTGAGATATCTGAACACACAAAAGTAATTTTGCTTCCTCCTAAAATCTGAGTAAAATGACTTACAACAAACCAACAGTGGTGGGCACCTCGCTGTACTGTGTTAGTTTATACTAATGGAATCTAAAAAGGCAAAACTATAAGGAAAAACAGAAAACTAAGGAAAACTGCGATCTGTAAGGGCCAGGGCACAACACAGTGGGGTATAGCCAGTGGCAGAAGCACGAGTTCTCTGTGTTGACCTCTCTGCAGGATTCTGAAAAGCTCTTAAATTAAGCAAAGTTTAAATAAATATATAAACATAACCAAAATGATAACACAACCCACTAAAAAAGGATTTACTCCAAGTACTTTAGAAACAGTATTTTGACTGTACATCCTTAGCAAAAGGTTAAAGACCAGAGAAATACCAATAACCTCAGATATGCAGATGACATCACCCTTATGGCAGAAAGTGAAGAGGAGCTAAAAAGCCTCTTGATGAAAGTGAAAGTGGAGAGTGAAAAAGTTGGCTTAAAGCTCAACATTCAGAAAATGAAGATCATGCTATCTGGTCCCATCAGTTCATGGGAAATAGATGGGGAAACAGTCGAAACAGTGTCAGACTTTATTTTGGGGGGCTCCAAAATCACTGCAGATGGTGACTGCAGCCATGAAATTAAAAGACGCTTACTCCTTGGAAGGAAAGTTATGACCAACCTAGACAGCCTATTCAAAAGCAGAGACATTGCTTTGCCAACAAAGGTCCATCTAGTCAAGGCTATGGTTTTTCCAGTGGTCATGTATGGATGTGAGAGTTGGACTGTGAAGAAAGCTGAGCGCCAAAGAACTGATGCTTTTGAACTGTGGTGTTGGAGAAGACTCGAGAGTCCCTTGGACTGCAAGGAGATCCAACCAGTCCATTCTGAAGGAGATCAGCCCTGGGTGTTCATTGGAAGGACTGATGCTAAAGCTGAAACTCTACTACTTTGGCCGCCTCATGAGAAGAGTTGACTCATGGGAAAAGACTCTGATGCTGGGAGGGATTGGGGGCAAGAGGAAAAGGGGATGACAGAGGATGAGATGGCTGGATGGCATCACCGACTTGATGGACGTGAGTTTGAGTGAACTCCAGGAGATGGTGATGGACAGGGAGGCCTGGCATGCTGCCATTCATGGGGTCGGGAAGAGTCAGACACGACACAACTGAGCGACTGAACTGAACTGGAAGACCAGAAAAGTTATATTATGAGAAATAACATCAGTGTTGTTATTTTGAAACTATTTATTTTATAATACAGATAAAAGGAAGGAAGTTGTTATGCTAATAATGCCAAAGAATCCAGATCTTCAGAGTAACAGAAATCATACTATTATAAAATCAAATAAATTAAGTGAAAACAAATGTTAAAGCTGAATTTAAATTCAGAACTCTCAGAGTCACAGACTTAAAAAATGAACTCATGGTTGCAGGGGTTGGAGGAGGGATAGTTAAGGACTTTGGGAAGGTTATGTATACACTTCTGTATTTAAAATGGATAACCAACAAAAATCTGTTGTACAGCGCACAGAACTCTGTTCAACGTTATGCGCCAGCCTGGATGGCAGTGTTATGTGCCAGCAAGGTTTCCAGGAGAATGAATATATGTATATGTATGGCTGAGTCCCTTCACTGTTCACCTGTAACTATGACAACATTGTTAATAGGCTATACCCCAATACAAAATGTTTTTGGTGTTAAAAAAATTAAAATTAAAAAAAAAAAAACTTTAAAAGCCCCGATTACATGGAAAAAAATTCCGAACTCTAAACATTTTATAAGGTAAATATTTTCTAGCTCTGAAGCAATGTCACTCTACCAACAACGAGCATTTCTTTAAAGCTCAGATTGTGTTCTTTCATGACTCTACTCAAAAAGGGTTCCCCAAAAAGTACAGCTAACTTTGGATTTGAGGGAAGGAAAGCACAAGGTGAAATGGGGAAATTTTGCTGTACCAGAAAACAAGGAAGTTAGGTATAATGGGTCACATTAAAAGGATATAAGATCTAGTTTGAAAGAACTTTTAGTGGCCAAAAGTGATGCCGAAACCATTAAAAGGAATAACTATTACTGAAATACACTGAATTGATTGGGGGAAAAAAAAAAACTGTTACCCCTTTATGCTAATTACAAATTTTGAAAAAAAAGGAAAAAATACTTTGCACCATTTTACGTTACCATTAAGATTATTCCCAATTTTGAAAATTGGTAATTAAGAGAAATGAATTAAATATTCATCCTGCTCCAGCTGACAGGAAAAGCTGCACTTTCCCAACAACATCAACCAATAAATGCAAAAGAACCACAAAACTAGAAAGAGACTCACTCTTTCACCACAATGATGGTAGTAATTCAACCAAAGATTATCATGTCAGGTAAAAGACAATTTAAGTTTTAATGATTAAGTATATTATTAGGTTAGTGCAAAAGTAATTTGAAATTTGGCATTTGATTTTGGAATAAATTAAATGAATGTGGTCATGTTATACATCATTTTAATGCACATTTCTCTCTTTTTTTGCTAATGACTTATTACTTGCTGTTCATTTTATACTGAGACTATGGAAATGTTACAGAAAGAGAAAATTCGAGCAATTTCTTTGAGTTCAAAATGTTGTAAAACAGCGGAGACAACCCGCAACATCAACAACACATCTGGGCAGTGGAGGTTCAAGAAGTTTTGCAAAGGAGACCTTGAAGAGAGATATCAGTCAGCCATCGGAAGTTGACAAGGACCAACTGAGAGCCATCACTGAGGCCGATCCTCTTAAAACTACAGAAGTTGCCTAAGAACCCAAGGTCGACCACCTGTGGTCATTTGGCATTTGAAGCAAATTGAAAAGGTGAAAAAGGTCAATAAGTGGGTGCCATAAGCTGTCCGCAAATTTTAAAAAATCGTGCTTTTGAAATGTCATCTTCTCTTATTCTACACAACAATGAACCATTTCTCTACTGGATTGTGACCTGTCGGGAAAAGTGGATCATATACAACTGGTAATGACCAGCTCAGTGGTTGGACAAAAAAGCTCCCTTTGGAGCTTCCCAAACATGCACCCAAAAAAGGCCATGGTCACTGTTTGGTGCTCTGCGGCCAGTACGATCCACCACAGCTTTCTGAATCCTGGCTACACTATTCCATCTGAGAAGTAGGCTCAGCAAATCAATAAAAGGCACCGAAAACTGCAATGCCTGCAACAAGCAGTGGTCAAAAAGAAAGGGCCCGATTCTTCTCCAGGACAATACCCAACTGCACATCACACAACAAACGCTTCAAAAGTTGAACGAAGTAGTCTACAAAGTTTTCTTTCCTCTGCCGTTACCTGATCTCTTTCCAACTGACTACCACTTCAAGCATCTTGACAACTTTTAGCACGGAAAATGCTTCCACAACAAGCAGGATTCAGAAAATGCTTTTCAAGAATTCGTTGAATCCCAAAGCACACATTGTTATGCTACAAGAATAAACAAACTTATTTGTTGGCAAAAATATGTGTTGATTATAATGGTTCCTATTTTGATTAAGAGAGATGTCTGAGCCTAGTCAGGACTTAAAATTCAGTCTGAAACCGCAATTATGTTTGCACCAACCTAATATAACACAAAACACTTTCCAGTTCCAAGGGAAAAAATAATTACACAATTAAGGGATCAAATTCTCTTCATTCTGATCCAGAAGTCACAACTATGGGAAATAATCAGGTATTTTGTTTTCCGATATCATGCATTATGAAACACACACATCAGCTATGAACTTTTTTTTTTTAAGCTAAAATTATTTTATTTGAACCCACCAAGCATTTAGATCTAACTTCTAATTTAACATGGGCTTCCCTGATAGCTCAGTTGGTAAAGAATCTGCCTGCAATGCAGAGACCCCAGTTCGATTCCCAGGTCAGGAAGATCTCCTGGAGAAGGGATAGGCTACCCAATCCAGTGTTCCTGGGCTTCCTTTGTAGCTCAGCTGGTAAAGAATCCATCCACAATGCAGGAGACCTGGGTTCAATTCCTGGCTTGGGAAGATCCCCTGGAGAAGGGAAAGGCTACCCACTCCAGTATTCTGGCCTGGAGAATTCCATGGGCTGTACAGTCCATGGGGTCGCAAGAGTCGGACACGAACTGAGCGACTTTCACTTACTCACTCGAATTTAACACAAGTTCAAGGGACAAAGGAATCACCTAATACCATGAGGGAGTAACCGGACAAAATTCCATAGGACATACCGCCTGGTCTCTATGCCAATGTGTGCTACAGAAACGTGAGTGTGCTCGAGTAAAACAGGTGTAAAGGACGCAACCACTGAACGACACAAGTAGTCCGGAGCTCAACCAGGATCTGAACAAAAAGCTGTTGCCATTTCTGAGTCAACAGGGAAAACTTGAATACGGTTTGCATATTAGATGAGCTCAAAGTTTACTGAAATGGACAGGGAGAGAAATGTTCACTGAAAAGAGCAGGCTACAAATAAACATGAAAAAAGTGTGATTTTAGGTAGGGGAAAAAAAGAAATATTAATAAAAACACTTGGGAATAGAAAAAAGATGAGCGGGTTTCACTAAGAAATCAATACTGATAATCTCTAGGTGGTGGGGATGTAGTAATTCTGATTTTATGTTTAATTGCCTGCATTTTCTAATTTTCAACAAAGTTCATGCATTTTTGTTATAAGCTTATTTTTCTTCATAAAACTGGGTGAATGTTGCAGACAGCTCAAAGAGATGTTTGTAGCTCTAGATCTTAAATATGAAAAAAGATACTCTATCGCACTGATAAGAGAAAAGCAAATTTCAAACTATGTAACAGAAACTACAATTAAATTCCATGTGGTTACTATAAGAATAACATCCCTAGAGACAAAAAAAGCACAAAATGAACAAATCTTTTTAAAACTGAAGTACAGTTGATTAACAATACGAGTTTCAAGGGGACAGCATAGTGATTCAGCATTCTTTTCTTTTGCTTTATTTTGTTCATTTTTGGCTGTGCTGCGTCTTTGCTGCTGCACGGGCTTTCTCAAGTTGTGGGGAGCAGGGCTACCCTAGCCGCGGTGTGCGAGCTTCCCTCCGCAGCGACCTCTCCGCTGCAGAGCACGGACTTCAGGGTGCCAGGCTTCAGGAGATGTGGCTCCCGGCTTTAGAGCACAGGCTGGCATTTGGGCCCAGTTGCTCCAGGGCATGTGGATTTTCCCACATCAGGGACTGAACTCGAGTCTCCTGCACTGGCAGGCAGATTCTTTACCGCTGAGCCACCAGGGAAGCCCTCAGCACTTTTTATAGCAAATGAACAAATCTTGTCCAAAGACTCAAAGCTTGCATCACCTTTTCAGTCCTCCATGCTTAAACATGAATCAAACAACTAAGAATTACTGAAAAAAATCAGAGAATGTGTCTAACATGTTAATGCCCAAAACAAACAAAACAAACACCTAGGGTGAATAAAAAACTCAGAGGAAACATTGTTTCCTCATTTTATCAGGCTAGCATTATTTGATACCAATCAGACAAGGAAATTAACCAGAAAACTATGGACCAACATTCCTTATAAACAAACACAAAACTTCTCAACAAAATTTTAGCAAACCAAATCCAGTCATGTAGACTACTACATCCAGTAAGTTTTATGGGGGTGGGGTGAGATGAATTTAAAATCAATCACAGTAACAGATTAAAAAAAGAAATACCACACGAGCAATACATGGTGAAAAAGCAGCTGACAAAATTCACCTCAGCAAATAAAGAATAGAGGGAATTCTTTAATTCCATAAGGCCTGAGAGGCAGTATACGCAGACTGCCAGGATTCAAATCCCAGCCCATCTAATCTAGCTGAGTAACTTTGGGTGCCTCACTCTCTTCTTTTGTAAAATGTTTTAGAAAAGCAAAAAACCTGCATAATTGCACAGACCTGGTAATGTGACTAAGTAATCAGTTCAGTTCAGTTGCTCAGTCGTACCCAACTCTTTGTGACCCCATGAACCACAGCACGCAACAATGTGACGTGCTTAAGGCATCTATGAAAACCCTGAAGGTAACATTATACTGAATGGTGAAACACTCATGCTTTCTCCTTACAATTGGGAACAAGGCAAGAATGCCCACACTCACCACTCCTATTCAATACACACTGGAACTGTACCAAGTACAATAGGCTATCAAGAGAAATAAAAGCTATGCTTACAGAAGAGAAGGAAATAAAACTTTCTATACATAGATAATATTATTTTCAGGGGTAGGGAAGGGTAAGGTGGCCCTGGAACTGTTAAATTCAGTCGTGGTTACGTAACTATAAGCATTTGTCAAAAAATTCACAGAATACTCTAAGAGTGAATTTTACTGTACATAAGTTAAAAGAAATATTTAGAACATTATTATCATTATTATTTGATAGATAAGTAGATGTATTTAGAGAGATATACATTCCATACACAGAATGCTGACTGTCTCCAAAGGCCAAAGTGGCCCCAGGGGATGGAGTCTCCTTGGCAAGTGAGCGCAGTCATGGGAGAAACACCTACAGAGCGTGGGCCATCTCAGACGGTGAGAAGCCCAAAGCGTACCTAATATCCATAGAGCAATAAGATGCTCCACTCATGAAACAGAACATGATGCTATTTAAGAGTTAAAAAAAAATTTTTTTTTTTTCCAAAATTAAAAATATCTTGATGCCCAACCCCGGTTATGAGGACAACAAGAAAACAAAGCACACACTCCCCAGTGGCTTCTGGAAGTTTCTGGTCTACAGTGTCAAACAGCTGAAGGGTTGCTGACATGCGACCAATTGTACTGTGCTGTGACTGCTCCTAACACCTCCTCTAAGAACCTCAAAGTCACTGTGCAAAGAGCAGCCCACCAGGCCATCCCCAGTCAACAACCCCAGTGCCAGGCTGCACAGAGAAGAAATTGACGGACAGTTTATGCAAAGAGAAAAAACAACAAAAGCACCAGTCCATAAGGTGTAGCAAGAGTCAACATACAAATAATGATGATTCCAAAAAAATGAAATGAAGAAAATTGTCCCCCCAAAATTTTAAAAGGTACAGAAGGAACAAAAACAAGATTCTATCAGAGTCCAGAGACAAATCTTATGTAAATGAGTAAAAACTAGCAACAAGCTTTTTTTAATAAAAGCACTGGAAACTTAGAAAATAATGGAGAAGTACCTTCAAAATTCAGATTAAAAAATTACAGAATACAGAATTCCATACCAAACTATTAATCATGCCTGAGGGTCACCTGGTTATTTTTAGATAGTCATGGTCTCAAAAAAAAAAATAGTTTCTAACATGCATTTTTCTTCAAGAAGTTATTTGAGGATTTATTCTTATTTTGGTGAACACACCAAGAAAAAAGACACCATGGGACCCAAGAGAACAGGGAGTCTAAGAGAAAAGGGTAAACAAAACATCCAAAGTAGTGGTCAAGATGGAAGATTTTAGGTTTAAAAATTATAAAACCAAGACAAATTGGAGCAGATGAGAAGACAAAGACGGACTTCAAAATAGCAAATGATTATCTAATAAATCTAAATACGTTGGGAGGTGATTTAAACAATTTTGAGCGTTTAGGATCAAATCAGTAGTAAGTACACTGATGACTAAACAACAAAATGGCAATTATTAACTCCAGAGAAAAGCAGTGCAGGAAAAGCAGTGACTGCATATGCAGATGGTTCAGTCACAAGATGTTCAAAGTCATTACCAAAAAAAAGAAACACTTAACATTAATAACAGTCTAACCCAAATTGACATAGGAACATTGGCAGGCTGGGGAAGTGGGAAGGGTCTGAAGGTGGAAAACTGTGTGTTGGCAGAGAGGGGAAAGACTCAAGGAGATGTTAAAAGACGACCTAACATGAATGGGTTAAGTCAGCAGATGATGGAAATACCAAATTTTAAAAGAAGAAAGCAGTTTCTTCAGTGGAGAATGGAAAGGGATAAGTGATGGAAATGGTTCAGTTTCAAAATAATTCTTTTAGAAATATTTGACTATTTCTAAGGAGGTGCATGGTAACTGATTACAATGAAAACTAATTTTCAACTAATCATGCTGATATTTAAAGAGCTTCCCAGATGGCGCTAATGGTAAGGAAACTGCATGCCAATGCAAGAGACGCAGGAGACGGGGGTTCCATCCCTGGGCTGGGAAGACCGCCTGGAGGAGAGCATGGCAACCTTCTCAAGTATTCTGGCCTGGAGAATCCCATGGACAGAGGAGTCTGACGGGCCCTCAGTCCCTAAGGGCACAAAGAGTGGGACTTAGCACGCACAGTGTTGGCCGGCAAGAATCTAACACAGGAAAGGAGCTGGGAAACTATGTCAAGTCTTAGTGATAATGGTAGCTCAGTAAGAGCCACACTGGTGACGGACTGATCAGAAATTCATCTTAGCTGTAGCCTCAAACTGAATGTAATGATTGGCTCCGCCAAAAGAATGTGAACAAGGACAACTCTTCAGGCTTTTTTTTAATCTTGTTTGACCCAGTGCAACTGTGCGAGCAGATACTTCTAATGAGATGTGGGAGTCTGGGGAACGGGCAGGACGGCAGGAGGGGTAGGTATGGGTAACATTTTGGTCTGAAGCCTATACATGTTGCCGAGCAGGCCCGTTAGGGACTCCTGGGCACAGAGGCCTTTTTGTCCCCAATTTCTTACAGGCAAGACTCCAGTCTCCAGGACCTTCCCTCATTTCCAAACAGCAGAACACTTGCTATTTAAAGCAGGAACAGCAAAGAAACCACTTGAGGCAAGATTAAAGGACCAGAGAAGCTCGCCACCATTGACAAACTGGACCACACCCTAATCTCGCCAGCACCCTTTTTGAAACTTTGCAGAATACTAGACGGTTACTGCCTTGATCCTTTATCACTAACTCCTGCCTGACTATACGACCTTTCCGTACTCACCAGGGAGAGGGGCACAGTTCTTGACGCGCTAGTCTACCGTGTTGCCCTAACCCTTTGCCTGGCAAAGTAACAAAGCCACTCTTTCCTTTTCCTCCAAAACTCGTGCGCCTATTTCTGTTTGCATGGCGCACAGAGCGCCAAGATGTGGGCAACATAGAAAAACAATAAAACAAAGGTCTAAGAAGGGCTGAATACTGAGACTGCAAAGAAGCAAAGACATCATTATGTGAACTTTTAACCACCCTCTCTCTTTTGAGGACAGAAAATGATGTATCGGGGTCGTGATGCTAGCAATTCCCTGGGGACGGAAGGTCTGCGTAAGATGGCCTTTCCGAAGCGTTCAGGGTTGCTGAGGGTACGCGATACCCAACCACCACTAACGGTCGAGCTCACCTGCGGGTTCCCGCCCTCTGAGAGGGGGCGTCGGCCGAACACGGCCCAGACAATCGGCCGCGGGAAAGGTCCCGGTCCGCTAACTGGGGCCACCCGGCCGCGCGATGCGCGCTCAGGGCCGCTTGAGAACCACGCCACCCTCCCACCGGGCCCACAAACGCCTGCAAAGCGAGCCTCAAGCGAGGCGGGGGCGGGGCAAGTCGCCTCTCGCCTCAGGAGTGCTCACCCGACAGCGCGTAGTCCTCGTCCTCCTTCGAGACGGAGAAATCCTCGGACTTAAACTCCTCCATACTGCTGCCGCGCGGGGCCTACGGTGCCTCAGCAACCGCCTCCAACGGCAAAGCTCTAGGGAGAGACCGTAGAAACGCGGAGTGCGCGGAGGCGACGGGGGATGGCGGCGGCTCCGGCGGCGCGTGCGCACACGCAGAAACGGCGCTAGGTCGAGAAGCACCACTTCCGGGCCAAAGCCGCGGACCTGACGCTTATATGGCGGTCGGCGGTATGCGGACTTCGTCCTGGAGCGGTGCATGCTGGGACTTGTAGTCTTCAGAGCTCAGCGGCTTTGATTTAGTGTATCTGCTTAAGGAAAACTGGTTTTGCCCATGGGAGCACAGTTGCCCTTCGTTAGTCACTGGTTGATATAACTGAATTCGCTTAGTTGTTAAAATAGTCACACACACACACACCCCCAAATCAATATTCACGGTGCCTTCTGGGGTTATTTCCCCCGATATGCTCAGAGAGTGAAAATATTGAGTTAACCAGTGGTGGGTTGTACTGAGGTTGCAGGCAGGCAATTTGCTATCTTGCTTCAGCCCTCTTAGTGTAAATAAGTATCGTCTTCCCAGTCTGTTTAGTGCCGCGTTTCCGTTTTTTTTTCATCGGTGTGCTTACTGTCGGTGATTTCGCTGTTTAAAATGACCCCTGGGTGTGTTGCAGGGAGGAAGCCAATTCTGACTCCATGTTGGAAAGTTTCTTTGACTTCCTTTTATTATTATAATCATACTCAATGGCTTGCCTGGAGGACCTTGCTTCTCTGCTTGACTGTAAACTAAAGTGCCTTTGTTCGGCTCTAGGAGAGGTAGTTTGTCCCTGCCCACCTGTGAATATAAGAGATTAGCACACCCCTTCTGAAGGCTGGACATTCCGTTGGAGATGTTTTACAAGGCTGAAGACCCTTTCCTTTTACTTCCTTGTGACTTTAGTTCCTCATTGCTTCTTTTCTCTCTGATCTATAAAAGAATCTGGCATCCAGATCCCAGTAAGATGGTTGTTTTGATGCACTAGCCTGCCATTTTCTCCGTCTGCCGAGCTTGCCTCAGCACTTCGTCTCTCTGACTCATTGACCTATCGTGCGGCGAGCAGAGCAAGCTTATTGCTGGGGTGCTTCCTAATGTTTGTAAGTGCAAGAAGGTTGCGATGTGCCTTATGGAGAAAATACTTGGGTTAGATAAAGCTTCATTCAAGTACGTTTGGTGGCTGTGAGCTCAGTGTTAAAGAATAAACTATCCAGTACATCAAGGAAAAGGAAAGTCACCAATCTGTATCTGATGCTGCTCCGTAAAGTGCTAAAGTGACATTCATAGTGTGCGAGGCAGCTATGGAAAAGATGGAAAAGCGGCTCAATTTGTGGATTCAACCAATAAAACCGATGAAAAAAGTCTGGTAGACAGCATTATAGAGGCTGAAAGTCAAAAGTTTACCGTCATGTTACCCAGGGTCAGACAAATGTGAAGAAGCCCTTCTCTGTAGCGCTGGCTCGGTTGCACATTTCAAAAGGCCATATGCTGTCAATAATGTGAAGCTTGCAGCTGAGGCAAGTTCTGCAGATCAGAAGGCTGCGGAAGAATTCAAACGATGCTTGCTAAATGTTATACAGGAAAAGGGGTATATGGAAGAGCCGTTTTTCAACGCTGGTGAAACTGGCTTATTTTACAAGAATGTTGGCAAAAGAACCTATGTAATGTGAATGGCCTCCAACGGCCCGGGCTTTAAATCATTCCAGGACTGTGCAACCCTACTTAAGTGCACCAATGCCAAGGGTGACTCCAAGTGCAAACCCTTACCGGTGCACAGACCTTCAAATTCACAAACACTTAACGAGAAAAACGTGAACCATACATATCTGGTGCATTGGAGGTGGAACCAAAAAGGGTGGAAGGCGTCTGATTGGTTCCACAGCTGAATCATACTAGAAGTTGAATACTATCCCCAGGGTAGAAACCTTGCCTTGAAGATTTCGTTAATTTTGGATGCCCCAGTCCATTGCTGAGAAAAACTAAAAAATGCCCACCCCAACGTGGAAGCTCTTTTCATTCCCCCAAATACTACCCCTCATCCAGCCCCTGGATCAGGGCATAGTGAAAGCCTTCAAGTCACAGTATACAAGTGAGCTTTATAGTAAGGCTTTAGAGGCTCTCAAAGCCAGCAAGGAAACTAGCATGATGGACTATTGGAAATCAGTCACTGCACGTGAGGTGATGGATTATGTTGGCAACATCAAGCAGGTGACAATCAGTTACTGTTGGAAAAATGTTTGGCCAGACTGCGTGGAAAATTTCGAACGCTTTGAAGGTGCTGCAGAAAGTGTAAACAACAGTGTCAAAAACATAACGCATACCACATGCAAATAGGTGGAGAAGGCTTTGGTGACCTGAGGAAGATGTGGAGGAAATTTTGGCAGCGAAATCAATAGAACCCATCAACGAAGATGTGGATGAGATGGCAAAGCAAGACATGATGATGAAAATGGTGATGAAAGTCAGCCGAAGAGTCCAGAAATTGTCCCGCTTACAGCAGTCAAAATAACAGAATGGAACCCCGCTTTGGAAAAAAATTTTCAGTGACATGGAAGAATGTGACCCTATGCTTGATCGAAGCCTCATATTTAAGCGCTTAACTTCCTGTGCATTTGCCCCCTATGCTGAGACATTTCAGGCAAAAAGCTAAGCAGACAGGGCCAATGTAATTTCTGGAGTCATTTTGGGAGAAAAAATTGCCCACTCCATCAACAAGTGCTGAGAGCCAAACTTCTGAGGTTGAACTGACAGATGCCAACCTGCCACCCTCTTCCTCATCTGCAGAATGAGAGCCACCAATCTCTCCCTTGTTTTTGTGGAGTAAGCCAAGGTGGAGAGGCTTGACCACACTTGCACTGTGCCATTGTTCAGCCTGCAGCTCCATCAACCAGGAAGATGTTAGGTAACATTTTTACAAAATGTTAAACATTTAATCTTTATTTGCAGTAACGTGCACTATATAGTATGTGTCTACTGTATGAGTACTGTACGTGTAGTTTGTGTTTTTGTGTGTGTATGACTGAAGGGGAAGAGTTAAAATAGTACAGTCTCAGTGTTGTACATGACACAATAATGCTGTCATTGAAGTAATTGTTTATTAATAGTATGTATCATTATTTGTAAGAAAGTTATATTAAATACAGTGTCTTTGAAGAGAAACATACATAAAACAAAGCTATGTACTGATCAGGTGACAAAAATGGTATGACCTGAGACCCACAAGAACCCAACCCTGTATTTCTGCTGATTGAGTGTGCATGGTAACATCACAGATGTAATTACAAGGAATGGCTGTATTCTAGAACTCAAACATCATCCACAAGGAATCCTTTCAAGTTAATCCATATGGAAGTACAACCAGATATAATGTTTGTCGTTTTGTGACAAACTGGGATGTAGCCTTTTGCCCCGCCCTTGGAGTCTCAGTCTGGGGAAAATGCTACCCTGGCATTCTTCAGTAGACTCTCCTCCCGCACCCCACTTCTCCCACTCTCCTCTTTAGAGCTTGCAAGCATCCCATACATTTGTTCAGACTCACAAAGTTTCTGACCACTTTAGTGGTAATGATGGAACTGTCTTCTATTTGTCAAATTGTTTAGTACAGAGGTCTAAAATTGGTTAGCAGCTCTCATCGAGCTTAAAAACAAACATTTTTGGATTTGAAAAGCATTTTCCATGAATTTAAATGTCACCAGCTGCACTATTATGCTTTTAAAGAAATATACATTATCCTCAATGGCCAGTGATTTAATGAATCACGAATATGTAATGACGTTTCCATAGAGCTGCAAAGAACAGGGTTGAGAACTTCCCAGTTCAACATGTGGAAATTCAGGGAGAACTTTGTCCCTTTGAAGGGGCACGAAAGCACCACACACATACCCCATACCTTGCCCTGTGCATCTCTTCCATCTGGCTGTTCCTGATTTAAATCCTTCTGATAAACCAGTGATCTAGTAAGTAAAATGTCTGAGTTCTGTGAGTCGCTCTCAAATTAATTGAGCCCAATTTATAGCCAATCAGTCAGAAGCACAGAAGAACCTGGACTCGCAACTGACGTCTGGAGTTGGTGGTTGAGGATGGGGGGTTGGGGGTGGGTGGAGTGCTACTTCTGGGTAGAGTCAGAATTGAGTTGAATTGTTGAACACCCTTTCTGGTGTTCAATGTTTGTTAGTGTGGGGAACACCCAATATACCACTTAAAAATTTAAAGATTTCAGCACATAATTCCACCAAGAATAAACAGGCTGAAACTGAGCAATCCCTTTGGACAAATATTGGCCACAATATAAACCCCAACCACCTACAAGTTTCCTGGTTCACTCTTACCATGTTGTTACCGAGTCCAAGGTCCCTCTGCTCACCGCACAACAGGACAGTGAATCCGAGAGACGAAGTGTCGAGGCAAGGAAAATGACTTCATTTGGAAACCTGACTAAGATGGCAGACTAGCGCCTCAGAGCAACCATCTTGTGGGGGTCTGAATGCAAAGTTCTTCTGTTGAGTCAGAGAGAAATAAGCAATGAGGAACTAAAGTCAAAAGGCAGAATAAAGGAGAGGCAGTGGGGAACTAAAGTGAAAGGGTCTTCAGTCTTGCGAACACCTCCGAGAGAATGGCCAGCCTTTGGAAGGGGTGTGTTGATCTCTTCTATTCACAGGTGGGCAGGGTCAGGTTATCTCTCCATTAGCAGAACGAAAGCACTTGAGCTTACAGTCAGGCAGAGGGGCAGGGTCCTCTGAGGCGGCTATTATGTATGAGTATAGTAACAAAAGAAACAAAAGCAAGCTATAAAAAAATGTTGGAGAAGACTCTTGAGAGTCCCTTGGACTGAAAGGAGATCCAACCAGTCCATCCTAAAGGAAATCAGTCCTGAATATTCATTGGAAGGACTGATGCTGAAACTCCAATACTTTGGCCACCCGAAGAACTGACTCATTGGAAAAGACCCTGATGCTGGGAAAGATTGAATGCGGGAGGAGAAGGGGAGGACAGAGGATGAGATGGTTGGATGGCATCACCGACTCAATGGACATGAGTCTGAATAAACCCCGGGAGTTGGCGCTGGACAGGGAAGGTGCTGAAGTGTGCTGCAGTCCATGGGGTCGCAAAGAGTCGGACACGACTGAGCGACTAAACGAAATGACAAGAGCAACGGAAAGCAAGTCAAACAAGCAGTTTCCAACCTAGAGTCAGAATTGGCTTCTTCTTTGCAACGTTGTCAGCAGTAATTTATGGGGTCCTTCCCTTCCTGCCAAATTCAGCGTCTTTAGCCTCTCCCCACAGTCTCTTCCCACTGTCCAACCGTGAGTAGTCGTCTTTTTGATAACAGAAGAGATCTTCTGTTGGGATACATAAGATATTGGAGGTTTCTTGCAGAGCTCTGCATCCGTCTGGGGTGTTAGAAACATTTTATATCTTGACCGAAGTACTACCACTTCACCTAAGTGTATAAATACATAAAAATTCATTAAGCTACACATTTAAGACTTGTGTACTTTACTTGTATGTTATACCTAAATTTAAAAAAAGAAACAGAATGGATGGCTAGTCTCCTGCTACACTGTATGTCCATCTGCAATGCCTGGAAGTCAGTAGTTACCCTGTGACCATGGGGTAAGCTACCCAAACGGGACAATCCAATTTGCTGAAAATGGCAGGGCAGAAAACGTTTTACGATGTCACAGAATCCTGAACCAACCTTGGAGACCCTCTTCATGTGGGCTATTGAAATGATACATTTTTATCACAAAGGGTTATCAGTTTTTAGCCATCACAGTGTGAAATTATACAAAAACTTTTGATGGTAACATATAGCACAGAAAGTGAAGTTAATAAGGCTCAAGTTCACATGTAAGTAGTGTTTAATCAGATCTCTGGACAGGAATTTTACCATAAACTAGTAAGCTGAACATAAAGGAAATACAGTTAAATAGATATGTTAAGTACTAAGCCTAAAAAAGAAACCAACACACTTAAGGTGGAAATCTTCATTACAAAAGCTTAAATTCATTGGCCACTGAAAAAGAAAAATCAGTTCAAGTTCACAGAGTTGAAAGTAATCTTTATTGATAAACATTTATACCAGAATTAGAAATTTCAGTAGAAAAATAAAATTTAAATAACTTTCTGTGGTACAAAGATTTGATCAGTTTGACTGCAGCATTTAGTGAAATAATCTAATACAAAAAGTTAAGCTGACTTTACCACAAGCAGGGAAACAATGCACAAAACAGAAACGCATGTACACAGAACCTTCTGCGTGTGGACAGCACCAGGACTTCAACTTCAGGAAATGATCTCCCAGGGAAGGTTGGTGTGCACTGCAGTTGTATTAAGAACTTCATTCAAACCAGAGCAGCTTTTGGAATCAAAAGCTAACATACACTTTAAAGACTTAGGAAACACAAGAGCTTAAAGATCACTATTTGCATGAACTTTATCTCCCTAGTTCAGACATTTCCTAGGTAATGTTCCGAATCAGTAAGCAGTACAGTGAGACACCTTTGTCTTGGAATATTCATTACTCATTTGTATTGGATTTAAGTTTACATGAAATGTTTTTCTCCTAAAACCTTTACTCAAAGAATCCAGAAATCAGCTTTTCATGGTTGGGGGTTTCTCCTTCCCACTAAAAGAAAAGTGGATGCATAGCTGGAGCAGGGGTGGTTTCACATGTCTCCAGGCAAGCCAGGAGTTGGCAAACGCCTCAGAAGCTTTATGTGAGAAAATAAAATGTTCAACACAAATGCCAGTACTTTTTCATCTGAGCAACCACTCCCAAGTAATTGTGCATTTGAGATGAGAAATTAAAAAGAAAAAGAAACCCTTAGGGACAATAAACATTCCTTATAATTCAAATAGTTTCTTCCTGAAAACATTTCAAGCCACAAAGCTCAGTTATATAAAGTCTATATTCATTTATTCACAGAATGTTCACATACTGGGATGGATGAAACATTCAATAATGTGAAGATCTATTTTATATTTGAAGTTCTTAAAAACAGCGGATAAACAGTGGATAATCAAACAAGAAACAGATGAAAACAAAGACAGCGTTCAAAATGCATTAGCTCTTGTGTTTTGGCTCTAGAAGTGAAGCAACCAAACATTTAAGTCATGGATCAATATGTTGAAAACTTAATATTTGGGGAGAGAAGCCCACTGACCACTAGCCCACACTCAATTTGTGAAACTCTATCCAAAGGAATGTTTTCGGTGAGAATGCTGAGACATCTTTCAGTAGAGATGAAGGAAAATTTCTTAAGCTGAAGGGCTACTTTTCAAAATCCAACTATTGAACTGAAATAATGGAGTCCTGAGCTAAAGACATAAAAATTTGTTTGAAAGAAAGATGTGAGCATTGGAGAGTAATCTTGTTGGGGAATTTGTAAGGATATTTGCCTATATACAACTCCTACAATTTTTCACCTCGTTAGAGTATATCTATCACTGTAATTTTGATAAGTAGTTTAATGGCCTATTAGTTAAAAGAAAATGTCCACTTACTTTTGGGGACCCTTTTTAATTTTTCTCTGTGCCCATCTCTAGTAAATTGGTTTTCCTGGCTATTTTTAATCAGAAGCCAGAGTGCATATTGCTTAAATCAAACAGCACTGCACGTGACCTCATGGGCAGGTAGCTTCACACTCATAATGAAAATTTTCCCTTTAAAATGTCATATTTAATTACCAGAAACTATTTTGAAAACAGATAACAACAATTGTATTTCATACAAACCAGTTTATGTGGTTAAGGATAAAGTCAGATATTTAATTTTTGCAATCCTTTTTCTTTCGAAGGTCACAGTTTTTAGGCCTTTAGATGAAAAAGAAAGCTAGGCATTAGAAGAAAAATTAAAAGAGCTGAAATTGGGTTTTAAAAAAACTCTGACATTTAATTTTCTTTAAGGATATAAATTCTCTTGAAAGGAAATATAAAGGGCACAGTGGAAGGTATATCTGAAAATTAAACTTTAGGCACTTTCTGGGAGTCATATCCAGCACTGTAAAATGGGCTGAAGACCCACCACTAGGTAACCACATTAAGACTAGGAAATCAATAACTCCTAATTCCAGTTAAAGCTGCACTTTTACAATTTTTTAAGAGCCATGAGCAAACCAAAGTCACTAAAAAATGGTAACAGAATGTTTAAAGTATCTTTCTGTGTGTGTGTCTCAATGTGCAGTGAGTGTCCTGATCAGCATGACTGAGAATTTTCCATCCAAACTATTTAATAGGGCGTGTTTCCAATTAAACTAAATAAAATCAATTATTGACTATAAAGTGATAGGAAAAGGTGGTAACAGGAGTTCTGTGGAAAAAATTCTCAATTACCTAGCTTATTTTGAGAAAATGTACAAAACAGGAAATTCACACATCTTAAAATATATAAAATAGTCAGAGGTCGAAACAGTTATTCATAAAATGTCACATCATTCAGGAGTTAGCTTTTATTTATTTAAATAGTGGAACTGAAGCCACTACTTGAGTTATAGGTTTTGTGTGTGTTTTATTTCTCCAAATTTGTTCTCAACGTTATGCTCAACCAAAACCTACTTGGCACTTACTGTCATGAAGATGTGGCAAGGGTTTGCCAAATTTTAATCAAGATTAGATCAGGTAAGATTTCAGTCCAGTTTACTGTGCTCAGAAGTAAACCACTATGTTCTACGGTTTCTCTGAAACATGCGAGGCTGCCTTTTCTCACAGGACACTATAAATCTCAGTGTGAAGGGTGCCAACCCAGAAGCACTGCTGACGGCTTGGGTAAGGCGCACCTGCAAACCGCCTGATGTGAATATACAAAAAACAGGGAGAAAAGAAACTGGACTTTTTTTTTTGGCTGAGAACAATGAGTCCAAAAAGATCTTTAATTCCTGGAACTTCAAACTGAAGAAAGGACTGAAGTGTTGTTCTTCATACCGTTTGAAGAACTGAGAAAACATCCCATAATGTATTCTTTTTGAGGATTCTATAAAACCGATTCACCATCATAGCACAAGGGCATGTGCTATAGAGTAGCTAAAATCCGTAAGAAGGAGACCACCACGACACAAAAAGTCTGTCCAGTCCCCAAGGTAAGGGCTTCAAATGGAATCATTTCCTTTCCTGCTGCTCGGTACACTCCAGCAATTGCTGCACCTGTTCAAAAATTCAAGTGTGTTAAAAAATGAGAGGGGGCTTAATATAAGCAGAAAAATATAGCACTTAAAACTCTAAGTAGAAAAAACATAAAAGAAATTTAAAAATAAAACTCTAAGAATGATCTAAATTTTTTACATTAAAATTTAAACATTACAGAAATGTTTTTGTTTTCCCTATTCTTTTTGCTAACTACTCGTGGTTTTAAGTATTCCTTATATGGTTTGCAAGTCACCAACAAATGCTTTTAGAAAAGGGACTCTTTCAAACTAAGTCTCCTAGACATATTGAATAAAATCACCTGGAAGTCATAGCCAAAATCACAAAGACTGCAATATTCACATAACCCGATTACAAACTTAAAACATCTCTTATTCCCCCGGCATGTAACCTAACAAATTCTTGGCAATAAATGATAGAAAATCCTCTGCATGAGGCTGAGCAAGAAATATTTCAGGAGCAGTCACAGGGAAACCCCGCTCCCTCTTGTACTATCCTCAGAGTTCGCTTCAGGAAATAGATGGAGGACATGCCCTGAATGCCCAGATGGCCCACTGCTCTGGCCGGGGGTTCAATCCCTGGTTTGGGAACTGAGATACCACAAGCTGTGTGGTGCAGCAAAGAAAAGAAAAAAAAGGAAGAAAGGAAGAGAGCGGGGCCCTAAGCCCGTCAAGTTGCTATTCATTCACAGGGCTTGAGGGGAGGGATACTCTGGGACTCCTTTCTATTTCCCACGCCATTCTGTTGGTCACTGTAACTTCCTACAAACTGAATAAACAGAACAAACAGATATCTGTTTCTACTCAGGTACCCTGAGCTGCTCACAGGGACTCAGCATTATACTAGGAAAAGTCAAGAATTCATTCATTTGAAAAGAACAGATCCAAAGTTCCCAGATAATCTTCTCCTGAGCCACCCCAAAATGCTCCAAACAGTATTCTCCTTGGTCAGAGAATACGGCTGGGGACATAAGACAGAAAGCACAAGCACGGAACAGATTTTGAGTAATGCAGGACGATATATACTGTTTCGATCAAGTGTCAACACCTTGTACCAAAGTGATGTGATGGTATATTAACATATCTGAAGGAGAAGAGAGACCAGCCCTACAGGCAGTGCACGCACCCTGTGCTATTAATACTGCCATCTGAGAGGCAGTGCTCCATTGGGCCTCTTTGTAACTTATCTCCAAAAAAAGTGGGTTGGGTCAGAAGAAGCTTAAAGAACCTGAACTGGGCCCCAAAGTGGGATTTGGATGATGAAGGGAAGATAGTTAAAAGCAAACCAGAAGGAGCAGCAAAATGGGAAGGGAATAGACTGTACGCGCTAGAGTCAAAGAAGGATACAATTACTACGTGTTAGATAGTCTATGTTTTATATACACACATAATTTCATTTAGTCATCACACAGCATTGCTATTTTACCAATGAGAAATCTAAAACAGGTCCTGGGGGCTAATAATCCAGTAAGAAAACTAGAGCAGAGGCTCTCTAAAGATAGCAGTAGGTGATATAGTTAAAAATATTGTTTAAGGCCAGTTATGGAAACTCCTTAATGCAGACAGGAGAAAATTAGCCTCCCCACTGCCTTATCACAAAGGTTTCAGCATCTACAGAACACAGAGAAACTAGGCCACCTTGTCCCAAAAAAAAACCCCTAAAGTCAAAGAGACAGGGGAATTTCTGCTTGAAGTCCAAAGTTTAAAATCACAGTGAAAAAAAAATTACATAAACCAAGAAAAAAGTCTGAAAGCATATAACGATATGCAAACTGTGGTTATCACGTAGGAATACAGTAATGGAGGATTTTTGTTTTTGCTTTCTTATAAATTTTAATTTATATAAAATATACATGCTATTTTTATTTTGTTATGAGCTTAAAAATATTCTCATCCCTGTGACATGAACAAAAGCCACACCCCCACCCAAAAGACACCACACAGATAAAAATAATGTATAATTATGAATGTTGCTCAAACTCTTACTCAGAAAGTCCTAAGAGAAAAAAAAAAAAAGGCACTTTTCTAAACAAAATTTCCTCCATCCTTAAAATACCTACACCTGGATGAAGGGAGGTAATTTGTCAACCAGACTGCAATGCCGCAAATCAGTGAAGTGACAGCTGAAGAGAAAGGAGAGCGGTAGCTTCTAAAAAGCCAAATATTATCTTGATAGTGGTCAAGATCACAAGACATATCTCACAAAGCTTAAAGTGGCTTCCCTAAAGCCACGAGACAGAATCTGACTCAGGAAGTCAAAGACGGTAGCCAAGTAAGAGGGGACTGGGCGAGAGGAGAACAGCATATAAGACACAGGGCCTGCACACACAGCGCGCGCTTGCTTCTTTGCCCCACTCAGCACTTTCTAAAACGGCTCCTAAAGGTAACTGGCTATTCGCATGAAATGTTCCGACTGTATTTTAAACGTCTAACATACTTGTCAAGATTCCAGCAGTAATTGGTCCCACGATGCCCATCAACAGGATGCTTACAGACATGAACCTACCATATTTGTGATGTCTGAGGGTGAAGAGGGCCAGTAATCCGGCGGGGACGTGAAAGAAGAGAGAAGACACCAGTGCCCACAGGAACACACCATACCACATCTCTGCAAGGGAAAGCAAAGAAAGGTCGACGTCACCAGCTTCCCCAGGGCAGTCATTACAAACGCGCGGTCATTATACTCGTTTATTTCAATTTTAAAATGATTCCGTTCCAGTGGCAGTTCATCAGTCAAATATCCAAACACTGATGATTTTGGAGGGATCACTAAACTGCGGCCACCCCGTTTTTGCATGGAAAGTCTTAGCGGAACACAGCCATGCCCGTTCATTTAAGTCTTGCCTATGTGCTTTCAAGCTCCAAGAGTAGGGCTGGAGCAGTAACAGAGACCACAGGGCCTGCAAAGCCTAAAATATGTATAATCCGGCCCTTGAGAGAAAAGGTTGGCTGACTCCTGACAAGCTACCCCTAATCCCAAACACTGAAGAAAAAGTTCACCCAGATTTGCAAATTCACTTACGTGATTTCCCTTTCACAAGGACAAGTGTGAGCACCACTGACAGGGCGCCATGCGCAAATGCCTGACCTCTCTCCTCCGCAGCGGCGGCAGCTCCAGAGGCTGCAGGGGCTGGCGCGCAAAGCTCTGCCCCTCCAGCCCGGGCCCTGCTGCACGCTGGCATCTCCCACTGGGGCCTCCTTGGACACCACCCACTGCCACCATCCCCAACCCAGGAAACAGCGCCAGGCAGCTCCCTGCTAAGCAGCAATCCATCTTTAACCCCCGAGTCCTCAGCAGCTCCTCCCCAAGTCACCTAAGAGACTCTGGCTGCCATTACAGCCCTGGTGTGCACAAAGCTCTGTGAGGACTCGGGAATGGCAGTGCCCGGGGGTGGACAAACGGGACACAAACCTGCCTCCGGGAGCTCAGGGACTCTGCCGCCCAGCTGACGGCCTTGCCGTCACGGGCCTTCCGCTGGAGCCCCCCAGGTTTTAGAGACAGCACTGCTCGCCACAGCAACTCAAGGGCCTGCTAGGGCGCGGCTCCTCACTGGCTGCGGTGAACCACGCGGGCAGTGAACTGGGGCGAAGCTTTCATCTTCCAGAGACAGAGGAAGTTGGTAACTTCAATAAAAGTGTGTCTGGACACTCGGGTATGCTACCCATCTGCCATGGGATGAACCCATGTGTGGAAGCCCTAATCCGACAGGACCACGGACTTACAAGAGGAAGAGAGATCTCTGTGCCTCTCCTACTCTTTCTCTCCCCATCGAGTGAGGACGTATCAAGATGGCCCAAGAGGGCCCTCAGCCTGACCGTATTGGCACCCTCATCTTGCACTTCCAATCTCCACCTCTGTTGGTTAAGCCACTTGGTCCATGGTGCTTTGTTCCAGCAGCCCTGGCAGACACCAACGCTCCCCTGTTCCCACTTCCCTGGAGCAAGGAGGCTTGCTGGGCTAGCAACTCGACTTTTCTAAAAGCTGAAAGGCATGTGTGCAAACAGGATCTGGTGCAGCAAGTCGACTCCTCCATGAGTCTCTGAGGGGGAGGAGCAGTGTGCACCCTCCTACATACAGCCCTAAGTCACATCCATTCGCCCCCCCACTGCCTCCATATTTTATATAGCGTCACTTAAGTCACTCTAAGTAGGAAAGGCTTTATCATATTAGATGAACAGTACAATTTATAAAACACTTTCAGAGGATAAAAGTAATACAGAACACTAATAGCTAAGGCAAACCTCAATCAATAAAACACTTTTAAAAAGCTAAGTGATATACCGTTAATACTGTGCCTTAATCTGCCATCTATTTAACAGCTATTTATTGATCATATAGTACTCTTCATTTCCCTGGCTCTATACACTATCAAACATCCTTGTCTATCTGTTTTACAGTATTTCCTTGTTCACTGTTTCACATAAAGTACATTATCTTCAACTTTGTTTACTGTGGCAGCTAAAGTCACATCATTTCCCCACGGTGAAGAACAAGTCAGGTTATTAACCTGAAATAAATGTTATAAGGGGAAACCAGACTAAGCACTGGTGGCAGAAGAGGCCCCAAAGATGCCCACATCCTCAACCCCAGAGCCTATGAAAATGTGACCTGACATAACAAAAGGGAGTGTGCGGGTGTGATGAGATTAGACATCTTGCAATGGGGGAGGGGAGTATCTTGGATTTTATAGGTGGCCCTACTGTAATCAAGGGTCTCTGGAAGAGAGTCAGAGTCAAAGAGATCTGAAGATGTTGTGCCGCTGGCTTTAAAGATGGAGGAAGGTGCCAGAAGCCAAAGGATGTGGTGACCTCTAGCAGCTGGAAAAGACACGAAAACAAATTCTCCTTAGAGCCTTCAGAAGGAAGATGGCTCTGCTGACTCATCTGGACTTCTGACCTCCAAGACTAATAAATCTGTGTTGTTTTAAGTCATTAAATTTGTGGTGAGTTGTTTCAGTAGCCACAGCAAGCTAATACCAGTACTAAGAGTTCATTAATTCAGCAAATACTTAGCCCATTCCATATGTCAGGCACATCAATGAACAAGAATAGAAATTTTAAAAAGACAAAGATCCCTGCCAAGAGAGTGTCTGTATCTTTAAGCATATTGTTCAGTTTGAGTTAAACAGAAACGTCACACAGCAGACCTCTTGGGGGGAAAGTCTGTGCTCCCTGGCTTTCTAGCTGCCACAGTCGAGCCCCCTCACTTCCGAGCAAGGGCTCAAGACCAAACTGGCCCCAATCAGCAGAAACAGGAGCACAGAACAAGTGGGCAGAGTTAGGCCTGGCACCCAGCCGTCCTTTCAGCTTGCCCCCTCTGCGTTATGTTCCAGGTCAAACAACTGTGCCTCTGTAGCTGGGGTTCCAAGTTGACCACCCCAGTCCTGCAACTCTGCGCTGGCCTGCCTAGATGCTAAGTGCCCATCGGCCTGCTTCTGTCCACACTGCCCACTGTGAGACCCTTCTCTTACCCACCCCCACCTACCTGCCAGGGGATCCATCTGTTTCCTTGTGAAATACTAATACAAATATATCTGGTCTCTACTCCCGACGCCAAAAACCCTTTAAGATAATGGTGCTAGGAAAATCTTTTTTTCTAAGACTTAATCTATGACCCTGGTTCCTGAGGAAGAGCTCCTAAATTCCTTGGGATTTCCAGGAGTGCATTTTGTTCTCATAAGGCAACTCTTGGTGGGCTCCTTGATGGGCGCTGGTCACCAGAAAGGCCAGGCTATGATTGTAAGCCTGGAAGCTTCAGCCCCACTCTCCATTCTCAGGAGAGAGGAGGGAGCTAGAAGCAAGTTAATAACCGGTCATGCCTAAGTGATGAAGCCTCCACAGATATTTCAAAAGTACGGAGGGCAGAGAGTTTCTGCGCTGAAGACACCTATGTGCTGGGAGGGTGACCCACCCCAGCTCCACAGAACAGAAGCTCCTGTGCTCAGAGACCTTTCCAGACTTCACCCTGCCTATCTCTTTATGTGGTGTTCATTTTCATCCTTTAACATCTTCGGGAACATATCAGTCACCTAGTAAGTAAACTGTTTTCCTGAATTCTGTAAGCTGCTCTAGCATTTTCACTTGAACAAGAAGGACGACATGGAAACCTTAGCTGGTCAGAAGCAGCTGAGGTGAAAACCTAGACTGTGACTGGCATCTGAAGTGGGGGGTTGGGGCAGTCTTGTGCATCTGGGCCTTTAACCTGTGGGACTGGAAGCCAGCTCCAAGCAGACAGTGTCAGAACGGAACTGAGCTGCAGGACACTACTCGATGTGCAGAAAAACAACATCGGGCGCCAGAAGTGCTGTGAGCGCAGGGGCAGTGTGAGAGTAAAGGGAAACTGAGTTTTTTCGAGGTACCCTTCCTCTCCTAACAAGAAGGACTGGCCCACCAGCACTATCAATGGTAGCCTGCCACCTCTCTCCCGAGGCCACTGCCTAACTGCCCACTTATCCCTGGTTCCTGAATGGGCCCTTCTGGCCTGCCTCAACCTTAATGGTCTCTTGGCCCTAGCCTCGGCTAGCTCTTATCTGCCCTGATCTGGCCTTTCATCTATTCTCCACACAAAACCAGAAAGTCAGTGATAATGGGGACAAGGTTTCTTGTTAGAGTGATGACCACATCCTCAAGTTGTTTTTTGTGATGATTGCAAACTCGGCAAAAAATCATTAAATTGTATACATGAAAAAAAAAGTGAATCAGGTCATCCTTCCTCTGCTCAAAACCCCTCGAACACGACTTTGGGGGATCTGACCTCACCCCCTGCCCCCCGTGCCCACACCGCCCCTCTCACTGCACCGGCCTCCTTCACGTTGCTGCAGCGAGCTCCTGTCCCAGGGCCTCTGCACCTGCTGCCTCTGGCCCAGAATGCCCGTCTCCAGACAGCTGCGTGGCTGTTCTCATTCCCTTTCAGATTTCACCTCCGACGGCATCATCTTAGAGGGCTTCCTCGTGACCTTACGTAAGACAAGCATTCTGCTCCACACACAAGACCTGGCACTACCATCCCCCTGCCCAGTCTTGCGCTCCCACTGTCTGCTCCGTTTCATATTTTGCTCATTTTGCTGTACCGCAAGGCATGTGTGGTCTCAGCCCTGACCAGGGACTGAGCCCGAGCCCCCTGCGCTGGAAGTGCTGGGCTGCCAGGGAAGCCCCTCCGTACTTCTAAGTTTTGTTTTCTCTTTCCCATTTAGAATGAAAGTTCTTTTGTTTTGTTCACTAACACACCTGTACTTGGTGCCTAGAAAACAAGAGACACACAATAGACACTGAGTAAATTTACAGACCCAATGAGTAAATGACTGATCCAAGTGTAAGGTATCCTTGATCCCAGCAATGGCACAACTAACACACCAGTGGGTTTCAGTTTATCAGAAGGTACACTCTGGGGAATCCCTTGGGCTCCAGCAGCTAGGACTCTCTGCTCTCACTACTGAGGGTCCAGGTTCGATCCCCAAGTCCGAGAACTAAATTCCCACAAGCCATGTGGCATAGCCAAAAACAAAAGAGAGGGGGGGAAGATATACTTTGATATTGAAAGTATTAATATAATGAGATTCGTCCCTTTAGAAAGTGAATTTTATTCCTGATACAAGGTGGGAGAATAATTTGCCTTTCTCAGCATTCAGATTTGTTAAAAATGACCACCAAAGAAATCTGAACTACTTGGAATAAGAAGGGTTAGGCAGAAACCTAAAGGTCTAAATTGCAAATGCAGGTTTAAAAAAATCAATTCAAAGCTTCCTGACAGTGATAAACCACAGAGTATTTCAGAGCAATGACTTTGCCATATTGAGTTGGCATAAAATACAAGCAACCTTTTCTGTGGGGCCAAAATAGAAACAATTCCAGAATCAGGACAATGAATGAGATTCACTGTCAGCAGGTTTTGGTGCCTCATGTACCTATTGAATCCATCATTCCAGCTAAAGAAGAGACACAACAGGGAGGTTACATATTCACCCCGTGTGTTCACTCATCACATTCCAATCAGCTTGTGTCCATGGGCTGTATCTCATGCATGTTTATAACTCCAGCCCAGAGTCTGCACTTGATCAGTAAATACATCTTGAGTGAATGATCCATGGTGATCACTACCCCCAGGTTATATATCCACTGCAGTACCCATAAACTCAAGTACAGACTACAGTTTAATATTTCAGAACAGTTCCTGAAAGGAAAATAATATGCTTAGCTACAGATTCTCTACTATAATATAGTAAAACTATCCTCCCAAATCCACTTACCTCAATCTTTTTTTTAAAAGAAGAGGCAACTAAAAGCCAGACTGAACAAAATGTTCAGTTTCATAATATCACCTCACATATGACTTATTGATTATGGTAACCTTAAGGTGGAGAGATCTGATAAACACCATCTTCACCAAATGATTAAACTTAGTGTTATCAATAAAGGGACAAATGACATTAAATGTCTCCTAATGTGGTGCTCTGGGAAGTGTACATCACCTATGTAGGTAGCATCCTGTTCAAAAATGTTTAATCTGAATCTAATCATGAAGAAATAATCAGATAACTTAGACTGTGGGACAGTCTATGGAACAGTTAGCCTGGTTTTCAAAAATGTCAGTCTCAAGAAACTGAAAGAAAGATGGAGGAACTATTCTGGATTCAACAAGACTAAAAAGACAACAATATCCTACATGTAACCCTCGATTGGATCCTGGAATTTTTTAAGAAAGGTATAAATGGCATTATTCAAACGACTGAGTATCTTTCAATAAGGCCTATATATTAGATAATATTCTACGGATGTTAAATGTGTTAACACATTCCAGTGCAATATGTTTTTCTAGGCTGTGGCAGAAAATGTCCTCATTTTAAATGATACATGCTATAAAGCATTAGCTGTCAAGTGCCACTATTTGGGTAACCTCCTTTCTCTTTTCTGCAGAAAGTAAACATATTATGCACATGCATACATATATTTAGACAGAAAGCAAAAGAATCGAAATATTAATAATGAACCTAAGTAAAAAGTATATAGGTATCTGTTACACTATCATTTCAATACTTCAGTAGGTTTAAAATTTTTCCAAATAAAGAGTTGTGAGAAAAGTTATAGACCAATCTGGTCCAGCAGAGCCTTCAGACTGCATGAACATTCCATTTTTGGACATGGTCTCCAGAATGCCATATATTTCTGTTGTCATTGTCAAATGTGATCTTAGTTTCTTTTGATACCTTTTGCCAGATTATCATTATAGGCATGATTTCAAGCTAACACCTGCATCTGTCTCAACGTGTTTTTTATCTTATTAACTACTCCACAGACCTGTCGGGGAAAATACTAGAAAGGTAATACAGAGCAAGTCCCTGGTGTCCACTGAATGGCGCCTGGCGGTCGCTGCCCAGCGGATGAGAAATCACAGGTGCCTTGTTTACCAGTTTTAACTGTAGGCAGTAATCCAAACTTACTTCCTTTGCAGGTCTCAGGCCGGTTCTTGCATTGTTTACTGAGTTAAAGTATCTGTCAGCTTTGCTGGAGGGCCCAACCTCACCCTTCAAACTCCCCTGATCTCAGTCTTCTTGCCTTTAAAAGGGCCAACACACAACACTACTCTCCCCTCCAAGGCTTTATTTTCAGCCTTCCCAAGTATTTTTTCCTCCTCTCAGTTTTCCGAGCCCGATAGCTTTCTATCTCGAATTCTAAGTTTGAAAATCTCTGCTCTCAAGCCCAGCCGAGATAAGTGGCTTAAGAATCAGAAAGGCGCCGTGTCGACGTTCTCGAACACAGGAGTGGGAGTCGCGGCAACAGGTCTCCAGAAAGGGATTCCTAGAAAGAGAGGCTGGCGGAGGGGGTGGATCTGGACGTGGGTGGCAGCGATCGGCAGACAGCCTCCTGGTGCAGAGGCTGGGCTACCTACCCTACGCACGGCGGGTGCCTGAGCTCTGACCGATGGCCCGCAGACCGGCCGGGACGACGCACCGTCCGAGGCGCGAAAGCCCAGAGGCCGGGGCGGACGAAAGGGGCTGGGGTTACCCAGTGCCCCCGCCCGCCAAAAGGAGGCGAGGACCGCCTCCCGTGCCCCAGACGAGGAGGGGCGGCCGCCACCAGGGCGCTGCCGAGTTCCCGCCTGAAGCCGGGGCGTTTGGGAACTCCAGAGAGCAGGACAAGGTCGGGCGGGGGCCGAGTTCCCCTCACCGACGGGGCCCCCCGGGGGATCGGGGTGGCCCGCCCGAGGGGCCCGCGGCGAAGCGGCGGGGGGAGGCGGCAGGGCTGCCGCCCCCAGCTCCCGGCCGACGGAGAGCCGACCCCTCCCCACCAGGAAACCAGCCCCGCAGCGGGCCCGCGGGCCGGCCGGTACCTGGGAAGGAGCAGAGCGAGGTGGAGTTGGGGCACAGCGTCCCGTTGCCCACCCGCGGCACCAGCTTCAGGCTGAGGATCTGCTGCAGGAGCTCGGCCGCCGCCCCGCTGCCGCCGCTCCCCTCGCGTTCCATCCCGCCGCCATTCACCGCAGAGGGCTGAGGGAGAGCGCCCAAGCGGCCGCTGAGGGAGAGCGCCCGAGATGTTGCCGCAGCGCGCGCTCGCGTACCGCCCGCTCCGCTCCCCACACCTCCGCAGCCACCGCGTCACCTTCGGCCGGGGCCCTCTTCCTCCTACCCCAACGGCCCTGCCAAGTGACGGCTCCTTCCTCCAATCACAGGGCACCGGCGACGGTAGGGGCGGGGCGAGGGTCGTTCCCGCCCCTGACGTTGCGTACGGCTCTGGGAGACCTGGCCCCGTACGGGCTACGCCCCCTACTGGAGAAGTCGCTCCTGCTCCAAAGGGGCGCGCTCGGCTCTGTCCTCTGCAACGCCACCTAGAAGAAAGGAGTGGAATTGTGAAAGCGGAGAGTGAAAAAGTTGGCTTAAAGCTCAACATTCAGAAAACGAAGATCATGGCATCTGGTCCCATCACTTCATGGGAAATAGACGGGGAAACAGTTGAAACAGTGTCAGACTTTATTTTGGGGGGCTCCAAAATCACTGCAGATGGTGACTTGCAGCCATGAAATTAAAAGACGCTTACTCCTTGGAAGAAAAGTTATGACCAACCTAGATAGCATATTCAAAAGCAGAGACATTACTTTGCCGACTAAGGTCCGTCTAGTCAAGGCTATGGTTTTTCCAGTAGTCATGTATGGATGTGAGAGTTGGACTGTGAAGAAAGCTGAGCGCCGAAGAATTGATGCTTTTGAACTGTGGTGTTGGAGAAGACTCTTGAGAGTCCCTTGGACTGCAAGGAGATCCAACCAGTCCGTTCTGAAGGATATCAGCCCTGGGATTTCTTTGGAGAGATGATGCTGAAGCTGAAACTCCAGTACTTTGGCCACCTCATGCGAAGAGTTGACTCATTGGAAAAGACTCTGATGCTGGGGAGGGATTGGGGGCAGGAGGAGAAAGGGACGACAGAGGATGAGATGGCTGGATGGCATCACTGACTCAATGGACGTGAGTCTGAGTGAACTCTGGGAGTTGGTGATGGACAGGGAGGCCTGGGGTGCTGCGATTCATGGGGTCGCAGAGTCGGACACGTCTGAAGTCAACTGAACTGAGAGAGGGAGGGGCGGAGAAGGCAATGGCAACCCACTCCAGTACTCTTGCCTGGAAAATCCCATGGATGGAGGAGCCTGGTGGGCTGCAGTCCCTGGGGTCGCAAAGAGTCAGACACGACTGAGCGACTTCACTTTCACTTTTCACTTTCATGCATTTGAGAAGGAAATGGCAACCCACTCCAGTATTCTTGCCTGGAGAATCCCAGGGGCAGAGGAGCCTGGTGGACTGCCGTCTATAGGGTCGCACAGAGTCGGACACGACTGAAGCGACTTAGCAGCAGCAGCAGCAGAGAGGGAGAGGGGCTTTCCAGGAGGCGCTAGTGATCAAGATTCTGCCTGCAATGAGGGAGACACAGGTTCAATGCCTGGGTCGGGAAGATCCCCTGGCGGAGGGCATGGCAGCCCACTCCAGTATTCTTGCCGGGAGAATCCACTGGACAGAGGAGCCTGGCGGGGTGGCGGGCTATACAGTCCATGGGGTCACAAAGCGACTGAAGCGACCAAGCGCACCAGGCACAGAGGAAGGGAGGGAGATGGATGGATGATAGATTATGGTTAGATAGACAGGTAGACACACATAGAGGTAGATAGGTGGGTAGAAAGATAAATACCTACATACGTATGCATCTGGCAATGAGAATCAGAGGTTCAGCAACCAGGTGAAAGAAGCTGGAAGATGATGCAGCAATACCTTCAATATTTGGAAGAAAAACGATTTTGAGAGAAAACTTCACCTGAAACTAAAAAGGATTGTGTACAATGTCAGGAATATGTCAATAATCTTGTAATGACTGGGAACAGGTGGTTTCTAGACTTACTATAGTGGCCATTTCCCGATGCATACAAATGTCATATCACTGTGAGTGTGTGTGTTAGTCCCTCAGTCGTGCTTGACTCTTTGTGACCCCGTGGACTGTAGCCCACCAGGCTTCTCTGTCCATGGGATTCTCCAGGCAAGAATACTGAAGTAGATTACCATTCCCTTCGCCAGAGGAACTTCCCAACCCGGGGATCAAACCCTGGTCTCCTGCGTTGCAGGCAGGTTCTTTACCCTTTGAGCTACAGGGAAGTCCCTATGTAGTACACCTGAAACTCATACAATAATGTTGGTCAACTATATTTCAATAAAAGAACTGAAAAACAATACAAACTCCAGGAAAAACACAAACCTACAAAAATTATGAAGTAAATATAAAGCAAACAAAAACTTTGCGTGTGTGTATTTTTCAGACACCCACCACCTCCTTGTTTCACTTATAGTGAGATGAAGAACTCTAAAATTTTCAGAAGACAGCGTTGAATATCTATGTCTCATGATAGTGAAGGGGTTCTTAGACATAAAGAGCAAAGACTACAAAGGAAAGGATATGTAAATTTAATTTTAAGACCTTGTGTTATTCAAGAGTTCATTAGAAAGCATTGCATACAAAATACATTATGTTTTCCTTTTAATTCAAGGACATTCAGTTCAGTTGCTCAGTCGTGTCCGACTCCTTGTGACCCCATGAACCCCAGCACGCCAGGCCTCCCTGTCCATCACCGACTCCCGGAGTTCACTCAAACCCATGTCCATTGAGTCAGTGATGCCATCCAGCCATCTCATCCTCTGTCATCCCCTTTTCCTCCTGCCCCCAATCCTTCACAGCATCAGGGTCTTTTCCAATGAGTCAGCTCTTCGCATCAGGTGGCCAAAGTATTGGAGTTTCAGCTTCAACATCAGTCCCTCCAATGAACACCCAGGACTGATCTCTTTTAGGATGGACTGGTTGGATCGCCTTGCAGTCCAAGGGACTCTCAAGAGTCTTCTCCAACACCACAGTTCAAAAGCATCAATTCTTTGATGCTCAGCCTTCTTTACAGTCCAACTCTCACATCCATAAATGACCACTGGAAAAACCATAGCCTTGACTAGATGGACCTTTGTTGGCAAAGTAATGTCTCTGCTTTTTAATATGCTGTCTAGGTTGATCATAACTTTCCTTCCAAGAAGCAAAAGTCTTAATTTCATGCCTGCAGTCACCATCTGCAGTGATTTTGGAGCCCAGAAAAATAAAGTCAGCCACTGTGTAAAGGACATTAGCAACATTGTTAATTAGCGTTCCCTTTTGAAAGCCTTGGTTTTAGAGGCTTTCTGACACCAATTCTCTAACACTACAACTGGGATTTTGCCTCAACCAAGGAACTTTTCTAAAACAGAAACAGTAAGCATTTTTTAAAGTCATAAAATATTTAACAATGGCGTCTTTTGGTACATTTCCCAGACTAGTAGAGTATAAAAGAAGTGGAAGAAACCAATATTTTAAGATTATATAACAATCAATGATGCATCATATCAGGAAACATTGTTTTGAATTTAGAATTCTATCCTCAGATGGTGAATTTAAAAATTTTTAAAAAGCCATTTAGACTTGCAGAACTCAGATGTATCTTTTATATGACCTTTCTAAGGGAAGCTGAGTATGTACTCCAATGAAGTTAGAGAGTGATGACTAAGGGAAAGATGGGCAAAAAAATAAAAAAAATGTGGATTTAACCAGGAGTCTTAGATTGACTTTTTTTTTTTTGAGGTGCTAAATACTCTTTATTTGATGCTATACATAAACCACACTAAAATGCCTTTCATTAAGTAAAAGGCTAAATTTTAGATAGAGAATTTTAATTAAATTGGCATAGTTTATAAAACCAAACAGATAAAGTGGACTTTGTCAGTGTATTTTCAATCCTTGCCTTAACAGGCTAATGAACACAACTTGAAACACGTGTGAATCCTCCTCTGTTCTATGAGACAGTGAAGGGACCTTTTCAGTATTTAAATATATTAATATAACCAGTTATAGAAATCTAAATATAAAACAAATCCCTTATAGGTTTTGAGAAGGAATGCACCATCTCCCTAAAAAGTTTCATATTCCTTATTCAAGTTCAATCATCTCTTTAGAATGGGAAAAGTGATAGTACTTGTTGAACCGGAATTACTATCAAAATTTAAAAAGCTGACCATATTTGTTTAGCCACAGACCAATCTTATTTAAATCAGGACTGTCCAACAGAATTATTCCATCAGCCATTCATGATCTGAATTCTAGTGTATGAGATCAATTTAAATATGGTACACATAAAAAGTCATGAGACACTTCTGTTTCATAATAAATAAGGCAGTGGCCAACTATTACTCATTGGTAGTTTTTTTGAGATAAGCTATCAAGTCCTCCCTCTCTCCCTTCTTCTTAATGCCAGCAAAGATCATCTTGGTTCCAGGGATGTACTTCTTGGGATTCTCCAAATACTCCATCAGCGTCTCCTCTCCCCAGGTGATACCTTTGTTTTTGTTGGCATCTGTGTAAGAGAATCCAGCAGCCTGACCTGTCTTTCGTCCAAACAGACCATGGAGGTTTGGCCCAGTCTTGTGCTTCCCTCCCTTTTCCACAGTATGGCACTGGGCACACTTCTGAACAAAAATCTTCTTGCCCTTCTCAACATCACCCATTTTTAAATCGTTCTTTTTCTGTGCGCGACCGAGAAGTTCCCGCTCACAAGCCGAACGTCCCGCTTTCTAATTAGATTGACTTCTGTGCAACAGTCCTAGCAGCCACCTAACCAGATAGGAACAGAAGGAAGAATATCCTCAGGAAAAATAATGAAATTGATTTCAGCAACAGACAAACTGGTTAAGAATCTCACAATTTTAAGAACATGGTGACGAAGGTACCGTTTCTTCTCTCAGTGGGGGGGGGGGGGGGAACCTGAAGAAGAATACAACTTCAGGAAAAACACAAACTTACAAGAAAATTATGAAGCATATATAAAGCAAACAAAAACTTGGGGTGTGTGTGTGTGTGTGTTTATTTTTTAGCCACCCACCACCTCCGTTTCACTTACAGTGAGATGAAGAACTATAAAACTTTCAGAAGACAATGTTGAATATCTTTATGTCCATGATGGTAAAGGAGTTCTTAAACTAGATACAAAAAGCAAAGACCATAAAGGAAAGAATGGGTAAATTTAATTACTTTAAGGCTTTGTGTTATACAAGGATTATCACAAAGAAAATATAAAGACAAGTCACAAACTGCGAGACAATATCTGAAAGATAAATAACTGACATAGGAGTGGCATTCAGAACATATAAACTACTTCTAAAAGTCAATAAGAAAATGACAAACAAAAGACCTGGATAGGTACTTCAGCAAAGAGAAATACAAGTGGCCAACAAAAATATTAATAGGAAAAGATGCTTAACCTCATTAATCAGTGAAACAAAATGAATCACAATGAGATGTCACTTGTCAACCTCCCTACAGCCAAAAATTTTAAAGTCTGAGAACGCTGATTGTTACTGAGGTTGTAGGGCAGCTGGAACTCTGGAGGCATACACAGATATATGAGTGCTCAGTTGTGTCCCACTTTTTGGGATCTCATGGACTGTAGCCCACCAGACTCCTCTGTCCATGGGATTGTCCAGGCAAGTGTTCTGGAGTGGATTGCGATCTCCTACTCCAGGAGGAAACTCCAGGGTCAGGATCTTCCTGACCCAGGGACCAAACCCATGTCTCCTGCATTGCAGGCAAATTCTTTACCACTGAGCTACCTGGGAAGCCCATAAATAGACCATCTGGCATAATGTTGAATGAAGATACTCATGATCCAGCTATTTAGCTCCTAAGTAAATGTCCTACGGCATTGGTAGCAAGAGATATAGACAAGATTGTTCCCAGCAGCGCTTTAACAGTTTACGGTTGTTGCTGCAGTCGTACCCGACCCTTTGAGACCCATGCACTGCAGCCCGCCAGGCTCCTCTGTCCGTGGAATTCTCCAGGCAAGAATACTGGAGTGAGTTGCCATTTCCTTCTCCAGGGGATCTTCCTCCCAACGCAGGGACTGAACCTGGGTCTCCTGCGTTGCAGGCAGATTCTTTACCATCTGAGCCACCACGGAAGCCCAAATATTCCATTTTTAGTTAGTTAAGTCGCTTGGTCAGTCATGTCTGACTCTTTGCTACCCCATGGACTGTAGCCCACTAGGCTCCTCTGTCCATGGGATTCTCCAGGCAAGAATACTGGAGTGGGTTGCCATTTCCTTAGGTAGGTATAAATGAAAATGATTTATTTACCTCTATAGATGATGAGGGGCGCTCAGTAGGAAAGGGTGACCAGGGCATTCCTGAATCCATTCCAGAGAGTGTAAGTTGGTACTTCATTTTTGGAGTAATTTGGCAATTTCACATTTAAAAGATGGATGCTCTTTGATCCAGCAGTTCTATTTCTAGGAATTTTACTATAGACACACAAACTCACTCATCTCCTGGGGTCCTCTCCCATCCCACGAGCTTGGATCCCCAGGAGTGAGCCTTTTGTCAAGGAAACGTGATTCCAAGGGGGCCAACCCCTCAATAGCTCTCTGCCTTTTCCTCCTATGCTCAATGAACTCCTATCCATCCTTTATTTGAACCAAATATTTCCTCTTCAAAAATGTTTTCCTGCCTCTCCACAGTAAAGTAGGCCACCCTCTACCCATTCTTATTATTTATTCACAGTTGCCTGTTTATTTATAGGACTTTTTATTTAGTGTCTGTACTCCCCACCAGAGCAAAGGCTGTGACAATTCTGTTTCAGGGCCTGACCCAGGGCTAACTCATGAAAACAATGGACTGGGTATTGTCTGTCTTTGTCCTGAAACCTTATCTGGGTTCACATAGGGGCTTGCCGAAAAGCTGCTGCGCCCTGCAGCTCTCACAGAGGCTTGTCCAGAAGGCCCCATATGTGGGCAGCAACATCTGAGAGCCAGTCATTGGCATCCTGGAACCTCGGAGACAGGTGAGAAGGAGTGAGTCACACAGCAAAAGCCATTCACTGTGCTGTCGCTGAGACAATCTGTGACCCTGGCAGGGACAAACGAAACTTGTGGATGCCAGTATCAGGCTGGGCTCCGAGCCCCAACCCAAATGCCTTCCTGGAGCCCCCTAGGGATCGGTGACTGCATGTCAGCCTCTGGCACCATGAACCTCTGGCTGGACCTTCTTTGCCCAAACATAGCACGTTGCAGACTTCCTGGCTGACTCCTCCACTTAACCATGTGCTCCTTCCAGGTGGAGCCAGGAGTCTGCTTTTATCCCCAGAGGCTATCCTGGGGTGGGGGGGGGCACATATGGGGAGGAAAGGGGTTGGTGGCAGGGTCCCCATTGCCCCAGCCCACTGCCCACCCCAAGATGTTTGCAGCTCAATGCCAGGACAGAGGCGATCATTTTGCAACATTTAAAAATATCAAATCACTATGTCATGCACCTGGAACTTATGTAGCACTGTAGGTCAATTATATAATTAAAAGTACAATAAAATTTTGGAGAGAAGAGGAGAAAGGTGGAGGCATTAAATCTCCATCTCTTAGAACATTTTCATTTTATTTTTGGCCATGCCATGTGGCTTGCAGAATCCTATTTCCCCTATCAGGGCCTGAACCCAGGCCCTCAGCAGTGAGAGCGCAGAGTCCCAACCACCAGACAGCCAGAGAATTACCTCTTGTAACATTTATAAATTTAAAAATTGCATTTTTCTTTTTATTGTATCTATCTGAGATGGCTGATATTAATTAAACCTAGTATGGTAATCATTTCCCAATATAGGTAAATCAAACCATCATGCTATACACCTTAAACTTAGAGAGTGATGTATGTCAATTTTTCCTCAATAAAACTGAAACCAAAAAAACCCAAAATGTCAGGACAGCTCCTTGACACCCAGAGACGCACATCTCTGGGTGATGATCTGGCTTTTGAAGCCTATGATGGAGTCTTCTGCTCCATCCCCAGTTCAGTTTATTTGTTATAACCATAAGCATTGAAGTTGAAGATGTAAGTTTGAGTTCCGGCCCATATATTAAGCCATGTGACCCTAGCCTAAGTCATTAATAAATTCTGCATTTTAAATACCTTCTTCTACTGTGAGAAGGGGCAGATGGAGCCCGAAGTTTCTACAGCTAGACAGGTCCCTAACTGAGGCATCCTGAAGTTTCGGCTTCAAGGTCAGTATCCATCTGCTCCCTGCGAGGAAGAAATGGAAAGTGCCAGACTGCCCTTGACCTGCCTGCTTTGCAATGAGGACGTGGGTCTGCAATCCAGGTCCCACCAATCCAGGCTGAGAACGGGAAGCCAGCAACCTCCAGAATCCCTCCTAGTCACTGATGGCCTCAGCGAGGGCAGATCCTCACTCCCAGCGGGAACGGGCTAAGGTGTTCTGGTGGCAACTGTCAGTCCGCAGATCAGCTCTGTATTCCGGTGTGATGGATATTCTATTTTCATGGACTCCAATCTGCTTCCCTGTCCTTCCCAGAGGTTCTGTGACCCTTCTCCCTCCTTTTCAATATTTTTTGAGCACTTGTTGGCTTTCATGTCTTGAATTTAAGACTAGCTCTTACATATCCACATCTTCCCCCTTCGCCTACCCCCTACCTCCTTTTTTAAAATCCAGCCTCTGTTTCATAAGACCCTCTGCCGGCAGAGCCAGGTGCTGTAGCTTGCAGCTAGGAATTGTATTTTGTTCTCCTCCAGGGCCTGGCACAGAAGGACCACAGGGAGACAGCCACCCTAGAGTCTTTTTCCTTCCAAGCTCCTGGCAAGCTTTATCTGGTTACATCCACCCCGTGACTTGCCCTCCAGGCACTGATCTTGCTGCCAGCCTCTTGCTCTGCCACACGCTCTGCCTGGCTTGCTGCCCAGGCCTGCCCAGCCTTCTTTCCCTGCACTTTGCCTGCTCACTGCCTCCCTCCAGGCTTATCCAGGAAGCTCCCTAGATTCTGCACTCTGAACCCCGAGCTTACCACTTCCCACATCTTACCTCGCAGCTGCGGTCCTAGCTACGGCCAACTGCTGAGCCCTTGGGCAAACAGGATGGGAAAATCTGACCCTTCTTGGTCCAGGAAACAGGTTTCTGCAAGCCTGATGCACCCTCTCCTCCCCAACGTGGTCTCAGAGCAAACCCCTCTCCTTCTCTTCAATCTCCTTCTCCTCCTGTAGCCTTGGACAAGTCCTTCACTTTTGCATTTTGCTTCTCCAACTTTACAGGCCGTAAACTCTAATTTGTATCATACAGGTTAAATATGTTTATTTCTGTAAGTAGGAGCTTTCCCATCAGGACAAATCAAAGGTTCACCTTACTTAGGCAGGTGATGGGGCCGTATGGGCTCCTGGGAGATTGGGTCAGAGAGAGACTAAGGGGAGACCCCAAGATAGAGGCTTGGCTGATTTCTTGCTGAAGACACAGATGAATATAAAAGCATTGGCTTTGGTGGCACGTGGTGCCAGAGGATTTGGGGGAACAGAGTCTGGGGGGGTGCCGTGGATGGGGAGATGTACTGACTTCAGGGGCCAGCTGGCCACAGTACCTCTCCAGTCCCAGGTAGGGCTGGGCCAGCCTTCTCAGCTGCAGGATGAAGCATCCTGAGGGAGACTGAGAGGGAAAGAAAGTGCTGGAGAAGGAGCCAAGTCGTCTGAACTTATTCCCCCCGTGCTCAGAAGTGGGGGAACCAGTCTGCTTTCTATGAAGAGTGTTCCTGTCCGGAATTCAGCTCCTACTTGCTGTTGCTTAATCACTTCAGCCACATCTGACTCTTTGCCCCCACGGCTCCTCTGTCCATAGGATTCCTCAGGCAAGAACAGTGGAGCGGATTGCCATGTGCTCCTCCAGGGGAATCTTCCCCACCTAGGGAGGGATCGAACCTGCGTCTCCTGCACTGCGGGCAGATCCTTTACTGCTGAGCTACCAGGGGAAATCATTCAGCTCCTAAAGAGGACTGGAAAGAAAGAAGGGGGCCGAAAGAAACTAGTTTGGGAACTCGGTCCTGGCCTGCTACAGGCGGGACCTCCCAAACTCTGGGCCACTGCGTGCCCAGCCCCTTCGGCACCACGCGTGGGTCTCCTGGCCCCGGTGACCGCCAGCCGCAGCTGGGGGCCTCCGCTACGGCCCGGGGCGCTCAGCAGTGGACGAGGCCCAGCTGAAGCTGCTCGGGCCGCGCGGCAGCACCAGGTCCAGGCTGAGGTCGCGCTGCTCGTCCTCGGAGAACACTGGCCGGTAGCCCAGCAGCTGCAGCGCGCCGGCACACAGCTCCTGCACGCGGCGGATCTTGGCGAAGGGCAGGGCGTGGCGCCAAGCCTGTGAGACGTTGAGCGCGTCCCTTGACGTGGTCTTGAAGGCCTCGCGGCGTGCGCCGGGCCCGGCGCCGTGGGTGATGTTGTGGATCCAGGCCTCGAGCTGCGGCGTGAGGCTCAGGCCCGTGAAGGCGTACAGCTCTCGGATCTCCTGCAGCGGCGCCCGCGCCAGATCCTCGAAGCGCACCAGGCGGTAGCGGCCGCGCAGGGCGGGCGGCGGCTTGCGTGTGGCAGCCTCGGCGATGCGCACGTGGCTACGGCACACCTCGCGCACCACGCGCAGGTCTGGGTCAGCCTCCACCCACTTGCCGTTGGTGCCCAGCACGATGCCGTTGTCGCGCGCCAGTGCCTTGGCCGTCTGCTCGCGCGAGCGCAGCACGGCGCGCGGGTCGCGCACCAGGTGCACGATGCGCAGGTGGAGTGCTGGGTCGCTGAGCAGCGGGTAGAGCACCTGCAGGTTGAAGAAACGCACCTCCTTGAGCACCACGTGGCTGTAGGAGCGGCAGGCCTCCTGTGCGAGGCTGAAGGGCCGCCGCGCGCACAGCGGCTTGCACACCGCCTCGCTGCTGATGGCGCCGCGCGGGAAGGCGCTGCAGGCGGGCGGCGAACACAGAGCCCGGCTCTCCGCCCACTGGAAGAGGTCCGACAGGTTGCGCCTCCATGGCAGGTAAGCGTCAAACACATCCATGTCGCACAGGAAGACTGAGCGCACCAGATCACGCACCGCCATGTGCAGCGCCAAGGCGCTGCCCTGCGACAGGGCGGCCCACACGTGCCACGCGGGCTCCATCAGGTAGAAGACGTCGGGGTGCTGGCTGAAGAGCTGGCCCACGAAGGACGAGCCCGAGCGCCACGAGGACAGCACCAGCACGTGCACCCGCTCCTCGCTACTCGCCGGAGGCGGCAGCCTGGGCCGGGAGACCAGGAAGAGCAGGAGACCGGTCTGCGCCAGCAGGAGCGCGGTTACCGCCGTGCTGGAGACGCGCCGCAGCCACATGCCGCCGGCCAGAGACCTGCAGAGGGAGCAGGCGGTAGCTGTCGGGGACCAGGGGCCGCTTGCCCATCCCACATCCCACATCCTGTCTGGGGCTGCCGGGGAACAGCTCTGGAACTTGCCCACCGCCCCAGGGAGACCACACCACTGAGGACCTCCCAAGTCAGGAGTGTGACTTGAAGGCATGTGCAGTGTTTGCAGAGCCAAACACCAGTTGCACAAGACTACGGGCAATGTTTTTCCCTTTGTCTCCTTTTCTCCCCTAGCCCTTTTCTTTCTCAGGGGGAACATATATGTAAACTGGAAGTCCTGCTTTTTGCTTGAAATTACTTATAGGGGAGCAATTTTAGGTTGTTTACCTAAATAGCTTGCTGGGTGATTTAGCAGAGCCTTCCCAACTGCGCCACTTCCTAGCATAATATCTCAGACCAAAGGCTTCACTTCTCTGTGACTCAGTTCACCCATCTGTAAAAGGGGATTCATCTTGGTCCTGGAGTATTGGGACGAGCCCGGAGGGCTGGGGCATGTACTAATTCTCAGAACTGAAAACTTGCACTTTCTGCGAAGTGTGCTTCTGTATTGTCTTTTTAAATAAGCAGATACTACTTTTGCTATTACAAATAAATAGACAAAAAACAGCAACTGTTGCTCTCACCCATGGACTGTGAAGTCCTGCAGGAAGCACGGATTCCCAAGGGAGGAGATCCTTCTGGATTGGTGGGACTTGGCAGAAGAAACCAGTTAAGTGAGAGGTAGGACGGAGCCAGAGAAGGGGAGAGATGAGGGCAGAGTCAGGCCCCTTTCCATGCTGAGGTTACTTACTGCTGCCCGGGCTGCTGAGAGGGCCGCCCACCTCGATCACAGGTCCATGGGAGAGGCCTGGAGGTTTCTCAGGGCCTGGGAAGGCAGGAGAGGGCTGGGTCAGATGGCCCCGGGCGCTGCGAGGGCTCTGTCTTCCCAGGCTGACAGAAGTTCCCCTCGGGTGGGAGTCTAGTTTCCCTTCCCCTGGCTGGAGCTGGCCAGGGACGAGCAGGTGGCTGGATACATTTTCCCAGATGGAAGTGAAATGAAAGTCTCTCCTGCTGGGTTTGAGTCTCTCTGATGCCACTCAGGAGCTAGGAGACCTGGGACAAATGACTTAAGTTCTCCAAGACTCAAGTTTCCTCCTCTGTAAAATGGGGATGATAACATTTGACCTTAAGGTTGCCGAGAGGAATGCTGCTACAAACACGTACGAGGAAAGGGGCTTGGTAAAGCACCACACATACCCCCTGTTACTGATGTAGTGTTCAGCTGTATCTGAGAGGAGGAACCATTGGGAGTCTCCACCCATAGAAGACCCCTGAGGTCACCTATGCTTAGAATCCCAGCATCTCCCAGACCCCCTGCAGCCCCCGAACATGCCTGAGTCCTTTAGTGGATCTTAAGAATGTCCCAGGGTGCAGGGGGAAAGATAAACTGGGGCACTGAGATTGACATATACACACTACTATATATAAGAGAGATAACTAATAAAAACCTACTAAAGCACAGTACCCCACGTCCAAGGTCGGGGCAGCGGCCAAGAGTGCCAGGCTGCGACGGCGCAGGAATGGCCGAGAGGAGCCACCACATGCCTGAGGTCAGGGGCGGCGGCCGGGAGGAGCAACCCCATGTCCAAGGAGCGTTGGCTGTGTGGGCGCAGGAGGGCCTAGAGGAGCTACTCCACGTTCAACGTCAGGAGGGGCGGTGGTGAGGAGATACCCCTCGCCCAAGGTAAGGAGCAGTGGCTGCGCTTTGCTGGAGCAGCCGTGAAGAGATATCCCACGTCCAAGGTAAGAGAAACCCAAGTAAGACGGTAGGTGTTGCAAGAGGGCATCAGAGGGCAGACACACTGAAACCATAATCACAGAAAACTAGTCAATCTAATCACACTAGGACCACAGCCTTGTCTAACTCAATGAAACTAAGCCATGCCCTGTGGGGCCATCCAAGACGGGCGGGTCATGGTGGAGAGGTCTGACAGAATGTGGTCCACTGGAGAAGGGAATGGCAAACCATTTCAGTATTCTTGCCTTGAGAACCCCATGAACAGTATGAAAAGGCAAAATGATAGGATACTGAAAGAGGAACTCCCCAGGTCAGTAGGTGCCCAATACGCTACTAGAGATCAGTTGGGAAATAACTCCAGAAAGAATGAAGGGATAGAGCCAAAGCAAAAACAATAACCAGTTGTGGATGTGACTGGTGATAGAAGCAAGGTCTGATGCTGTAAAGAGCAATATCGCATAGGAACCTGGAATGGTAGGTCCATGAATCAAGGCAAATTGGAAATGGTCAAACAAGAGATGGCAAGAGTGAACGTCGGCATTCTAGGAATCAGCGAACTAAGATGGACTGGAATGGGGGAATTTAACTCAGATGACCATTATATCTACTACTGCGGGCAGGAATCCCTCAGAAGAAATGGAGTAGCCATCATGGTCAGCAAAGTGAAAGTGAAGTCGCTTAGTTGTGTCCAACTCTTTGGGACCCCGTGGACTGTAGCCCACCAGGCTCCTCTGTCCATGGGATTCTCCAGGCAAGAATACTGGAGTGGGTTGCCATTTCCTTCTCCAGGGGATCTTCCCAACCCAGGGATTGAACCCGGGTCTCCTGCATTGCAGGCAGACGCTTTATCCTCTGAGCCACCAGGGAACTTAATGGTCAGCAAACGAGTCCGAAATGCAGTACTTGGATGCAATCTCAAAAACGACAGAATGATCTCTGTTTGTTTCCAAGGCAAACCATTTAATATCACAGTAATCCAAGTCTATGCCCCAACCAGTAATGCTGAAGAAGCTGAAGTTGAACGGTTCTATGAAGACCTATAGACCTTTTAGAACTAACACCCAAAAAAGATGTCCTTTTCATTATAGGGGACTGGAATGCAAAAGTAGGAAGTCAAGAAACACCTGGAGTAACAGACAAATTTGGCCTTGGAGTATGGAATGAAGCAGGGCAAAGGCTAATAGAGTTTTACCAAGAGAACGCACTGGTCATAGCAAACACCCTCTTCCAACAACACAAGAGAAGACTCTACCATGAACATCACCAGCTGGTCAACATCGAGATCAGATTGATTATATTCTTTGCAGCCAAAGATGGAAAAGCTCTATACAATCAACAAAAACAAGACCAGGAGCTGACTGTGGCTCAGATCATGAACTCCTTATTGCCAAATTCAGACTCAAATTGAAGAAAGGAAGGAAAACCGCTAGACCATTCAGATATGACCTAAATCAAATCCCTTATGATTATACAGTGGAATTGAGAAATAGATTTAAGGGCCTAGATCTGATAGACAGAATGCCTGATGAACTATGGATGGAGGTTCGTGACTTTGTACAGGAGACAGGGATCAAGACCATCCTCATGGAAAAGAAAGGCAAAAAAGCAAAATGGCTGTCTGGGGAGGCCTTACAAATAGCTGTGAAAAGAAGAGAAGTGAAAAGCAAAGGAGAAAAGGAAAGATATACCCATCTGAATGCAGAGTTCCAAAGAATAGCAAGAAGAGATAAGAAAGCCTTCCTCATCAATCAATGCAAAGAAATAGAGGAAAACAACAGAATGAGAAAGACTAGAGATCTCTTCAAGAAAATTAGAGATACCAAGGGAACATTTCATGCAAAGATGGGCTCGATAAAGGACAGAAATGGTATGAACCTAACAGAAGCAGAAGATATTAAGAAGAGGTGGCAAGAATACACAGAAGAACTGAACAAAAAAGATCTTCACGACCCAGATAATCACGATGGTGTGATCACTCACCTAGAGCCAGACATCCTGGAATGTGAAGTCAAGTGGGCCTTAGGAAGCGTCACTACGAACAAAGCTAATGGAGGTGATGGAATTCCAGTTGAGCTATTTCAAATCCTGAAAGATGATGCTGTGAAAGTGCTGCACTCACTATGCCAGCAAATTTGGAAAACTCAGCAGTGGCCACAGGACTGGAAAAGGTCAGTTTTCATTCCAATCCCAAAGAAAGGCAATGCCAAAGAATGCTCAAACTACCACACAATTGCACTCATCTCACAAGCTAGTAAAGTCATGCTCAAAATTCTCCAAGCCAGCCTTCAGCAATACGTGAACCATGAACTTCCAGATGTTCAAGCTGGTTTTAGAAAAGGCAGAGGAACCAGAGATCAAATTTCCAACATCCGCTGGATCATGGAAGAAACACGAGAGTCCCAGAAAAACATCTATTTCTGCTTTATTGACTATGTCAAAGCCTTTGACTGTGTGGATCACAATAAACTGTGGAAAATTCTGAAAGAGATGAGAATACAGACCACCTGACCTGCCTCTTGAGAAACCTATATGCAGGTCAGGAAGCAACAGTTAGAACTGAACATGGAACAACAGACTGGTTCCAAATAGGAAAAGGAGTATGTCAAGGCTATATATTGTTACCCTGCTTATTTAACATATGCAGAGTACATCATGAGAAACGCTGGGCTGGAAGATGCACAAACTGGAATCAAGATTGCCAGGAGAAATATCAATAACCTCAGATATGCAGATGACACCACCCTTATAGCAGAAAGTGAAGAGGAACTAAAAAGCCTCTTGATGAAAGTGAAAGAGGAGAGCAAAAAAAGTTGGCTTAAAGCTCGACATTCAGAAAATGAAGATCATGGCATCTGGTCCCATCAGTTCATGGCAAATAGATGGGGAAACAGCGGAAACAGTGTCAGACTTTATTTTGGGGGACTCCAAAATCACTGCCGATGGTGACTGCAGCCGTGAAATTAAAAGACGCTTACTTCTTGGAAGGAAAGTTATGACCGACCTAGATAGCATATTCAAAAGCAGAGACATTACTTTGCCAACAAAGGTCCGTCTAGTCAAGGCTATGGTTTTTCCAGTGGTCATGTATGGATTTGAGAGCTGGACTGTGAAGAAAGCTGAGCGCTGAAGAATTGATGGTTTTGAACTGTGGTGTTGGAGAGGACTCTTGAGAGTCCCTTGGACTGCAAGGAGATCCAACCAATCCATTCTAAAGGAGATCAGCCCTGGGTGTACTTTGGAAGGAATGATGCTAAAGCTGAAGCTCCAGTACTTTGGCCACCTCATGCAAAGAGTTGACTCATTGGAAAAGACTCTGATGCTGGGAGGGATTGGGGGCAGGAAGAAAAGGGGATGACAGAGGATGAGATGGCTGGATGGCATCACCGACTCGATGGACGTGAGTCTGAGTGAACTCTGGGAGACGGTGATGGACAGGGAGGCCTGGCGTGCTGCGATTCATGGGGTCGCAAAGAGTTGGACATGACTGAGCAACTGAACTGAACTGAACTGGAAGCAAAGTACTCTGTAATAACCTATATGGGAACAGAATCTAAAAAAGAGTGGATATAGATGTGATCATTCATTCATTTTGCCATACAGCAAAAACTAACACAACATTGTAAATCAACTATACTCCAATACAAACTAATTAAGAAAGAATGTCCCACAGAGGGTCCTACAGAATGAAAGGAACACCGAGCCCAGCTCCCACAACCCCAGGTCCCAGAGTTTTTTCCTCTTTGCACTGTTCTTCCTGCAGCAATCTCAAGGATGAGCCGCTTGGGAAGAGAAGGATCTGGAAGTTTCCTCTTTCCTTGCACAGTATTTGCTCCCCACGGAGACGCCATCACTGGCCACGTCACCACTGAGGGCAGCTGGCATCTAGACTGTAAGCACAGACCCCTCTCGACTCCCCCCCTTATCAGGGGCTTGCAGGATGCCCAACAGCTCTTGTTTCCCACTCGGTTCCCCCCGGAAGACCTGGCCAGCAGCCACCCGCCTGCTCTGCACACATTACCTCCTCTCCTGGAGGTTGTGTTTCTCAAGAACAGGGCACAGGAGTGGGAGGAAATTCTAACTCCTCTTTACTGACATAAAGAGCTCAAGGGCTAGGTGATTTGGGGCTTCCCTGGTGGCTTAGTGGTAAAGAACCCACCTGCCAATGCAAGAGACGCAGGTTCAATCCCTGGGTTGGGAAGATGCCCTGGAGAAAGGAATGGCAGCCCACTCCAGTATTCTTGCCTGGAAAATCCCATGGACAGAGGAGCCTGGTGGGCTACAGTCCATGGGGTCGTGGATATGACTTAACAACTAAGCACGCGTATACAGCTAGGTGATTTATGATCTCAATTTTTTATTTAGTTTAATTTATTTATTTTGGCCACAGCACTTGGCTTGTGGGCTCCCAATTTCTCGATCAGGGATCAAACCCAGGCCCTTGGCAGCGAGAGCTTGGAGTCCCAACCATTGGACTGCCAGGGAATTCCCTATGATCTCAGTTTTTTAGACGAAGGACCCAAGGTTTGGAGAGACAGCAAAGGACCCCAACGCAGGACTTACTTCGAGGTTTCTGGCACTTTCTGATCATAGGCTGCTGGCCTCTCCCTGTGGCTGGGAGATCGTGCAGAACACAGGACCCTGACACTTGGGCCCAAACACTGCTGCCCAGGCTCGCCTCGCCCTCCCCTGGTAAGGAGGACCTCACCCCCAGGCCAAGATGCTTGTTACCTGCACTCCAGGGATGCCAGAAGTCTTCTTAGGTGACTCACGCTATACAGGAACTGTTATCTGATCCTCCGATTGGAACTCAAGAACTAGGAAGCAGACGGAAATATTCTGCGCATGCAGGGTGTCCAGAGAATCCAGGTCCCGGCTGGGCGTTTTCTGAGAAGGCAGCTTACATTCAGCACACCACCAACTGGCCCAGGGTTCAAGTGAGGAAGAACATGTCAGGCAGGCACTGGGATGTGTATTTTATCTTCTTGATTGAATTTTATTCTCCCCAAGTCCCTAGAAGGTAAAAATCACCCTGTGTGTTTTAGTTGAGGCAATGGGGCTTAGAGACATGAATACACAGCTGGTAAGGGGTAGGGCAGGGGTTTCCATCCAAGTGCCAGGCCCCCAGTGTGGGGCTCTGGGCGGCCCCATTCCTACACCTTTGCCCAATGAAGCTCCTCGCTCTGGAAGGGTCATCTGCCTCTCCTATGAATCCTTTGTAATATTTTGTGGGCACATATTTACTATTTGTCTAATTTTTGAAAAGGTGATACATAGAAGTGGTACAAAATTCTGTGTGTGTGGAGTTTTCTCCTTTTGGGAACCTTCCTACACTGTTGGTGAAAATCGTATTACTAAGCTGGTATAACCACTATGGAGAAGAGTATGGAGATCTCCCAAAAAACAAAAAATACAGCTACCATATGATCCAGCAATCCCATTCCTGGGCATATACCTGAAAAGACAACTCTAATTAAAAAGATACATGCACCCCAATATTCATTTGTTGTTGTTGTTAAGCAACCTGAAGGTGCATAAACAGATAAAGAAGATAAGGTACATATATCCAATAGAATATTTCCAAGCCTTAAAAAGAATAAAATAATGCTATCTGCCGCAACACAGATGGGCCTAGAGAGTATCATACTAAGTCAGACAGAGAAACACAAATACCTTATGATAGCACTTATATGCGGAATCTAAAAAAAAGAATGATACAAATGAACTTACTTACAAGACAGAAATAGACGTACAGACATAGAAAAAAAAATTGTGGTTACCAAAGGGATGAGGGGGATAAATTGGAAATTTGGGATTAACAGATATATACTACTATATATAAAATAAATAATAAGGACCTACTGTATAGCACAGGGAACTGTATTCAATATTTTGTAATAACCTGTACTGGAGAAGAATTATATATATATATATAAATAAATTATATATATAAATACAAATAAATAAAAGTTTTAAAGTGTATAAGACCTAAAAGAAAAAAGCATATACATACTAGAAATTCTGTAAATATCCTAAAATTTTATATGAAATTCTTTATTGTATGTTCATGTACTATTTCCTTCGTTCTGTAAACATTTATTCTGTGGCTATTATGTGCAAAGCATGAAAGTAAATATTGACATGTGGCCACTGCCTTCAGCTTAATTTCTAGCTGAGAAGGTCACCATGAAGCAAGTGATCATTTAACCACAAGCATAGTAAGTATCCAAGGGGTCACAAAGAGTTGGACATGATGAGCAACTGAACTGAACTGATAGGAAGTGTAATAAGGGGCAAGGACAGTGCTGTGGGAGCCTGCAGCTAGGAGCAAGCAGAGGAGTCTTTCCTTAGCCAAGTGCTTTTTGAACCGGGATCTGATGGCTGAGCAGGGAATACCTGTGGTAAGGGCTGTGTGAGGGAGCAGGCGGAGAGAAGAGGTTAGTATGTCAGATGAAGGAGCATCTCTGAAGGCTCCGAGAAGGAGCATTTCATGTTCAAGGGTCAGAGGAAGGCCAGAGAGGCTGTAGGTACAGTATCTAAATGAAAAAAAAAAAGTCATCCCACTGAACCCAGCCCCATTCGTGGCAGATTTTCTGTTAAAGAAAGCAAACCCTGGTGCACATGCTTTCCCAGGCCTCTCACAGCTGAGCACTGCTGATGGCATCACAGCCCAGGATTTCCAACTTGGACTTGTCCTGTTCTACGCAGTCTACCCAGAGCTGCTCCTTGAATTTCCCCAAACCTCTTTTATTCCCTCCTCCTCACTATATACAGAACATCATTAGTGTACAATTATAATTAGAGAAATAGTTCCTGCCTCCAGGCATCTGAAACAAACTTAGTTCAGTAAGAAGTACATGAAGAGGAAAGTGTCAGGATTTCCCTGGTGGTCCAGCAGTTAGGACTCGGCACTTTCCATACCAAGGGCCAGGGTTCAATCCCTGGTCAGGGAATTTAAGATCCCGCAAGCCACCAGGCATGGCCAAAAAAAGGAAAGTGTTCTACTAACTGAAGCATATTGTTTCTGTAAATATAGTAATTTGGAGGGAAGAAAAAGGGACTAAGAGGAAGAAATAGGGCTCTGTCCTGTTTGCTATGGGTTTCCCTTGTGGCTTAGATGGTAAAGAATCCGCCTGCAATGTGGGAGACCTGGGTTCAATCCCTGGGTTGGGAAGATACCCTGGAGGAGGGAATGATAACCCACTCCAGTATTCTAGCCTGGAGAATCTCCATGGACAGAGGAGCCTGGCAGGGTATAGTCCATAGGGTCACAAAGCTCAGACATGACTGAGCTTTCTATAATAATAGCTAATATGATAGCCCATAGAAAAATGCCAATCAATTTTATCAAAAGGCCTGGAGGGACTTTGTTTTGTATCCAAGATTAGCAAGATTAGCTTTCCAGTAGTAGAGAGCTGTGTATTCAGGCTACTAAGACACACTGCCCATGGCACATGGGAGAACATGGAACTGGTCCTGCATTGAGAGGTACAGTTTTTTAATGTCTGTCCTTTCAGAAACAGTAGCTGTGTACTCATAAATTCAGTGCCTACAAACTATAAGGCGGAGTATGTGGGCTCAGTTGCTCATTAAAAAAAAAAAAAAAAAGTAAGCCTGATGCCACATTTCAGGACGTAGAGATTGCAAAAATCTTTTTTTTTTTCAAATTAAAAATAACCTAATATTAAGATCATTGAATTGCTTTAAAAAAAAGTTAAGAATCCTGCCAGAGTAAGACAATAAGTGTCATGTCAGGGATTGCCTCAAAGCCTGAGTGAGATGATATTAATAGATATTTGCTGAATTGATATCAGGCACTCTGATCCAAATCCGAAGGGAGTGATCCTCCACTTGTCCTGTATTTCTTTCTGCCGAGCATCTTAACATTATGATGGCTTCTAGTCATCCCTGACTAGCTCTTGGTCTGAGATAGAGAAGGAGCCCCCACTCTCTCCGATGTGCCGATGGGAACACTGAGCTACAGGGCAGGCCTCACAGGAGGTGCAGGAGGACAGGGATCTGCCCTCTGGGGCTGCTCCAGCTGCTCCAGCCTGCAGCTCCTCTCTCCAGTGTCTCCCAGCCCTGCAGTCTAAGGCAGTGAAAGGTAATCCTAGGTACCACTCCGGCTCAGATTTCTCTCAGTTTGGCATCAGCTGCAGGCCATTCTGTTCAGGAATCCCAAAGGCTAAAGAAAAGAGATTTCAGATGAGGCATGCGTGGACCTGAGGCATCAAGGGCCACCCCTGGAGACGAACCAGCTCTGATGGAGCCCAGGGTATCTACTGGAGAGAAGGCTGACGCGGAGGGCAAGAAAGACGAGGAAAGACGAGAAGGGAGAGAAAAAAGAACAAGAGACAGGGAGGGGAGAGAGAGGAGAAAGACGGATGCCTGTGGTGGTGTGGGAATCACGGAACACCACCTGTGAGGGCTTCCTACATACCAAGCCTTTCCCACCCATCTTCCTCTGAAGATCAGATCAGGATTATCTCACAACAATCCTATGAGGTGCATCTGATGGGCTACCCTATTTTACAGAATAGGAAACTGAGGCTTAGAAGGATTCAGGAACTTGACTAAAGAAGAGGAAGCTGAGGCTTAGAAAAGTTCAGGAACTTGCCCACAGAGCAACAGTCAGAATTTGAACTCCAGCTGTCTAACTTTAGAGCACTTCATGACATAATGCTGAGTGAAAAAAAAAACACAGCAAAACATTCCGTGTGTTAAAAATACGTGAATATCAAAGGATACCATCAAGAAACTGAAATGATATCCACAGAGGGGAGAAAATATTTGCAAATCATATAAATAGCAAAGGACTTGTACCCACACATAAAGAGCTCTTACAACTGAACAATTAAAAAAACCTGATTTTAAAATAAGCAACATATTTGAGTGGATATTTCTCTGGAGAAGATGGACACATGGTCTATAAGTGCATGAAAAGATCCTTGATAGCTTCAGTCATTAGGAAAATGCAAATCAAAACTGCTTTGGGTCACCACTTCCCATCCTCTAGCTTGGCTGTAATAATAAAGACAGATAATAGCAAGTGTTGGTGAGAATATGGTGAAACTGCAACCCTCACAGGCTGCTGGTGGGAATGTAACGTGGTGGATTGCTGCAGAAAGCAGGTCATCCCTCAAGGAAGCATAGAATTACCATGTGATCCAGCAATTCTACTCTAAAATACGCAAATCCAAGAGAACCAAAAATACATGTGTACACAAAAACGTGCTCATGAACTTTCACAGCAGCATTAATCATAATAGCCCCAAAGTGGGACTGTCCTATATGTCTATCAGTTGATGAATGGATAAACAAAATGCGGTGTACTCATATAACTGAATATTCTCTGGCAGTAGGAAGGAATGAAACACTGATATGTACCGCAAGACAGAAGAACCTTCAGGTGGTTAACGCACAAGACTGAATATGCTATAAACCAGTGAACTGGACCCTTAAAACAACTTCAAAGAATGTGAATTATATCTCAATAAAGCTGTTACTTAAACAAACAAAGACCAAAATGATTTAGTATAGGAAGAAATCCAGAAGGATGCATGCTGAATATTGGTGGTTATTCTGTGGCCAGATTACAGGTCATTTTTTTCTTGTTTTATCACTTTGTCAATCATTAACAATCAGGTCTGTTTCATCAATTCAAAGAGGCATGGGTGGGGTTTGCTGACTTAGCTTTTATTGCAGGAAGAGAGGCACCCCCAAGCCATCTTCCAGCTGACCTGAGGTGCCTAGGTGGCTAGAGGGGAGGGGCGTGGGATGGAAAACTACCTGGCCTTTGTGAAGGGCTCCAACCCATACTCAGCCTCAGAGCTCTGGGCTGGGGCAGGCGGTGGTGAAGACGTGCTTGGCCCTAAGCCCAGCCACATCTGCCATTCCCCTGCTGGCCCTGGGGAGCAGCTGTGTGGCATCAGCCGGAGGTAGGGAGGCTCCAGTCACAGAGCCCGGATGCTGCTGGAGTAACCAGACCCGCCTGCAGGAACCTACTGGGAAGTGAAATCAAGTTAGTCTGGGAAAGGAGCTTCAAGTCTCCTTGGCTCAGAGCCATGTGCGGGGCTTTCAGAGCAGATGAGCAGATACCAACACAGAAACTTTTTTCCAAGGCTCTGAACTTTGGGGATCCCCAAAGCACACCTTACACAACACCTAACTTGGTCTAAATCACTGCACCTGACAGGAGGGGCCTCAAGTCTGGGACTCCCCCTCTCCTGCAGTAACACTCGTGGGGAATAGAGGGTGCGTATTCCTCTCTGGCACCCAACCCCCAGGTGTGGGCTGAGCCCTCTTATGCAGGGATCATCTGGAATGTTCTCTGGTTTATTTTTCTTAATCTCTTATTTTGATTCATTTATTTTTAAAAAGTCATTTTTAAAAGACTCATTTAAAAGAGTCATTAATTCATTTTTTAAAAAGACTAAATCATTTTTATCAGTCAATGGCATGGAAAGAAAAAAGGAAGGGATTATTTTAGAAGAAAACAGCTTGGTCCAGTCACTGAGCTGCCGCCAAGGACTCAGTAGACTCCCTTTCGAGCCTCCTCTCTTCCTGATGCTACTTCCCAAGGCTCCATATCCCCTGCCCACCGTCTCCCTCAGCCGCCTTCAATTGTATTTATGTCCACTATCCAGAACCTCCATTCTTTGGACCCCTTTGCTGATGCAAGTAAGGGTGCTTATCTGCCTCCTGCTGGCACTGAGGATTATATCCATATAAGGATTCAACGAAGAAACGGCAGGGGATCGCTGATGATTATGATAAAAAGAATCTAGTGAAGGAGTTTAGGAAGAAATTTGCCTGCAATGGTACTGCACTGAGCATCCAGAGTATGGACAAGGAATTCAGCTACAGGGTGACCAGCACAAGAACATACGCCAGGTCCCGGTGGAGACTGGACTGGCTAAGGACAGTTCCTGGTGGAGACTGGACTGGCTAAGGACAGTTCCTGGTGGAGACTGGCTAAGGACGACCAGCTGAAGGTTCATGGGTTCAAGTGCTTTTGGCTCACTGAGGCTTAAGTGAGGATTTCCTTGCAATGAGTAGAATTTCCCTTTGTCCCTTGTCACAAGTTTAAAAACCTCTCAGCCTGTATAATGTAACCATCTGGGGTCTGCTTTTAACTTGGACTAGTGGAACTCCTTTCTGCAACAAACTGAACAGAGCCATGCTGTCTAGTCTTGGGGTCCCTCATTTAAACAGGGGTCAAGCAGAGGCGCCTGGCAGTGTCCAGCCTGAAACAAAGCAGCAACAGTGATGCTTCAGCCAAGTCCAGAGCCCCAGGATCACAGGCGGCTATGTCTGGCCGGAAGCCCCTCAGCAGTCCGTCTGCAGAGTTCCTGTCCTGAGAGAATGTCACCACCTGGACAGCCCTCGATGAAGCGGAGAATGGAGGATGGGTGAGGCAGCTGTACTGCTGGAGGGAGCCTTTGGTGGTCGGGGAAAGGTCCCCTGCTGTCTCCAGTGTGACCCAATGGGCAGAGCTTAGAGCAACCAACCACCCTCTAGTGAGGGGCCAGGACATCTGGCTTGCCACCAAGGTCTTTTTGACCAGACATATCCTAAATAATCAAACTAGAAGGTGAGGCCAACCTTCTATCAAATTTCAAACCGATCTATCCGTCATAGCTGTAGAGCTTGCAACTCACTAGCAACAATGGCCCAATGCCATGCGAAGTAACAAACTGATTTTGGGTTTTTTTCCTCCCGCCCTGTTCAGTTTTAATGTTATGTAATGTATTTAAACCCTTATTTAAATAAAACTTATTTTCAGAAACAACAACAAAAAAAGGAAAACAACACAAAACAGCCAAAGACAACATGTGTACCTTGTTTGGATTCTGATTCAGACAAACCCAGTGTGAGAAGATATCTCTGAGGTAATCAGAGAAATTTTAACATGGACTGAGTATTAGGTGATATTGGGAAATCTTTGTTAATGCTACTATCACTACAAAGAATACTCCTGTTCATGCATTTCTGTACCTAAATCCCCTGACTAGCCTAGAAGCCAGACCCTCTCTCTCTCATACCAGGTAGTGGGGTTAGCATATGGGCTAAGAGTATGAACTCTAGTTGATGACTCAGTGGGTGATCTTGAGCAAGTTGAGCAAGTTAATCTCTCTGTGCTTTTTTTAAATCTATAAATAGGGGAAATAATATAACTCACTTCATGGGCTTGATTTGAAGATTAGAGGAATTAATATTAAAGCACACAGATAATGTCTGGCACATAGGCCACTGAAAAGTATTTGTTCAAGGATCTTCTAAAAATTCTGGGTCACAACTGTGTTCTATAAGTCCAAGAGAAAGCCTGTGCATAAGGAAAACTCGAAGAAAATAGCCCAACCAAGTCCAAGTGACCCTAGCAATAGAAAGAATCAAGCGTAGGCAGCAGTGGTGGTGGTGGTGATTTAGTTGCTAAGTTGTGTCCGACTCTTGCAACCCCATGGACTATAGCCTGCCAGGCTCCTCTGTCCATGGGATTCTCCAGGCAAGAATACTGGAGTGAGTTGCCATTCCCTTCTCCAGGGAATCTTCCCAAACCCAGGAATTGAACCCAGGTCTCTTGCATCACAGGCAGATTCTTTACCAACTGAGCTACCAGGGAAGCCACACATCCCAAACAGGAGATAGTTAATCAAGGCTGAATGCCTGCCGTCTGAAGCCAGATTGGGTTAAAATTGTGCTCTACAACCAGTGGGGTGTGTCACTTTGAGCCAGTCACTCATAACCCATGGGCTTCAGCTGACTCTGAGAAGAAGGCTCCAGCAGCGCCTACCATGCAGTCTGGAGAGGACTAAATGGAACAGACTAACCCTTGGCATGGCCAGGCTCACCAAGCAGCCTGCTATTCTTGTTAACTCTGGTGCTTGGCTCACTCCCTCATGGCGTCACCTCAGCCAAGTCTTTTCCGCTCTTGGGGCCTCACTTTTCCCATCCTCGAGCCTCCAGTGCAAGAGGGAAGAGGAAAGAGAGTGAACATCTGCTGGGCACCTATGCTGAGGCCCAGGGAGGCAGTCTCTATTGCTGCCCGCGGTCCAGCAGCTGGGAGCAGGGCCCCCCAGACTCAAATTCAGCTGGATCTGGTTCCAAATTCACTTGCCCGAGCTGCTTTTCCTTCAGGGTTCTATGGAAAAAGCCCTTGGAGAGTTTTTTGTTTCTGTGTGTTTTCTTTTCTTTTTTTTTTTTTTTAATGAAAGCCATACCCTTTGAAACTCAAGTTGCAAGAGACAAGGGATCCTCAAGAAATGCCCTGTGGAGCTGAAGCCCCCGGAAGACCCTTTCCAACCAGCACTTGGAAAAGGGTGATGCCCTTTTAACGTTCTCATAAAAGCCACCCTCAGCTCCAACTGGCACAGCCCACGGGGGGCTGCAAGGTCACCGTCTCCCCAGCTGGGCCCCCGGCCGCCCAGGGTGTGGGCATCCCGCGCGGAGAGAGGGCGAATCAACGTACCCCAGGCGAGGTGTTCCGGCCCGGGGGCGCGGCGCGGGGCACACGCCTCTGGCCCCAGTCTCTGCCGAGACTCCTGGACGCCGCCTTCACCCAGCTCCGTCCGCGGCCGCTGTCTCCTCGCCGGGACAGTCCGCAGGGTCGTACGGCTCTGAAGGGGCACCCGTGCCCCCGGGGCGGAGGGCGCTCCGAGAGGCGTGGACTTGGCAAGCGGGGGCCGAGATATTGGAGGCACCTGGAGAGCCAAGGCGGCGGGAGGCTGGAAACCGGGCAGGAGTCCCCTAAAAAAAAGAGAGGTGTCGTTGAGAATGGGATGCTGAGGGAGCCGTCCCGGGCTGGGGTGGCGTGCGGGGCAGGACGCGAAGCAGCCTCGGAGCCCCCCGGGCGCCCGGGCGCCCGGCCCCGCGCCGCGCGCTACCTGTGCGGCCGCTCGGAGCCTCGGGCTGGAGCGGAGCGCGCACAATGAGGCGCTTTCAGACGTGGCTGCGGTCCCGGAGCGGGCGGGCGGGCGCCGGGGCGGGAGGGGAGGGAGGAAAGAGCCGGTTGGCCCCCGGGCTCGGGCTAGCCTGCCCACCGCGGGCCGAGGGGCCACGCCTCGGGGGAGGGGCGGCCGCCCCGGGCGGCGCGGGCGAGCCCCGGAGAGGAGGGCGAGCCGCGGAGAGGAGGGCGCAGGTGGGCCCGGGGGGCGGCCGGGGGCGCGTGGCTCGGCGCGGCGTGTCAGGGGGCGCCCGCCGCGTCGCTTCTCACCCCACTCGTTGACCAAGAAAGTGTTTCCCCCTCCAATCGATCCCCAGAGAAGGGAGACTCCTGGGAACACAAAAGGCCCTTGTGAAAGAAACCGAATCTTAATTTTGCCCCTGCTCGCTCTCGGCGGCATCCTCGCAGCCAAAGGAATCCAAACTGCTTCCCAAGCCCCCGCCCTCGGCCCCAGCCAAGCCTGGGTCACCTGGATGTCAGGGCCCCGCGCACTAGCTGGGCTGCGAGGCGCCGGGACACCAGGTGGCCCTCAGGAGCAGGGCCTGCAGCTGGCTGTCTCCCCGCTTCTCCAGCCTCAACCCAGGGACTCAGGCTTGATAGCAGGTCCTGGTAAATACCGGTATCTTTCAGTAAATAAAGATGTTATTTCCCCCTACAGATAACAGAGTCCAAGCATCTGAACAAGATGGAGAATTCTGATCTCTTGTAGTCCGTGGTGCGACCTAAAAAGAAATCTCTGCGGCTGGAACTATAAATTAGTGCATTCTTCCCAGGATTCGGTTTGGCGAGATGAATTAAAATCCTTAAGAACTGTCATAAGCTTTTTGAAATCGTAATTTCTTTCTAGGCTCTGTCTTAAAGGAAATAAAACTAACAAAAAGGATTTATATGCACGGTTGATAGAAATGTCATTTATGACAGCTAAAAAAAAAAAGGCAACAAAAAATTAAAAGGATGTGTATCAGAATGCCGAGAGCAATTGACAGACAACTCATTTTCTTTAGGTTTCTGTAATTACACGTTTCCTCCCATAGGCATTTAGAACTTACATGGTCACAAAGAAATAAAACTTCTTTTACAAAGCATGAACATGAAGAGAAAGAAAGAAGCCTTTATCAATTGCTTTATTATTCTTAGATGATGGAACCTCACCTGATTCAAATAGAAACTGGATAATCATCTGGCAAGATAAGAAACTCCCCCTTGCCAAATACTGTCTTAGACCCTGACACAGCTATGGGTTACAGCCCAGTTGATAAACTTCTGTTATTTCCCCACCTTTTTCCTGCAACTGTACAGTGTGGTTCTTCTTCAGAAGCCACCAACCTCTGATCTGTAAACAATCTGGTATTCACCAGAAGCAGTTGTAATTTTCCAGCCTGTGATTTTCACATGCCATGTGGATTCCACCAAAAACTCACATTTACTTGGGGTGGAGCCAGAAGGCTTTTGCCAAACAGTTAACAAAAGCTCCAGGGTCTTTGGTCAGAGCCCTGGCAAAGCAAGGCTGCTGGTGAATAACCAGAAGTGGGCACAACTTCTGCCTTCCCCATCCTCCCTTTTTCAAATACACTCCTCCTCTAAAGAGCCATATGAAACCTTCCAGTTTGAACATTTTAATTATAAATTTACAAAACATCATGGTTCTTTGTATGTTTGGCATGAAGAATAATTTAATAAAATACAAAGCCATGTTGACATACATCTTCAGCTCTCTTTCCGTATTTCATTACCTTTTGGTGATTCAAATCAGAAACTCTTTTTTATTTAGATCTCAAGGAAGAAAACAAAACAAAAAAACTCTAGGCATATAAACAGCTCAAAATATTAAAAGAAAAGGCAGAGGGACCCGTGTTAGGATCTTTTTGTGCTTAAATACTTCAAAACAGCTTTGCTTCTAAAGTTCTTATTTTGGGCAGCCTGGAAGAAAAGGCGCTTTGGAAATAAAAACTCAGAGGTGTGTGTGGATGGGTGTGAAAGGCGGATCTCAGAGGGCGTGTCCTCCCACTGCCAGTGAAAGCACGGGATCATAGAGCAGGTCCAGCGGTCCTTAGTGTGAATGGAAAATCCCTGTTCCACGTATGACAGAGGCCCATTCTGGGTCTCTTCAGCAGACGCTCACTTAGTCACGAGGGTGATCTGGCTGAACTGCGTGTCATTCTGCTAACGGCCAGGCCCGGAATGGGCTGCGCGGCTGGCATCCTCTCTGGGCCCTCCCTGCTCCTTGTGTGCCTCCCCAAAGCGGCCCACTGTGATGGGCACCCTGTTCCTAAGCCAGAGGAAACCCGAGTCGCGGCTTCCCGCTAGCCCTCCAAGTAACCTCTTGGTTGTCAGGCGGCAGGAGCCAACAGCAACAGCAGCTCCTCTGTCGCTGCATCCCTTTCAAGCGGGGGGAGGGCTGTCGAGGAGCTGGAGTGGCAAGCGTGCAGCCTGCTGGGCGAGGGCCAGGGAGAAAGGACCTGTTGCTGCCGGGCTTACTCCCCCACAGTCGTGGAGGGCTTGTGCCCGCAGCAGCTCTGCTGACCGCGGCCTGCTATTCCAGGGCTCAGCCCGAGGCCAAGCGCCGCCCGGCGGGCGGGATCAAGGGCTGCTCGGCGGGGCTGCCACAGACCCCTGTCTGTTCGATGCAGCAGGTGGACGCCGGGCCGCGTGCCCTCACGGCGCCCACCCGCGTGCACATGTGCTCCGAGCGCTCCCCTCTCCCCTTCCAGACCGCCGGTTAAAGGCCTCTCAGTTCTGGAAACCAGTGCTGAGTGGAAATTTAGACGCCCAGGAGTGGAAAGTGCTGATGATTGCGTATCTATCCCAAGAGAGCCCTGCAAAGAGGAAAACCTGGTTTACAACAGGGGGAAGAAATACACGGCATGCTTCTCAGTTCAAGAGAGGAAAAGTCTTTGCTTCACCAGAGATGGGACTCTTTCCAAGCTGTCTGAACTGACTGTAGTTTCCTCCCGAGATCCAAGTCTGAGGCGAAAAACAAAAACACAAGCAAATTATAGCCTTCAGGAACCCTCAGAAACATTTCTACAAACTAGTCCCTGATTATCTCTGCAGATGCTTAGAAGATACAGAATTTGTGTGGAGGAAAATTAGAAAGGATTGTTCTTTGTCTCTGATGGGAAAAGCACACACGGGGGCAAGCGGCCACGGACTCTTCAGAAATTCTGCAAGACGGCAGTTCTCAGAAGACAACAGAGGGGTGGCCACGGTCTTGCTTAGAGTTTTCAGAAGGGTCTTCTTATGAGAAATGCTCCTTATACAGTTCTCCCTGGGGCACAGCTGTTACAGGGATTGTGGTCACCACCTGATTTTGGAACACAAATCTTTTGATTCTTTCAAACGCCCACAGGAAGATAAGTAGGATACTGACATACTGGATCCAGGCAAACTTTATCATTTCCCAGAATCCTGGTAGATAAGTACAAACAGTTAAGGAGTCACAGATGACATTTTCTACATACATGTTACACCAAAGGGTTAGTTTATACAGAAAATCACAAAAAATGTTTCAAATACCCTTAAGATAAAAGAGACAATCAAAGATTATTAAGATATAAATATGTATGATTCTGACCTAGAAGAATTGCTCAAAAGGACAGGAAATGAATATTTTTTTCCCGTATGAACTGCAGACAGACAGAGTCGTTTGTGGGGGACTACCACTGCAGCAATTTCCAGTCTGAGGCTTCCCACATCTGTTCCCTCTTGAGACATCTGAGGAATCCCTCTTTTCTTTTTTGAAACCAAGCTACTGTTGGCCCCTTAACAGAAAGGATATGAAATGACTTCCACAGGGTATCGGATGACTGCATTAACCACAAATGGAGCTTCTGCAGCCCTTCCCACCAGCCAGATGGGGCTGGGGTCAGTCAGGATGGTGGTTACTGCAAAACAATGAGGAGTTAATCCGTGAATGCTCTCTTTGGCAATAAAATACTGAGGGCTGTAACATACTCTGACCTCTCAGGCCAACTCTGCATTTCAGAACACATTCCAAAGAAATAATTCAAAAGGAAAGAGAAATTGAATGTTCAAAGCTGCTCACATAGTATTTGTTAAAACACTGGTCAAAGGATGTTAAAAACAGCTTGTGTTCTACAACTGTCTAAACAAATGAATGGCTAAGCAAAGGAATACTATGCTACCTCTAAAAAGAAAACCAATGAAAACTTTCTAGCGGTGTGGGGGAAATATTAAATTACAAAGTACAGAAGACAAAAACTGTTTCTAAACTGTGACAGGAGCTGTATAAAAACTCTGCATATGGACAATAACTGGAAGGAATTAAGGAAGAAAAGCTGATTTACAGATAAATGTTTCTAAGTCGTGTTCTAAAATTCCTTTATTTTTGGAAACCAGAAAGAAAATACTGGAATTGCGGTCCCGACTCATTAAATGTCTGTGTATCGTATCTATGTCTGGTTGCCAGGCAATGCTTTAGATTCCTTTAGAGGAAACCTCAGACCACCAAGCAGCCAGATATGCTGAGTCAAGCGCACACTCAGGGACGATCTGGCGGTCTTGCCTCTTGGAGGCCCTGGGCACGTCTGCCTTTCAGCCAGAATCGTGGGTACCTTTTCCTCCTTTAGCTGCTGACACGCGGTGAGTCACTCAGGCTCCGTTTCCATATGAACACTATGGAGAGCAGCCTGTCTTCGGCTTTTCTTACAGGTGTGGTGTGGGAAGCAACTCGCCTATCTTTACACATAAACCCACCCAACCAGTGGTGGGACAAATACAGCAGTGAACTGGCACTAACCTGCGGGACCAGAGGAGCAGTGCAGGGGATAGTTAGGGGGTAGGTCTCTGGGTCAGGAGGAAAAGAACAACTTCTGAGCAGCCTGTTCACCTTCCACAGCGGAGCATTCACTGGTCTCGACATTTTGATATGACAAGGGCTCTAATTCTGTTTCTCTCCAATACCCTCATTAACCTGCAAAGTCCTTGAGAAGCAGATGCATGAGCTGTCCACACAACTCACCGTTCCTTTCCTGATAGGCAGCCACAATGCGGGTGAGGTCGTAGTCACTGGCAAACGGACTGGTCCCGTTGATGACAGACACCTGGGCGCGCGGGAGGGCGTGGTGTGAGCACACAAGCGGCTTGCGCTCTTGGTTTTTCTACCCCCCTCCCACCCAGGCTGATCTCAGAGACCACCCTCTTGCGCTTGGGGGCCTACTCCAGCATCGATAATATTTTCTTCAAAAATGAATGAACTCTTTTGAAACAGTTTACATCATTTACTTTCAGTCTTTCTTTCTGGAGGGAAGAAAACAAGGGGTCAATATCCATCTTTCACAGGTTTTAAAGCGACTTATATAATTCCCCTCTCTATTCCAATGGGACAAATGAGTCTTCTCATTTTTTCTAAGAGACTACATTCTCAACCCCTTTGTCTTTTTTCTTGCTTTTGTCTGGATGCTCCCTAACTGATCCCTTTGAAATGCAGAAATGGAAAGATAAAGTGCACATAGTAATAAGCACATAATCCTTTGAAGACAAGAAAGAGCTGTTCTCTAGCATCACATTCCTGACATAATCTAACATGGGCTTCCCTCGTAGCTCAATGGTAAAGAATCCGTCTGCAATGTGCGCAGACCTGGGTTTGATCCCTGGATCGGGAAGATCCCCTGGAGGAGGGAATGGCAACCCACTCCAGTTATTCTTGCCTGGAGATTCCCCATGGACAGAGGAGCCTGGTGGGCTACAGTCCATGGGGTCGGAAAGAGTGGACAAGACTGAGCGACTAAGCACAGCACAGCATATTAAATTTATATTTTATAGTCCCTCCTGTTAAAAAAAAATAGTATGTTGATAATGGTTATGGTTATGGTGACCATGAATCCCAGTTTATCTGGGACAGTCCTGGTTATAATAACTGATAACATTTCCTATTAACTTTCAAAAGTAGCCTAAATTATATGGGCCTCCTTGTGATAACATAAAGGTTTGTGATGAGGGATGGGATGCATGAGTCCTGGTCTCAGACCGTTCATGGCTCTGCGGGCTTTGGGAAAATTAATCAATCCCTGTAGCCTCCAGGTTCCTCATGTGTGAAATGAGAGTTCATTCTCTCATCAATTCTGAGTGCTTACTATGGGCAGGCACTGTTTTAAGCACTGGAGCGAGAGAACACAGAAGATAGCAGGGCTTTCACCACTGAAAGTGAAAGTCGTGTCTGACTCTTTGGATCCCATGGACTATACAGTCCATGGAATTCTCCAGGCCAGAGTACTAGAGTGGGTAGCCATTCCCTTCTCCGTGAGATCTTCCCAACCCAAGGATCGAACCCAGGTCTCCTGCATTGCAGGCGGATTCTTTACAGCTGAGCCACAAGGGAAGCCCCTTTACCAATGAGGGAGACGGCAAATGAACAAACTGGAAACCTCCCTTTCATATTTCAGGTGAAGGTAAGCAGAGTAAACCTGGGTGAGCGATGATGGAGGGTCAGGTGGATGGTCTTTAGAAGGCGTGTCGAGCAAGGACTGTGCTCAGGAGCTTTGACCAGGGGCCAGACGGAGCAGTAGGGTGAGCGATGTGGGTACTTGGTAGAGGAAAAGGTAAGCGCAAAAGCCCTGAGGCAGGAGCTGCTTCGTAGGTTTGAGGAACAGCAAAATGGACCCCGGGGCTGGAAAGGAGCAAGGGGGACAGTGACAGGACAAGCCGCTGGAGAGCGGAGAACGGCAACAGAAGGCGTCTCATGAGGCTGCTGCGATGACTGGATGAGACGATGTAGTTAAACCTCTTAACTCGGGGCTGGCCTGTTATAAGCTTAGCAAAGAAAGACCATGTGAACTACACTGCGTGTGCATGCAAACCCCAAAACTATAAATAATCCAGTTCTTAGATAAAGACACAGATTCTTCTCCCTCTTTTTTGAAGATGTAAACAGAGATATCTGTCACCATATTTCGAAAGGATTCACGGAAAGAATTCCTCAGAGATCCTTTTCTGTGCCACTCACAGAGAAGTGCTATTTCCAATGCTACTTGCTCCCTCTTCAAAGCGCTTGATAAACAATACAATACAGTAGCAAAAGAGATCGGCAGTGTGAAGCGTCCCTACGTTGTACCGGACGTCCAGGCCTCTGTAGCCGAGGGGCTGCTTCTGCTGCAGCCTCAGGTCTCCATTCACATGTAACTGGGACCCCGGAACAGCGAAGGAGGATTGGAGAAACGCCATGCTCTGCATCACGAATGTAGACATCCTCTGAAATCATTAGAAAGAGAGACCATATCAATTTCAGTCAGAGCCGAATGGTTGCGGGTTTTGAGCATCACCCATCTGTGGTTGAAGCTAAGCCGTCCCCCTAGTGCTGAGCTTAGCCATGCAGGAAGCGCTCTGCCCAGAACCCCTGGAGCTATTAATAGCTCATGGAAATTAATGTGGCCTCCGCGAAAAACATTCAAATTTAACTTCGGCAGCTAAATCCTAAATGACACTTCTGCAAAGAGTCTTCTGCAGTGCGAGTTTTCCCAGAAATCAGAAAGGGGGGCTCTGTTCTATTGAAAGACAAAAGGGAGGACTTCCTTGGTGGTGCAGTAGATAAGACTCTGCCTGCCAATACAAGGGGCACAGGTTCGATCCCTGGGCTGGAAGATTCCACGTGCTGCAGAGCAACTAAAGCCAGAGCTGCGCTCCAAATCAAGGACGCCCTCGCACTGCAAGCCAGAGTGGCCCCCACTCACCACAACTAGAGAAACCCCACATGCGCAGCCAAAAAATAAATAGGTAAAATAAAAACTACGAAAAAAGTAAAGACAAAAGGGAGGTAACTCACATGCAGTTGGTAGGAGAAAGTCAGGATGAGCTGCACACCTAGAACCTGCTCTGTGGACTGCAGGGGAAGCTCCAGTTTAAAGTGCAACATGTCCATTTTCCCATCCTGGTTCCTGTCTTCTTCTCTGGCCTAGGAAACCCAAAAATGCTGATGACCCTGGTCCTTAATAAGTCCAGGAGGACTCCACAGCATGGAGTACGTTGGACATACACAGTGACTCTGCCACACACAGGCATTACATCTCTCACCGAAAGAAGAAAGAGAACATGGAATAGTTATAGGTGGATCAATACTGGGGAAAGAGACAGGGCCCCTGAACTGCACACTCGCACTTCTAAATATTCTAGGGCCAAACTGGCTGGGACCTGGAAGCGGCAATGAAAGCAATGCAACATCTGGAAGCGTTATTCTTTTTCAGTTGTCTCATTTGACCTTTTTTGGTTTGTTGCTGGTGTTTTCTTTCCTTTTAAGAAATATGCCTGAGTTTATAGGGAAGGTTTAAATAGCACCTAAGAACAGATTTCGAAAAAACCCCAATCATTCTGCATTTCCCAAACAGACTCAGCAGAAAAACACCAGGCTCTGTTTATATGTTCTTTAACCACAATGTCTTTGCTTCAGATTCTCAACGTTGGACTGATGTCAGGGCTTTAAAATGTGGTGTATCTTGTAGTACCAATCAGTACAATGGAAAAGAAAGCTAAAGTAAAATCAGTAAGGCACTAAGACTCCATAGGTACTTTATAAATTAGTGACATGAAGGCAGTGAGAACAGAGATCCAAGGAGGGAGAAAGACAGATCATAGCTCACAAAAAACCGCCAGAATCCAGTCTCGCCTCACAGTGACCCTAAGAGGACGAGCAGGAGAGACGGTCACTGAGATGTGATCACTGGGGACATGATTCCGTGGTGCAACTCTGGACCTCGCTGTTACAACTCATCCTTTCCGAAGGCTCCCAGAAGGACTCTGCGATGGTGTATCAGCATATTCCCCCCGATTCCCCATCTACTGAGTCATGTGGTTCTCCTCCATACCTCTATGTGGGGGAAGAGATTCTTTGTTCTTTCTCAGGCTAATAAGGTCGCTTGAGATGGCGTTATCTCAGTTTTCAGAACCTTTCAATCATTTCTTTCCTTCTAGACAATAATGTCCTTATCCTGGGCCTTGTTATGGAGAAGTCTACCCTCTCTCTTCTGTTGGATGCTATTTTCTCTCTCTCGTTCTGTCGGCTTTGCAGGTGCAGCACAGGGATATCTGTTACCAGGGCTGACGATCAGGTTACCGAGGCAATTATGTATCAGCAATTATGAGCAGGATGGAAAAGAGGCTGCCTTGTCTTCCTGAGCATTTTTTCTTTCAGCTGATATCTGGGAAGACTTGGAAGACAAAGTCAGGTTACCTCTCTGTGGTAGATCCATAACTTTTCTGGATCTTGAGGGTTATACAGGAAGACAAAGATCAACAACTTTTGAGAGAGGAAGGATAGTGGTCAGGAGGGAAATACCAGAAGAATCTGGACTCTCAGACAGTCTCAGAGGGAGAGACACATTTCATTTGACCTTTACAATCAGTCAAAGGTAAGCAGAGCAACTACTATTCCCATTGCATATGTGAGAAAATCAAGTCTCAGGGAGATTAAAGGATTTATGGAGTACAGCTAGTATTGGTAAAGACAGGATATGAAGCCACATATCTGACTTCAAATCTGGTCCTGTTTCCAGGACTAAAATGTCCAGACTTAAACTCAAGGAGCAGATGTTGGTTATGAAAGATCTTTTTGCAAAAAAACCAGCATGCTTTTACTCCAGGTTCACAGAGGACAGAGATCTGGTACAGCACCATAACTGGTGTCTGCTTGTTAAATCCGCTCATTAACCTGGCAAATATTTTCTGAGGGCCTACTATGTGCCAGAGGTGCCAGGCATTGCTTCAGGTTCTGGGAATAGAGTGGCAAACAAAATGGACAAAGTCCCCACCACAGCGGAGCTTCCATTCCCAGCCAGGGAGGCAGAGAGTAAGTCAGTAGACCATGTGCCGACATCAGGCAGTGCGGGTGCCACAAAGAAGTGAAGCAAGCTAAAATCAGAGAATGGTCAGGGCAGAATTTAACAGAAATTTATACAGATGGTATGCAGGAATACCTGACTGTCTGAGAAGTCAGACAAGTGAGGTGATGAGGTACAGAAACATCTTGAGGAAGACTAACCCAGGCTAACCAAACGCACGTGCTCTGGGTGAAAGTGGGTCAGCGTTTACGAGGCTGAGATGAGGCCAGTGGAGCTGAGCAGAGTTCATGAGCTGGAGACAGTGAAAGACGAGGCTGATACAGGGCCATGGCGATGAGTGAGCGTGCAAATGATGCCTCTCCCACAGAGCTGCATGCGTGCCAAGGTGCTTCAGTCATGTCCAACTCTGCAACCCCATGGACTGTAGTCTGCCAGGCTCCTTTGTCCATGGGATTCTCTAGCCAAGAATACTGGAGTGGATTGCCATGCCCTCCTCACAGAGGACCTGTCACCAAGTAAGACTCTCGCTCCCCTGAGGCTAGCGGGTTACATTGCTGTGCTATCACCTGGACCATGGATGGGATCAGTCATTTAATTCCACCTGCTTTTTTTAAAAAATTGTATTTATTTATTTAGCTGTGCTGGGCCTTCATTGCTTTGCGAGCTTTTCTCTAGCTTCAGTGAGTGGGGCTACTCTCTAGCTGCAGAGCGTGGGCTTCTCATTGCGGTGGCTTCTCTTGTTGCCCAGCACAGGCTCTAGAGCATTCGGGCTTCGGCGTTGTGGTTCCCAGGCTCTAGAGCACAGGCTGATATTTGTGGAGCCTGGGCTTAGCTGCCCTGCAGCATGTGGGATCTTCCCAGACCAGGGATTGAACCTGTGTCTCCTGCGTCGGCAGGTGGACTCTTTATTACTGAGCCATGAGGGAAATCCTAATTCCATTTACTTTAAATGAAGCTTAATACAAAATCCAATGGCTACAAAGGTAGGTATTCAAACAGCGAATACTTCTTTAACACAGGTTCAAGATTAGTAACTAAAATCCAATGGATGTGTCTGGCTAAGAGAATTCATAAATTACACCATCCCCCTATTTCTATAAGGTATATGTGAACTTGGGGCAATCTTTATATCCACAGATTGTCCTGTCTCATTCCTCTGCATATCCAAGAAGTTTTATTACTAATAATAATTAGCAATAGAGAGGTGGGTATTATCATACTCTTTCTATAACTACACTAAAGTCAAAACAGGGTATGCAACCCAATGGCAGACCTGGGGTTGAGACTTAAGTTTGTTGACTCCTGATTCTATAACAGCCAATAAGAATGCTAATTTCAAAGATTTCTGGGGTTAAAACAGGTTAATCCTCTACAGCTATCTGTGAAACCAATACTAACATACTAGATGGGATAAATACAGGCAGGCACTGCTGGATCTAGTCAATACCCATCAGTCCAACTATATCGATCAGGGGCCAATCAGAAAGAAAACAAACAAAATCAAGCTATTTAACAGGAATTTAGTATAGCGGATAATTGATAACGTGGGCATTAGTGGGAGAAAAAAGGCCAAAAAGGGGGCACTTTTTGCAGGATGACTTCCTAAGGCTGGAGAAGAAAAGGAAGAGGCTGGGACGCCTCAAGGAGCTGGGACTCAGACCTCAAAAAGGGAGGGCTGATCCCTTTGGAGCTTGGAGGGAGAACCCATGGAGCCAGTCAGTAATGCTGGAGGAAGGATGTATGCCTGCTGTTTGCTTCAAGCCTGTGATGGTTCTTCACCCTGGTTGCAATTTCCGGTTTTCTGCCACTCCCAGAACAAGGCTTACCATGCCTCCTGCTGGCAGAACCTAACAGGCAGCCGTTTGTCAGAGGAGAATGTGGGTTTCAGTATCTCAACACGAGCGCCACAAAGGAGAGGGGTGGGTTTGGAGCTGAGTCAAGAGCTCATAGCCAGCAAAGCAAATTTAACTAGTGCCGTTGTTTTCAGAGTGCCCTGACTTGGAACATTTTTTCCTCATCAGGGATTCTACACTACTTGATAGTTTGTTGGAATTTTATTTGGCTCCTCTTGTTTTCATACCTTTTGTTCTTTTTTTAAAAAAAATTATTTACTTACTTTGAGGTTGCTCTGGGTTTTGCTAGGCACAAGCTTTCTCTGGTTGCAGCGAGCCGGGGCTACTCTCTAGCTGCGGTGCATGAGCTTCTCACTGCAGCGGTTTCTCTTGTTGCAGAGCAAGGGCTCCGGGTGCAAGGGCTTCAGTCGTTGCAGTGCAAGGGCTCAGCTGCCCCGCAGCACATGGGACCCTCCCAGACCAGGGATCCAACCCATGTCTCCTGCGTTGGCAGGCGGACTTTCAACCACTAGACCACCCAGGAAGCCCCACACCTTTTATTCTTTGGAGTCGTATTCTTTTATTTAAATTAATTTCCTAGTTTATACCCATGCCCACTTTACCATATACTTGTCATCATTTTCCCCACTTTTTCTTTTTATACTGAAAATGCTCTTTGACACCAGTCTTTGGCTCTCCAGCAAAGTAGGAACCGCTACTCCATGTCTCCTAGACTTATAAAATCCTTGCTACCTATACTTCAGTGAATCTAAGGGTATGGAGAAGGGCATGCCAACCCAGTCCAGTATTCTTGCCTGGAGAATCAATCCCAGGGACAGAGGCACCTGGGAGGCTTCGGTCCACAGGGTAGCAAAGAGTCAAGACACGATTGGAGCAACTTCGCTCAAGCAAGCAAAAATACTTCTAGTTAAACTGCTGTGTGACACAGTGCTTTCTAATCACTCAGGGAATTTGTTTTATACTCATTGGAAGAGCTTTTAGGTATAGGCATATTAATATATCATATTTATGTACGGAGAAAAATATATGTAAAATAAATTGATCCAGGGATTCTTAAAACTTCTCTACATTTTGATTCTTTTGAATCATTTTTTGACTCAGTATTATCCATACTTCTCTATGCAGTTTTGTCCTTTGTACCACGCAGCACACTGGTGTTAGAGCATCTGAAAAGACATTCACAAAGGGAAATAAAATCCACTGGTCTGAGTTCTAAAGCAGGCTTTCCAATTATGTGGAACTGTGCTACTTTCAAGGGCCTCTTGAACTTTCCCTTACTTGCCTCTCACTTGGTTCTTAGGGTTAAATGTTTTATTATTGTTTCTTCTTTAGAACACTTCTTCTGTTATTTATTTTCGGCTGCACCATGTCTTAGTCGTGGCATGCGGGGTCTTCCATTGTGGCGGGAGTGCTCAGTACACGTGGCTCGGGGGCTCAGTTGCTGTCCCCTGCGTGCAGGATCTTAGTTCCCTGACCAGAGACCCAACTCTCATCCCTGCATTAGGGGGATTCTTAACTGCTGGACCACCAGGGAAGTCCCTCCAGGGTTTTCTTTCAAGTTGCTCATGTCCCTTCCACCAGTTTTGGTGTCGGCACATTGATGTTTGCGCAAGCGTAGGCAAAGAGGCCCGGACAAGCCTGTCTTCCGGTCAACAGCTACTGTACGATGCCACTGTCAGGCAGACACTCCGATTTCAGAGACGTGCAAAAACACGTCTGACACCCAGTCCTCTCCGCTCATCTCCCTGCCTCCTACAGCCTCCAGCCCCACATTCTCCGGGTCACAGATGCTTAAAGAACCAAGTCAGGCTCGTTGAGGGAAACAGGTCATTCTGTGCTTTTTTTCTTCTCTCAAGCGTGAAAAGCATAGAGACGCTGTCCAAGGTGAACTGACCAAAGCAGAAGCAAAGCAAGGTGAACTGACCGTTTGTGACTTCCAAGGCATTTCCCCAAGTTATCAACTGCTAAGCCACCTCCAAGCATTTGATCAAAATTCTGATCTAAAAACACTGCTTCTTGCACTTTTTGGCACTTTCTTGGACAGGCTGTAGTCAGTCTACCCTTGTCTTCAGAGTCAGAAAAGCATTTTGTTGCACTAAGGGTGAAGAGTCCAAGATATGGAACAGGAGTCCAAGACAGGGAACAAGATGTGGAATATGAGCTATCGTCCTGACTGCTCACTTGAGAGCCAGAGATTATGTCAATTCTCCGAGTCTCGTTCTTTTCATCTGTTAAAACAGGGGTATAGCCTCTACCTCAAAAGGTTACTGTGAGCCTTAGAGATAATGCAATATGTAAAAAAAAATTAATGGCTAACACTTTACTAAGTACTTGTTAAAGGCCAAGTACTACATAGACAAATTTAAACGTGTTATCTAATGATAAAATTCTTAGCTTATGTCAGAGGCACAGTAAATGTATATCAATTTTTATTACTATGGTTTGTAAGCACATTACCAGGGTTTTGCCTATCCACTTATAAAAAAACTGAGACATAATTCACATATCATAAAATTCACCCTTTTCCTATCAATACAATTCAGTAGATTTTATTATATTCACAAAGTTGGGTGACTTATCACCACTGACTTCAATTTCAAAACATTATATCAGCCCCAAAAGTAGTCACATACTCATTAGCACTCACTTTCTCTGTCTCTCCTCTGTGCCAATTAATTTCCCATGTTTCCGGAATCCTTAAGCTACCTCTGTCTCTACAGATTTGTCTATTCTGGACATTTCATCTAAATGGAATCCTACAATACGTACTGTCTTGCAGCTGGATTCTTTCACTGAGTAAAAAAAAGTTCACCCATGTTGTAGCCTGTATCATGACTCCTTTCCGTTTTGTGGTTGAGTGATCTTCTATTCTATGGCTATAACACATTTTGTTGTCCATTCACTCACTGATGGACATGTGAGTTGTGTCCACTTTTAAAAAAATTGTTATTGCTATTATCAATGAGGATACTATGAATATTTGTGCACAAGTTTCTGTGTAGACTGTCTTCAGTTCTGAGGTACACAACTTCCTAGGGGTAGGGATGCTGGGGCACCTGGTAACTATGTTTAACTTTTTGAGGAACTGCAAACTATTTTCCTAAGTAACTGCCACTTTATATACTCATCTGCTTTTAAATGCTTTTTCACTACTTTTTGGTTTGCTTTTGTTTAACAAGGCACTTTCTAAATTTTTCCTTTAAAAATTGTCACTTTATCAGTAATTTTAAAATCTTCAATATATATTACATTTCCATGGTACAAAAGGCTATTTAGGGAAAAAATTTCTCTCCCACTGAATCTAAGTTCCTCCCCCAGAGCAATCAATGTTGTCAGTTTCTTTTGAATTCTTCCAGAGACAGCAGAAGCAGGCATGTATGAATATGTAAACATACACATTCATATATATATTTCTCTATTTTTATACAAATGGAAGCATATTATATACAATTTTTGTTTTTGATACTAGCAAATTTCTCTTGGAATAATTCCATATCAGTATATATAAATCCAGGCTTCCCTGGTGGCTCAGCTGGTAAAGAATCTGCCTGCAATGCACCAGGTTTGATTCCTGGGCCAGGAAGTTCCCCTGGAGAAGGGATAGGCTACCCACTGCAGCATTCTTGGGCTTCCCTGGTGGCTCAGATGGTATAGAATCTGCCTGCAATTTGGGAGACCTGGGTTCAGTCCCTGGGTTGGGAAGATCCCTTGGAGTTGGGCACAGCAACCCACTCTAGTACTCTTGCCTGCAGAATCTCCGTGGACAGAGGAGCTTGGCGGGCTACAGTCCATGCGGTAGCAAAGGGTCAGACACGACTGAGCAACTAAGCACCGCATACATATAAATCTAACTTCATTCAAAAAGAAAGCTATCTGTTCCACTAGGTAGATGTAACACAATTTTTAAAATGAGCCTTCTATTACTGTGTAAGTTGCTTGCCATCTTTTGATATTACAGACAATGCTGCAATGAGCACATTTTTTCAAATGTCACTTCACATGTGTGCACAAACCTTAAGATACCTCACTAGAAGCAAAAACGGGCACACGAATCAGTAATTTTGACAAACATGTACAACCAGTTTCTCAAAAATGCTCTACAATCTACACTCCCACTAGTGATATACAGGAGTGCATACATCTTGCCCATGGTGCTAGGAAATCTTAATTTTTGCCTATTGATAGATTAAAAAAAAGATATCTCAATTATCCTTAATTTGCATCTCCCTAATTATGAGTGTGATTTCATATGTCTAAGAGTTATGTGTGGAGAAACAGAATATTGCTTGCTATATCAGTAAACACAGGATATCACAGTCCTCAGCTATTACAGCCACCATGGAAGGTGAGCCCTGAGGAAACTCAGGATGTGAAAAAACAGAATACTGGCCCCAGATAAGTGAGGTACATATCAAAGGACTGATTTCCCTGAGCCCGAATTCTTGCGTTTTCCCATACATAGCAAGGCCTTAAATTCTTAACTTAAGATATAGTTCTCCTTTATTCAAGATCTTCCCTGGTGGCTGAGAAGGTAGAGCATCTGCCTGCAATGCAGTTTTGATCCCTGAGTTGGGAAGATCCCCTGGAGAAGCCAATGGCAACCCACTCTAGTACTCTTGCCTGGAAAATTCCATGGACTGATGAGTCAGTCCATGCGGTCGAAAAAGAGTCGGACAAGACTGAGCGACTTCACTTTCTTTCTCTTTGTTCCTACTACTTGCCCTCTGTTGCAAATTAACAGACTGGTTCCAAATAGGAAAAGGAGTACATCAAGGTAGTATATTGTCACCTTTCTTGTTTAACGTATATGCAGAGTACATCATGAGAAATGCTGGACTGGAAGAAACACAAGCTGGAATCAAGATTGCCAGGAGAAGTATCAATAACCTCAGATATGCAGATGACACCACCCTTATGGCAGAAAGTGAAGAGGAGCTAAAAAGCCTCTTGATGAAAGTGAAAGAGGAGAGTGAAAAAGTTGGCTTAAAGCTCAACATTCAGAAAACGAAGATCATGGCATCTGGTCCCATCACTTCAGGCAAATAGATGGAGAAACAGTGGAAACAGTGTCAGACTTTATTTTGGGGGGGCTTCAAAATCACCGCAGATGGTGACTGCAGCCATGAAATTAAAAGATGCTTACTCCTTGGAAGAAAAGTTATGACCAACCTAGACAGTATATTCAAAAGCAGAGACATAACTTTGCTGACTAAGGTCTGTCTAGTCAAGGCTATGGTTTTTCCTGTGGTCATGTATGGATGTGAGAGTTGGACTGTGAAGAACGCTGAGCGCTGAAGAATTGATGCTTTTGAACTGTGGTGTTGGAGAAGACTTGAGAGTCCCTTGGACTGCAAGGAGATCCAACCAGTCCATTCTGAAGGAGATCAACCCTGGGATTTCTCTGGAAGGAATGATGCTAAAGCTGAAGCTCCCGTACTTTGGCCACCTTATGCGAAGAGTTGACTCATTGGAAAAGACTCTGATGCTGGGAGGGATTGGGGGCAGGAGGAGGAGGGGACGACAGAGGATGAGATGGCTGGATGGCATCACAGACGCGATGGACGTGAGTCTGAGTGAACTCCGTGAGATGGTGATGGACAGGGAGGCCTGGCGTGCTGCGATTCATGGGGTCGCAAAGAGTCAGACACAACTGAGCGACTGAACTGGACTGAGCTGATCCTAAATAGCCTAGCTCCTCCCTCACCTCCTCTGAGCAGTTTCCTCAGGGTTACTTGAGATGCAGCCTCCCGGGCTTGAAGTCCTCAGTATATCCACTGTAAATTATAACTCTCAACTTTTAGGTCATGCATAGGACTATTTTATCCAGTGGCATGTTTCATCTTCTATGAACTGTCTATATTCTTTACCCATTTTTAAAACTAGGTAGTTGGTCAGAGTTAAAAAGCTGGCTTAAAACTCAACATTCAAAAAACAAAGGTTGTGGCACCTGGTCCCATCACTTCATGGCAAATAGATGGGGAAACAACGGAAACAGTGGCAGACTTTATTTTCTTGGGCTCCAAAATCATCTCAGATGGAGACTGCAGCCATGAAATTAAAAGATGCTTGCCCCTTGGAAGAAAAGCTATGACCAACCTAGATAGCGTATTAAAAAGCAGAGACATTACTTTGCCAACAAGGTCCATCTAGTCAAGGCTATGGTTTTTCCAGTAGTCAGGTATGGATGTGAGAGTTGGACTATAAAGAAAGCTGAGCACCGAAGAATTGATGCTTTTCAACTGTGGTGTTGAAGACTCTTGAGAATCCCCTGAACTGCAAGGAGATCCAACCTAAAGGAGATCAGTCCCGGGTGTTCATTGGAAGGACTGATGTTAAAGCTGAACCTCCAATACTTTGGCCACCTGATGCGAAGAACTGATTTATTGGAAAAGACCCCGATGCTGGGAAAGATTGAGGGCAGGCGAGAAGGGGATGACAGAGGATGAGATAGCATCCTCTGGACAGAGGTTGGATGGCATCACTGACATTATGGACATGAGTCTGAGCAAGCTCTGGGAGCTGCTGATGGACAGGGACGCCTGGCAGGCTGCAGTCCATAGGGTTGAAAAGGGTCAGATACGACCGAGTGAATGAACTGAACTGAGGCACTTTATGTTAGGAAAATTAGCCCTTTACAAGTGAAACAAATAGTAAAACTTTTTTCCCTAGTTGTCATTTGTGTTTTGACTTTGCTTTTGGTTTTCACCAGGCCAACAGCTTTTAAAATTATTTTTATATACTTGCATTTATCAAAAAAGTTTCTTTTATGCCTTCTAGATTTTATGTCATGCTCAGAAATCTAAAGGTTTTCACTCATTTGTTTCAGTAGTTTTGTGATTTCATATTTTAAATTTAATTTTGGTCTGGACTTTAATTCTGCTATACAGTCTCTGAGGACTAGCTTCATCTTTACTCACTGATTTAAAATGCCACCTTAGGGGACCTCCCTGGTGGTCCAGTGGCTAAGACTCCAGGCTTCCAATGCAGAGGCACCTGGGATCAGTCCCTGGTCATGGAAATAGATCCCACATGCTACAACTAAGGCCTGGCACTGCCAAATAAATATATATATATATATATATATATTTTTTTTTTTTAATGCCACCTTAGGCATATTTGGGTTCATTTCCATATTTTATACAAGTCTGCAAACCACACTACTTTATTTATTAGACCTTTAATGTGCAGTTTAACATCTGGTAGACTTGTGTTATTCTTCTTTTTCTCCTAGAATTGTTACTTACTTTTTTCCCCTGTACTTCCTTTATATCGTCTAACTCATTTATTTGTATCTCATGATTTCACACTATTTTCAAACCAAGAGGTCAATCATGAGGGAAGCAAATAATTTACTGTGAAAGATCGCAAATTACAAGGTCTTAATTTACTTACCGACACAGGCTTGGAATGGACAGGGGAAAAGACTAAGAAAAAGGAACTTCGGCTTTGTGTTTTACAGTGCAAAATTACCCAGTATTAAAGAGTACTGATAGCTCTGGGTACCATAAAAATAAGAAGTAGTCTTAGCTTCATAAAATCGCAACACACACACACCAGAAGTAGGGGCCTGGTGGGCAGTGCTCTCACGGGAGTGGCTTCTGGTCACAGAGATAAGAGCTAACTAGTAATCCAACTGGGGAGCCAAGCCAGTTTATGGTGGACGAACAAGTGAAAAGAACACATACATGAAACCTAACACTGTATCCTTGTTTTCATGACTATTTTAAGTTTTCATGATTATTTCTTAAAGACTCAAGTACCCAGAAGAATATGATAGATAGATATAAAGGTAAGGAAAAAAATTTCTACCCAAAGTTTAAAAGACAGGGAAAGCTAACCTAGAGTAAAAATAACAAGTTAATTTTTCCTGTGTTTGCGATGCAAACAAAAGTCACCTTTGCATCTACTGCTGGTAAGGAAACCTTGGGTTTGCAGGGAAAAGGACGCACACCTTGATGCTGGTCTCACATCAACAGTCACCTTCCCCAGAGCATTAAAGCTCAAATAAGACTAAAAACGCGCAATGTGTGAAGATTAGGTAGGAGCTGCTGAAAGAAATTTGTCTGTATTCCAGTTCTATTTTTAAAATAAATTTAAAGGACCTGATCATTTAAAGGATCAAAATGTTCAACAATGTTTGTTAAAAAACCCAAGAGGCTTCCACCCACACAGCAAATAAATTCACCTCATTTATCTTATTATTTAGAAATGTACCTTCATGTCTTTAAATAACATTTGTATTGGCACTTCTCAATTTCTGTTTCAGGCATCCTCTATTGTCTTCCCACAGAGAGGGATGATTTAATTTTCTTTGCCTCTTCCTAGCACCCACCCCCAGAAGAGTTAAACTCTACTTTTGGATAGTCAACATTTAGTGTTCACCTAATTATGATTATGTAAATCCTATGTATATTAAAAACCAGAGACATTACTTTGCCAACAAAGGTCCATTTGGTCAAGGCTATGGTTTCTCCAATAGTCATGTATGGATGTGAGAGTTGGACTATAAAGAAAGTTGAGCATCTAAGAATTGATGCTTTTGAACTGCGGTGTTGGAGAAGACTCTTGAGGATCCCCTGAACTGCAACGAGATCCAACCAGCCCATCCTAAAGCAGATCAGTCCTGGGTGTTCATTGGAAGGACTGATGTTAAAGCTGAACCTCCAATACTTTGACCACCTGATGCAAAGAACTGACTCATTGGAAAAGACCCTGATGCTGGGAAAGATTGAGGGCAGGCGAGAAGGGGATGATAGAGGATAAGATGGTTGGATGGCATCACCGACTCAATGGACATGAGTTTGGGTAGACTCCGGGAGTTGGTGATGGACAGGCAGGCCTGGCGTGCTGCGGTTCATGGGGTCGCAAAGAGTCGGACATGACTGAGCAACTGAACTGAACTGAAATCCTATTCATAACTCTGATTATTTTTCCCTTCTACTTTTCTAGAGTTGACAATTATTTTATTTGCTTGCTTAGTTTTCTATGTATTTTTGCAATGTCAACAAACAGCTTCTATTCCAGTTCCTCACAATTTGATGTTTAAAGGTGTATGATTTAGTAAAAATCTTGTTCACTGCAATATTCTAATAGTGAAAAAGTAAAAACAAAAAATCCACCAACAGGAAACTGGTAAATCAATTACAGGTTTCCATATCATGAAATATTTGGCTGTTTAGTCACCAAGTTGTGTCTGGTTCTTCTGTAACCACATGTAGTATATAGCCCACGAGGCTTCTCTGGCCATGGGATTTCCCAGGAAAGAACACTGGACTGGGTTGCTATTTCCTTCTCCAGGGGATCTTCCTGACTCCCAGAGATCAAACCCATGTCTCCTGCATTGGCAGGCGGACTCTTTACCACTGATCCATCAGGGAAGTCCCTAGCAGATCTTAAAATGAAGGTTAATTATAACAAGTCTAGATACATGTACCAAACTGAGCCTTTAATTTCATATGGTTTTTCCAGTAGTCATGTATGGATGTGAGAGTTGGACTGTGAAGAAGGCTGAGTGCCGAAGAATTGATGCTTTTGAACTGTAGTTTTGGAGAAGACTCTTGAGGGTCCCTTGGACTGCAAGGAGATCCAACCAGTCCATCCTGAGGGAGATCAGCCCTGGGATTTCTTTGGAGGGAATGATGCTGAAGCTGAAACTCCAGTACTTTGGCCACCTCATGTGAAGAGTTGACTCATTGGAAAAGACTTTGATACTGGGAGGGATTGGGGGCAGGAGAAGAAGGGGACGACCGAGGATGAGATGGCTGGATGGCATCACAGACTCAATGGACGTGAGTCTGAGTGAACTCTGGGAGTTGGTGATGGACAGGGAGGCCTGGCGTGCTGCGATGCATGGGGTCGCAAAGAGTTGGACATGACTGAGTGACTGAACTGAACTGAACTGAACTGATATGTACCTGTAACTCTATTTTCAATGAGCAGGCATTTTTATAATTATAAACAAATTAAAGTAATCATAAAAAGTAATCATAACCATATTTTGTTGGTGGTTATTCATTTATGGCCAATTACATTAAAAATTTTTTTTCCATTTTATTCAGTTACTGGGATAAAAGTCTGAAATTATTTTTTTTCAGCTACACAAATTGGAATGTAGGCCAATCATCTCAGATATCTAAAGAGATTCAACTTTGGAAGAAGGAAATCCAGAGTTTTCCTACTTCCAAAGGAAAATGCTTTCAGAAAGTGAGTTTAAAGGGGTGACTGTAAAGGAAGCACTCACTTAACTTGAACCAGATACTACAGGACAGGCAGTAAAATGCTTCATTTCAGCCCCAGGAAGCAGCAGCAGGACTGAGCGGCACCTGAAGAGGTGAGCCCAGGGAGGCGGGCCTGGCCAGCAGGACATTCTGGAGGTCAGCTAACCAATCAGCCCGTTGGCTTCGCCGTGACAGTCCGCCTAAAACTGCCTGCCCTTTCTTTGCGGGCAGTGGGCGCACGGACAACGGAGCGGCACAACGGGGTGATTGACCGGAACAGAGGATGAGATGGTTGGATGGCGTCACTGACTCAATGCACAGGAGTTTGAGCAAACTCGGGGAGATGGTGAAGGACAGGGAAGCCTTGCGTGCTGCAGTTTACGGGCTCGCAGAGTGGGGCTTCCCTCAGAGCTCAGTTGGTAAAGAATCTGCCTGCAATGCCAGAGACCTGGGTTTGATTCCTGGGTCGGGAAGATCCCTTGAAGGAGGGCATGACAACCGCCTCCAGTATTCTTGCTGGGAGAATCTCACGGACAGAGAAGCCTGGTTGGCCACAGTCCATGGGGTCGCAAGGGTCAGACACGACTTAGCGACTAAACCACCACCACCACCATAGAGTCGGACACGACTTAGGGAATGAACAACAACGCAACTCACACAGCAAACTCTGCGACCACCATTCCCTCAGGAAGGGCCAGGCCGAAATGTCAGGAATTGTCAGGGGTTGGAGACTCTGCAGAGAGCAGAGACACTGACAGTAGCAGCCAGCTTACCCGGGGTGGGGGACGGCTTGGAGAAGCCGAATGTACCAACAAACAGGCCTCCAGGAAAGGAAACAAGCTCGGGTCTGGGGTTCGTGACTCCTTCAGCCGCACACCGAGTTCCCCGGGACAGGGGCCGGAGCCTCCCGTCAGGCCGCGCCCTCCGCCCATCCCCTCCGCAGCCCAGTCTGCGCAGCCGGGCCCAGGCGGGAAGCACTCACCGAGACAAGCGGGACGCGCAGATGACCCTCCTGCAGCCGGTTGAAGGCGGGGAACGTGCTCCAGGCGAGGAACCCGCCCGGCTCGGATCCTAGCAAGGCCACGAGCAGCACCTGGTGCTGGAAGCGCACGGTTGGCTGCTCCTCGTAACTGCTCCGTTTTAGCCAAAACCCTGAGGTAACGAGAGTGCGGGGTGCAGAGACCCGGGTCAGGGAGGCGGCGCGGGAGCCACGTAGCGCTGCGGGGCGCGCACCGGCCGGGGCGAGGGGGCAGACTCACCGTGGCTCCGGAAGGCCACCAGCAGCGGCGGGATGTACGTGAGCGCGGCGGCCAACAGCAGGAAGAGCGCCGCCTTGGAGCAGAGCCCGGCACGGTAGCCCCGCTCCACTGGATGCGCGTAGAGCTCATAGAGCGCCATGAGGAGCACTCGGGGTCTTGTTCCCTCGGCAGTTCCGGAGCCTCGACCTAGTATGGCTTCTCCTGGTTGCCATAGCCGTGGTCTCCACGGCAACCGACGGCCCAGGGAGAGCGACCAATAGCGAGCAGGCGGGCTTTCCGTGGGGGCGTGGCCAACGGGGCGGGGCCCGCAAGTACACTGTGGTCGCACACTGCTTGCGCGTTCCCAAAGGGTGTTTCCGTGCGCCCAAACCGTGGCCGTTGTTAACAATTTTGTAAAATAAGGTTTTTTCATAAATGTTGACTATTTATTAATAGTCAAATCTATTAATCCCCAATGTGGTTTATTGTACACTTAAGTCTAACCAATCACAGCACACCGTACGTTGGAGGCAAACAAAAAAAAGTGGCCGTGGTCCTAGACACTTGGTCCTGGGTTAAGACCAAACCAGGTCCCTTTGTTTCCAAATTTTCTATCGCTTTCACTATACTCCATAGCAGGGCAGACACGGAAACAGACCTATCTCCCTGCTGTTCGAGGGGAAAAAAAAAGATAATTATTGTATAGCTCTGCTATACTTTGCTATCTTGATTGGGAACAAGCTTTATGCTACTTATTTTAGGAGAAGCCGTGGTCCTCCTCAAAGATAAAGTTACACAGGGAAGCCTGGCGTGCTGCAGTCCATGGGGTCGCAAAGAGTCGGACACAACTGAGCGACTGAACTGAACACTTAATTGAATGCTTCCACCGTCCCATCCCATCTGCTTTCTAGTATTTCAAACATGGCAGAAGAAATTTTTTTTTTTTAAGTAGTCAATAGCCAAGTTCTCCATCAAAAGGCCCTAAAGGATCACATTGCAGTGCCGAGTTAGTGTGAAGTTTGTGCTCAGAATGAGATCCACTCATAAATACTCCTATTTTGAAGGCAACCTAGAAGTGGGGTTTTCTCCTAGATTTATTGAGGTATAATTGACATATAGCACTGTATAAGTTTAAGGTGTACAACATAATGATTTGAGTTACATGCATCATGAAATGATTACCACAATAAATTTGTTGAACATCTCTCATCTCATATAGATTACAAATTAAGGAAATAGAAAAAAATTTTCCCCTGTGATGACAACTCTTAGCATTTACTCTTTCATCTACAAAATAAAGTAGTGTTAATTATATTTATCATGTTGTACATTACCTCCCTAGTACTCATTTATCTTATAACTGGAAGTTTGTATCTTCTGACTGACTTCATCCAACTTTCCCCTCCCTCCACCTTGCCTCGGGTAATCACAAACCTGATCTCTTTTTAATGAGTTCGTTTTTGAAGTATAATTGACCACAACATTAGGTTAGTTCCTGTTATACAATATAGTGATTCAGTATTTCTATACATTTCAAAATGATTACCATGATAAGTTTAGTTATTATAACCTAGAATTGGGTTTTCGATGAAGAGAACAGCTGAGATCCTAGCAAAGAAGAGAGGTCAAGACGTGCCCATATGGGAAAACTATACAATGCCCTTATCACAGTCCGAGATGACAATGTCATCAGCCAGAGAAACCAATTAGAATGGTGAACTGGAAAAAGACATCAGGAAGGTAGGTAAAGGGAAGTCCCTGGTGGTTCAGGGGTTAGGACTCTGCGCTTCTAGTGAACTGGGCATGGGTTGGATCCCTGGGGGTGGGGTGGGGGACTAAAAACTAAGATTCCTGCTTGCCGTGCGATGTGGCAAAAAAAATAAAAAAAAAAAAGGTAGGTTATGATAGAAGACAGACATTGCACCTCGAGACCATCAGGTGACAAACATGCTTGTAAGTTGCTTCGAATCTCTCCACTAAGAAGCATACTAAGTTCTTCCAGGTGTAAGATGGTGTACACATACTTTGAACTAGGACACAATGACCAGCTCTGTAAAGGGAAGCAGGGGTCTTTGGCCCAATTTTTAACTTCTTCACTGATTCACTATCAGAGGGTTGACAACCATCTTCATTCCTTAGTGTTTAATTCTATTTGCAAAATAGGTTATTTTCATTTTTATACTCACTCTCTTCTGTCAGTTTAGTTCAGTCACTCAGTCATGTCCGACTCTTTGTGACCCCATGGAGTGCAGTACACCAGGCCTCCCTGTCTATCACCAACTCCCGGAGTTTACCCAAACTCTTGTCCGTTGAGTCAGTGATGCCATCCAACTATCTCATCTTCTGTCATACCCTTCTCCTGCCTTCTATCTTTCCCAGCATCAGGGTCTTTTCAAATGAGTCAGCTCTTCACATCAGGTGGCCAGACTATTGGAGTTTCAGCTTCAACACCAGTCCTTCCAATGAACACCCAGGACTGATCTGCTTTAGGATGGACGGGTTGGATCTCCTTGCAGACTGCAGGAGGACTGCAGCCCACCAGGCTCCTCAGTCCATGGGCTTCTCCAGGCAAGAATATTGGAGTGGTTTGCCATTTCCTTCTCCAGAGGATCTTCCCAACCCAGGGATCGAACCCGGTTCTCCTGCATTGGAGGCAGACGCTTTAACCTCTGAGCCACCAGGCTATATTCAAAACCAAACTCTTGATTTGCATACCCCACCCCTCTGGCTCCACCCTGTTCCAGTAAATGACCACTCAATTATTCCAAAACCCTGACTTAGACTTGTTCCTCACGAATCATATTCGATTGATCAGCAAATTTTGTTGGATCTACCTTCAAAATGTATCTAGAACACAGCTGCTTCCCATCACCTCCACAGATACTATCTTGGGTTAAACCAACATCATCTTATACCTGGATTATCACAATAGCCTCTTAACTGTTCCCTTACTTCCATCCTCAACCCCCTATAATCTACTGTCTACACAGAAGCTAGGAAAGTCATATCATGTCACACTTTTGCTTATAACCCTCCACTGCCTTCTCATTCCATTCTAAATAAAATCTAAAGTTCTTCAAATGGAATTCAAAGCTCAACCCACTTTTCTAGATCTCTTTGGTCTCACTTCCTAATGCACACCTTCTTATATATTCAGCTCCAGTCACATGGGACTCCTTCGTATTCCCAGAAATATGTCAACCACTTTATCTAATTAGCATTCACTCCCACCATCATGGTGACTCACTAGTTACCAAGTATGCTTTATTTTTCTAAACAGCACCTATCATTACCCAACATATTTTTTTTCATTTTGTCCCACTAGAATGCAAACTCCGTAAGAGTGGAAGTATTGTCTGTTCTGTTTGCTGCTTTTCACCAACACTTAGAACAGTGCTCTTTCATGCAACAACAAAAATTTCCAGGCATGAAATTCAAAGGATTTTTCATAAAAAACAGTCCGACAATCAGTCACCTCTAACTCCTCTGGCAATTAAGGTTAATGTTAAAATAACAAGAAATACTTCTAGAATGAAGCTATATTCCACAGCATCCATCAGGAATTTCAACTTAGGAAATGATAAATGACAATATTCAAACATACAAGCCTTTCAGATGCATCAGAATCGCAAGCACGTGGCAAGGATCACATGCCCAATTAAGTGAATATCTTCTTACATATTCACCAGCTCATAAACAGAGGGATGAACCAGAGCACACTGCCCTGGTGAGTCTTGGAGGAAGAAAGGAATAGTCACTGGAGAACCTGAAGGCAGGACACACACACACACACACACACACACCCCTTAGGTTGTGATGCTGAATGCCAAAGAAACCCACTTCATGACTGGGTATCAGGGGAATTCTCTGGGTCTGACAGTCAGTCACCTCTAACTCCTCTGGCAATTAAGGTTAAATGGTCTCTTTGTGATCAGTGTGGTGTTACACTCCCCAAATGCATAGTTAATATAACTTTTCTTAAACGTTTATTCATTTATTCGTGAATAAGGGAAGGAGCTGGGATTTGTTTCAAATCCCAATTCCTAGGTCCAACGCAACAATTATGATTGTCCTCAGTACTGAACTCCCGCGTTGTCATCAGTACCCCTCTCCACACAGTCCCCTCAAACCAGTCACATCCCTCAGACTGAGCCCTGAACCTGCAGTCACTCCAAAGAAACCTCCCCAAAGTGTCAAAGCCCTAACTAGACCCCTTGCCGTCACAGGCCACCAGAGCAACCTCTTCTGTCACTGAAACCTACAAAATTGCCCTCTTGTCACCAACGCCCCAGTCAGACTTGTCTATTGAACAGACTCCTGTAAGGACTCTATCCTGTCGGCCGGACCTGCTCACCTCTTCCCTTTACTAACGTCCACCGAGACCCCACGCCTGCTACCAGCTCTCGAATACCCGCTCCGCAGTCATCAGTATCCCTCACAGACCTCCCAGTCGCCCACTCTATTCCCCGCTCCGCCGAGAGCCCCTCTACGCCCCTCTCCTGCCCCGCCCCTTGACGTGAGGCCCCGCCCCTTGACGCGGTGTCCCGCGAGCCGCGCCGGAAGCCCCGCCCCTCCCGGTTGCTAGGCTCCGGCAGCCGGAAGTCCCGCCTGCCGTGTAGTCACCGCCGCTGCCGCCGTCGTTGTTGTTGTGGTTGGTTCGCTGAGCTCCGCGGCTCCGAGAGCCGGCTGCGTCCCTTCTTCGCCGCCGCCATGAAGTGGATGTTCAAGGAGGACCACTCGCTGGGTGAGCGCTCGGCCGCTGGCCCGGCCGTGGGGGCGGGGGCGGCGGGGGCCCCCTCCCCCACTCGGGCCGCCCCAGGCTGGGCCGGGCGGGGCGGGTGCTTCCCTTGGGGCTCGGGCGGCCGAGGTCCTGGCCCCCAGGGCGGTTGCCCACACGCCCCGGGCCGCCCGCTGCGGGCCCTGCTGGAGCCGGGGCCCCGAGGACCGGGCCCGCCCGGACGCTCAAGAAGACCGGGGGCGTGCGCAGGTCCCAGAGGGAGGAGGGCCGGGGTTCTGGGAGCCGGCCGGCGGGCAGGCGCGGCCGTCAGCCCCGTGTGTTTCTTCCTCAGAACACAGATGCGTGGAATCTGCGAAGATCCGAGCGAAATACCCCGACCGGGTTCCGGTGAGTGCATTCCCCGCCCCCTCGCCTCCCTGTCACCCCTGCCGTCTAGGGCCGGTGGTGGGGCCCAGGCTGCTCAACAGTTGACAAGTTTAGACTACAGTCACGGTTGTGGTGGCAGATGGGCCGCACTGGGTAAGGGGCCGTCGAGGGGCGCGACTTGACGGGCTGTAGTGGATGCTGTTCAGGTTGCTTCGGTGCTGAACCTCGCGATCTAGGCCAGCGAGCTGTCTGCAGCCTCTGGGCTCCCTAGCCAATTATGTAAGAAATGATGTTCTAGGACAGGGCGACAGGTCACAACCACTTTAGGGAATGGTGGTGGAGGGAGACGTTCACTTTGATCTTGAAAGTGGTACTTAAGTCTCAGGACATTCATCTTTAACTTTGCGCCTTCCTCTTTACCTGACTTCTGGTTCCCTTTTCTCACCCTGACCCTGTCATCCTTTGCTGACCAAAAAAAAAAAAGTCTGAGCCGCTGCTGATCAATAATGCTTATCCTGTATTTATCCCTTGATGGGGGAAATAATTTCTGTAACCCTTATTTATTTTTGAGGACATCCAGGCCTGTTATTGTAGTTTATTGCTTATGAACAGTTCCTTTGGGGAGAGGCAGGAGGGATAGATTTGAAACTTAGTTCAGAGAGAAGCAACAGGCCAAGTGAAGAGCTTGGTCCTTGGCTGCCTGGAGTTGCCAGTCATCCCCATTGATCTGTCCCTTCTCATTTCCTGTGTTCCTTGGGATCTTAATTCCCCTGTAGTGTGAAGGCAGATACATTCTGGGGCCCTGGAGTAAGAGGCTGTAGAGGAACCCTTCACCAGATATTCTTGAGTCTGCCCAAAGTATTGAAAAACTTTGTAGTGAGAGCTGTGTTTCTCTTATGCATGCTGAGATCAGGGGTGAGAACTGTATTAATAATTGACCACAGAAAAGCACTTGCTGTTGCCTGTAACACATGTATATCAATTCTTAATCTCCAGAGTGTGTGGCGTATTACGCCAGGGGCATGTTTGCTCATGTTATGCCGTTTCCCACCCACCTCCTTGCCCACACACTGTGGATCAGCACTCCAGCAGTGCGCAGCCAGGGCACCGCGTCCGCAGTCCAGTCATGACCGCACTTTGCTTTTGCAGGTGATTGTGGAAAAGGTCTCAGGCTCTCAGATTGTTGACATTGACAAACGGAAGTATCTGGTTCCATCCGACATCACTGTGGCTCAGTTCATGTGGATCATCAGGAAAAGGATCCAGCTTCCTTCTGAAAAGGCAATCTTCCTGTTTGTGGATAAGACAGTCCCACAGTCCAGGTGAGGGGTGTTTACTGGTATTGGACATCTGCTTGGTTGCTTACAGGACTCAAAACTTTGGAAGTCTGAAAACTTTTAGAGATCCTGATTAGAAATCTGAATTTTGTGCTCCCTGACATCAGGAGCTCAAGGAAAACAAGAAAGGGCTGCAATAGATGTGTGTGTACTTTGGGTTAAGAAAACAGAGCAAGGCCTGGACTTTTTTTAAAAAAAAGATGAAATCAGCCTCAGATACCCAAGAATCCTTTTTAATAGTTCGGGACTTACTTAGGCTTAAGCCATCAGTAGAACTGAAGCCTGAAATGAGGTTTTTTTCCAAATGATCCATGAAATAAGTCCTGTCGTTCTTCCCCAGGAGCCTGTGGGCCCTGCTGAAGCTCAGCTTCAGTTAAGCACCCTGCCTGCTCGCTCGCTCTCCAGGCTCAGTCCTGGCCACTGTGAGAGTCCGCTGCCTGAGCCTCAGGTACCCGGAGACGGCTCTTTACAGACTTACACCTCCCTTTGCTCTGTCAGTAGCTGCCCTCTTGTTCTTGCGGTTGTGCTGCCTGGAAGCAGTCTTTGGGATATTTGGGGCCTGAATTGAGGCAGGGGCATTACAGTTCTCTTCAAGGTAGGCGACAGCCTAGCTTTAGTCTCCTGTGGAGAGAGGAGAATTTTCTGGCTCAATCTGTACCCCTGGTCAGTTCTTTTCTGTTACTGATTTGAGTAACAGAGCCAGATGCTGGCTCCCTTCCTCCTGAGTTTCATTTTGTTATCCCCCCAAAAGTAGTACTTCTGATGCTAAGGCTTTAAGAAGCCCTGGGAACTAGCCCAGTGTAGCCAAAATATGCTTCTTTTGAAAATCCTTGAAAACTCCAAGAAAGGCCTAAGCCAAATTCTAGTCCCATTTCCTACGAATGGAATAACTTTGGCTATTTTTAAGGTTTTCTCTTTCCCATTCTCTGACACTTCTGCTTCCTGATGTTTGGCAGAGGATTGCGTGGAAAATCCCATGGACGGAGGAGCCTGGTGGGCTGCAGTCTGTGAGGTCGCTGAGGGTCGAACACGACTGAGGGATTTCACTTTCACGCATTGGAGAAGGAAATGGCAACCCACTCCAGTGTTCTTGCCTGGAGAATCCCAGGGACGGGGGAGCCTGGTGGGCTGCCATCTATGGGGTCGTATAGAGTCGGACATGACTGAAGCGACTTAGCAGCAGCAGTAGCAGCAGGGGCGAATGGAAGGTCTGCCTTCCATTAGGCCAAGGCTCTGCCTGAGGAGAAAGGCCAGGCTCTGCCTAAAGGGCGCCATGGCCTGCTTACAGCTCGAGCTTAGGAAGCTGTGGTGTTGCCAGGGGTCATCTTGTCACCCCGCTGGGCTCTCGGCCTTCCTTCCAGGCCTCTGGGCACTGTGGTGCTGGGTGCATTCTTCTCCAGGGGAGGCTAGGGAAGCCCTGGGCATCTGCGGTCATGTTCCGTTTCCTTGCAGGTGGTGGGGAGGTGGAGGTAAATCAGTCTTCATGCCACCTGCAGCTTGTGCAGCCCCTTGGCGGCCCTGTGTGTTCTCCTTCCCAGAGTTGGCTTCTGGGTGGGAAAAAGTTTGTGAGTAGGACCTGTAGCCTTGAGTTTTGTTTTCCTTGATCCTGATCTTCTGATACTTTTTGAAGAAATGAAGCAGGCTTCTGGAGACATTAAGATTATGTTAATGTAGCAATTACAATGGCTGCAGATTTTAACTAATGCCTCTCCTCCAGTAGAATTGGAAATGAAAAGTGATTCTCAGGGTAGCAGAGGCTGCTTTCTCTCTTAAGTTTTATTTGCTTTTCCAACCTGGTAAGAATCCTCCTTAAAACAGGTTACAGTGGTGACCCAAGGCACACTAACCAGCCCCTCCACCCAGATCCTTCAGCGCCTTTGGCTCCAGTTAATGACTTCCTGGCCCACATTTAAGGCAGCAGTTCTTTGTTTGGGGGTTTTAGTCTTCAAAACAAGTTTGCTTATAAACAAAAGAGGCATGTGACATCCTTGGGCTGATCACCTGATTCCTGCACAGACAAGATTGGCAGTCTCCTCCTAAAGCTACAGTTTTGACTCAGCTTCATCACTTCCTCCCCAAGGCAGTAGGAGCTTCTTCCTTAGCACTTTCCAGCCTCCTTAGGGAAGCGTGGAGCCTCCTTTAACCATTAGCCAGTGTTTGCAGCCTTTGGAGAGTGGCTGGGGAAATCACAGTTGAGAAAGGATGAGCCCTCCCCCATCCCATAACAAGCATATCTACACAAGGATTGCGTATGTCTGAGGCTGAGCAAAAGCAACTTCATTATTCTTGCCTTAGGGTGGGCTTGAGTGTTCCGGGACACAGGCGACCATCCTGTAAAATAGTGTGATTATTGTTTGAGTAGTCAGTGTTAATACTGACTCTAGAAATACAGACAGAAGCAAGTCCATAAGAATTGTACATTGTACATTTTAAATCCTTTCTGAGTTTTTTTTTTTTTTTTTTTTAAGAAAGGGGAGATCTCAACTGCCTTTTCCCATTTAGCATTGGAAAGTTGAATTCTCTGCCTAGGTGCCTGCATCTAGAATCAGGCTGGAAACAAAAGGAAAACCGTGTCTTGGTGCAGACAGGACTTGAGAAAGAATATCATTATTGTATAAGCTTTCCAGTCAAAGCTTTAGTGGGGAACCCAGACCTGGCAGTGGGGCCTACCTTGTGGTCTTTGTTTAGAGCACAGATAAGAGTCTTATTAATCCCTTGTTTAAAATAGAAACTGGGGTATATTATTAAATTAAATAATATCCAATACTTTGGCCACCTCATGTGAAGAGTTGACTCATTGGAAAAGACCCTGATGCTGGGAGGGATTGGGGGCAGGAGGAGAAGGGGACAAGAGAGGGTGAGATGGCTGGATGGCATCACGGACTCGATGCACATGAGTTTGGTTAAACTCCGAGAGTTGGTGATGGACAGGGAGGCCTGGTGTGCTGCAGTTCATGGGGTCGCAAAGAGTCGGGCATGACTGAGCGACTGAACCGAACTGAACTGAAGATGTTGTAATTTGGGAATGTTACGTTGGGAGATCTGTGCTGTTTAGTATTACAGTATTTAATTGTTCCTGGCTCTTTTTTTGTTAGTTCTTTTGTTCCTGGCTCTTAGAAAGGTACTGCGTAAAAGAAGTTATGATGTCTTACAGTTCATTTAAACTTTATTTAGAAATATGCTTCAATTCAACACTTTTGAGCACTTCTGGGTAAATACCTCTTCAAAGCAGGGTTTATTTTAGTAGTGGAATAGAGTATTTATATCAGAGAAAAACCTGATAAAAAGAATAAGCAGTGGTTAATTTTTTGTATTTTAGGGAGCCTCTAGGGCCATATTAATTTTAACTTTGAGGCCAGTGTCTTTCCAGGGTCCACAGCAGTAGCCACTGTCCTCTCCCCTCGCCCCCCACCCCGCTTCCCCCGCTGGAAAAGAGACAGATCCAGGTCTAGTGGAAGCACGTGGGCTTCAAAGCAGATGGATGGCCAGGTGGCCCATCGGTCCAGCCAATTCATGAGTCAGGCTGGATCCCACAGCCTCCATAAGCTGACCTTGGCCGGGGCTGAGGAAAGCTGGTGCAGGGACGGGGTGTCCACGATTCTAGGTCAGCCGCCCCCGATTCATAAGCTGTCAAGTAGCTTAAAACTAGTTTGTCCTCAGCAGCATGGCTCTTCTTAGATGTGGGTCCTTCTGAAAAGTGCCTTTATTACCGGTTAGTTTGTCTAGACCTGTTTGATCTTGAATGGAGGGGTGGGGGACAAGGCTTTAGGGAGCAGTTTAGGGTCATGCCACTCAGGGTCCCACCACACCTTAGCTTGCCTCAAATCTGCTGTTGGCTTTTCCTGTTTCTTCCCTGTCAGACTGAGAGCTTGAAGGTGGCGTCCTTCTTAGATGCCTGTAACACACGATGCCGCAGCAGTGTGCGTTAGTGCTGGGCTGGGGGTCGTCCTTGGGTGTCTTCTGTAGCCGTAACTCGGGCAGGAATCCTTGGTGTTGCAGTGCTGCCTGTGGGTTGCCAGCCTGACCGACGCATTCGAGCAGCCTGCCTGCCTGCGCCGACCTGGCGCTCCAGTGGCGGCCTGCCTGTGCTGAGTGCCCTGGGCCTCCGAATCCCGAGGGGCCCCGCTTCTCAGTGGCATGGGGCTTGTTGGAAAGGAGCAGCCAGCCTTCTGCTGTGCCCTGGAGAAGAGAAGTGTGATTTACATCCCTGAACTTCCACTTGGCTATCCTTTTAATGGGAATTGTTTTTTTAAATTACTTTTATTAAACTATATTTGTAGCCCAGCTCTCTTTTGGCTCCAGACCGAGTTATTCTGTGTGTGTGGCCTGATCCCACAAGTGCTGTTTTCAAATCATACTGTACAGATGCTTTCTCGGCACTAGGAAGCCTTGGAAACAGGTGTCCAGTCATGCGCGTGGACTGGAGCGTTTAGATCCCAGCTGTGAGCAGTTTTCAAGTTCCTGCCCAAGGGATACCTGAGTATAAGGACATAGTGCTCTTGCCAACTGAGTAGGCTCCGTAAGATGCTGCATGGCAGAGAAAGAGAACAGCGAGTGGGCTCTTAAAGTCATTAGGCAAAGCCACCGAGTTATGAAAACACACGATCTGAAGGCGGGGCCCTAAGACCTGCTCGGTGTGGATACAGAGGCTGCAGCAGTGGCGTCCCTGGGAACTTGTTTGAAATGTAGAACCTCAGGCTTGACCTTGACCTTCCCAGTCCAAGTGGCATTTTAACAAGACACCCAGGTGATGCTGTATGTGTGTATGTGAGGAGCGCCGTCCCAAGGGCGATCTTTGCAGAAGGTACAGGAGCGCTGACACTCGGCTGTGAGGTCCAGTTGTGTGTTCGCGTGAAGGCAGCACAACTCGGTGGCAAGAATGCCTCCCAGCTTTGTGATCTGGGGAGAATTATTTAACCTCTGGGCTTCACTTTTATTGTCTGAACTATGGGTTATGATTGTACCTGCCTCCTAAGACTGTTCTGAGGGTAAAGAGTTATGTATGAAATACACTTAGAACAAGTGCTTGGCACATAAGTGTTTGCTGTTACAGTTAGGATTTTTATGATCGGCCTCTGTAGCTGCTAGGGCACTGTTAAACAGATTTATAAACCCAAGTTTTACCAAAAGACAATGGACTCTAAAGACAGAAAGCCACATGATTATAGCGCTCCCTCCCCTACCCCGTCAGAGTCTTGCCTTCGCAGGGGGTCCATGGTCATTGTTCACTGCAGACAGTGTTCAGAGTTGGGGATTTATAAAGCTCCTTGGATATTTCTAACTCAGCAGCAGGATTTCGAATCACTGCCCTTGAGCTTGTAACTTGCTAGAAGAGCAGAACTTAAGCCTGGCGCATGGACCCAAACTTGACAGACATCCAGGGGTGCTGCCCTTGGCTTGCACACAGTGTCTATTGCTTCCAGGCCCTGTGGGAACGGCACTGGGGAAATTGCAGTTCAGGTGTCATCAAGACCACCCTGGACTCTTGTGCCACGTGGTGCGGAGTGGTGGCGATAGCAGTAGCTCTCTTCCCCTTTGCCTCATTTTGAGGATTCTCAGGGGAAAGCAGTGTTCCTTAGGATGCCAGTGGGCTTCCCCGGTGGCTTAGACGGTAAAGCGTCTGCCCACAGTGCGGGAGACCCGGGTTCAATCCCTGGGTTGGGAAGATCCCCTGGAGAAGGAAATGGCAATCCACTCCAGTACTCTTGCCTGGAAAATTCCATGGACTGAGGAGCTCGGTGGCCTACAGTCCATGGGGTCGCAAAGAGTTGGACACGACTGAGTGACTTCACTTTCACTTCACTTTTAGGGTGCCAGCCACCAGAGCTAAAAGTCTTTGTGAGAGACGTGGCTACTCATTCCAACCTTGTGCTAGTTGCTGGCTCCTCACTCCTGCCTTGTCACTCTTCTTCCTAGTAAGGTGCTCTTATAGATAGGCATCTCCCCCTGTGGCAAAAGGCTGGTTTCTCAGCTTGCCTGCACTAGGAATCATCTTGGGCATCTTAAAACTTATTGACCCCTGGGTCCTACCTCCAGATTCTGCTTTAATTGGTCTGGGGGAGGGCTTGGGCATGTTTTTCAAGCTCCTTATTGTTTCTGCAGCTGAGGTGGAGGCCTGCCACTCGGAACAGGCTGCCCCCGGGTCCTCACGTGTTCCAGGGCAGGGCAGTCCATAAAGTGGCACACAGGCCACCTGTGTGATTCTGCATATTCTAGCAGCCACGTTAAACAAGGATAGTATACCCACCTATCTGATAGACCCAAAATGCCATCATTTCCACAGGTAATCGAGATTGAGATCATTGTGCATCTTTTCTCTCTACTTGGGCACTTTGAACCTTGTGTGTACTTTACGCTTGGAGCACATCACAGTTCAGTGAGCCACTTTTCAAGCGCTGAGCACAGATACACGGTGGCCATTGCATCGGACAGCGGAAACGTTTCTATCAGAGCAGAAACTTCTCGTGGACAGTGCTGCTTCAGGGAGTCCTTATTGTACAAAAGCCACCTCAGAGCCTGGCAGAGCACAGTTCTAATTGTACAGGACAGGCTATTCTGTATTCATACTCATCCACTCCTACATTGTTACTAATTCTCACCTGCCCACACTGTTCAGTTCAGTCGCTCAGTCGTGTCCGACTCTTTGCGACCCCATGAATCGCAGCACGCCAGGCCTCCCTGTCCATCACCAACTCCCGGAGTTCACCCAGACTCAACGTCCATCAAGTCAGTGATACCGTCCAGCCATCTCATCCTCTGTCGTCCCCTTTTCCTCCTGCCCCCAATCCCTCCCAGCATCAGGGTCTTTTCCAAAGAGTCAACTCTTTGCATGAGGTGGCCAAAGTACTGGAGTTTCAGCTTTAGCATCATTCCCTCCAAAGAAATCCCAGGGCTGATCTCCTTCAGAATGGACTGGTTGGATTTCCTTGCAGTCCAAGGGACTCTCAAAAGTCTTCTCCAACACCACAGTTCAAAAGCATCAATTCTTTGGTGCTCAGCTTTCTTCATAGTCCAACTCTCACATCCATACACGACCACAGGAAAAACCGTAGCCTTGACTAGATGGACCTTAGTCGGCAAAGTAATGTCTCTGCTTTTGAATATGCTATCTAGGTTGGTCATAACTTGTCTTCCAAGGAGTAAGCGTCTTTTAATTTCATGGCTGCAGTAACCATCCACAGTGATTTTGGAGCCCAAAAAATAAAGTCTGACACTGTTTCCACTGTTTCCCCATCTATTTGCCATGAAGTGATGGGACCAGATGCCATGATGTTCGTTTTCTGAATGTTGAGCTTTAAGCCAACTTTTTCACTCTCCTCTTTCACTTTCATCAAGAGGCTTTTTAGTTCCTCTTCACTTTCTGCCATAAGGGTGGTGTCATCTGCATATCTGAGGTTATTGATATTTCTCCTGGCAATCTTGATTCCAGCTTGTGTTTCTTCCAGCCCAGCGTTTCTCATGATGTACTCTGCATATAAGTTAAATGAGCAGCCAGCCCTCTAAACAGAGAGAGCCAGGAAGAAACTTCCCCTTTATACAGAAATGTAGTCTCTGCCCTGTTTACGTGGAGGTCTCTCGCAGCAGCCAGGAGCAAAGCAGGGCCGTGGGGCAGTTTGTCCTTACCATCTTGAGGCCCCACCCCCTCTCTGTGTACCCGCTGGCCCTGGTTTTACTGAGTCCTGCATGGAAGCATCTGTTGTGACCTTTCTGGGTTTAGTGACCTCTGATGTCTCGAGCTGGCTCCCAGACTGCTCTGTCAGTGCTGGCTCTGGCTGACACCCCAGCTCCCCCCAGATGTAGTCATGCCTGTTTAGCACGTGTCTGGACCTCCTGCTCGTCTCCACTAGTGTAGTCAGGTGGCCAGAGCTCAGGTGTTCCTAGTCTTAACTCGAGCCAGTGCGGCTCGGCTTCATGGCAGAGCGCACTCAGGTCTCCCCTGCTGCAGTCTGTTGTACTGCTAAGGGAAAGCCAGCTCTCCTCCCCCGCCTGCTTAGCTGGAGCAGTGTCTGTTCATGGAGGCTTCTTAGGCAGGACGTCCTTGGCTCCCGATACAATCTGAGAGCTTCTTGCACTACGTGTGAGGAGAGCAGCTTCCCTTTGATGACGCCGATGCAGGTCTCAGGCACAGGTTTCTGGCAGGGGAGGTTCCAAAGGAATCATGTCAGATACTAGTTATAAATCGTGAGAGGCCAGCTGCAAGGAGGCACTCTTGCCCACCTTTGTCCTCCGCTCCCACAGATGGGCTCTTGGGCTCTTGTTCCGGTTTTCTCCCCTGCCCCTGGCGTTCAGGAAGCATTGTGAAAGCACTCCCTGGGAGCTGGGGCTGGCGGCCTTGCCTTGAGATAGGCTGCTGCTGCTAGTCTAATCCCCGATTCCTGAGGCCTAATTACTTGTATCAACCGCCCACCAGAGGTGTTACGGAGAGTAGCTAAAGTAGTGGGCTCCTTATCCTCAAGCCATTTTTCTCCCAACAGCTGGACTCGGTCATCAACCCCAATTCTCAGTGTTCTTTCTTTGTTTCTCTGTTTCAAGCCTAACTATGGGACAGCTTTACGAGAAGGAAAAAGATGAAGATGGATTCTTGTACGTGGCCTACAGTGGCGAGAACACTTTCGGCTTCTGAGGGCCGGCGCTGGGCTGGTGCAGCGCTCCCGCTGTGGATCTTGTACATAGCCGGCCATTTTCAGTTACTCTACCAGAACCTCTTCACATAGACCTATCCGTGCATTTGTAACTGGATTTACTTCTTAATATATTGGAAGGTTTTGTCTCCTTAGACTAGTAAATTATCTGCAGAGTTTTATTTTGAGTTTTTCTTTTGTGCACTGTCCTCATGGCTATACCCTCCAGAGAACCTGTTCCTCTGGGAATCTTATTTAATGAAGATATTTCCATATTGAAGTGAGGGAGGTGGGAATTAAAGTGAAAGGGGAGATGATGCATTTATTCTGGATTATGTTTGAAGTGTTAGATGGTGAAGTGTTAAAAGCATCCAAATTAAATCCATAGCAATCAGAACACTGCTTTACTAGATTTTGCCAACTGCCAGTCATGTTGGACTGAGCTAATCTGTTCCTCTTTCTGAAACTATTAAGGTAAATAATTAACAATAAAACTTCCTCTTATAAAGGCACTGCAGTGTGACCGTGTCCTTCATTCACCTTGTTTTAGATGGGTGAGGGAAGGAGCTCCTACGTCCGCCAGGCCAGGGGGAGGGTTTGTGGGGCCCATGGCAGAGCAGCTGGGCACAGGGAGCCTCTGTCAGGAGGGACTTGTTTTCAGTGGTCAGTGGAACCTCTAAAAAGGTGTGTGTCAAGAAGCCCTTCTCCCACTGCTGTTTGCTGACTACCCTAACCCTCCACCTTTTGGGGAACTTCTTTTACTGGCACATTCTTTTCAGAATTTGTTTTTGGAAGTCCAGTTATATGTGAATATATGTTCAAAATGTTTCTTATACAAAAGAGAACACATTATATATACTTTCAGTGAACAGTATATCATGATGATCTTTCCATACCAATTCATAGAAAGCCTTTTCATTTATTTTAGTATTACATTGTGTGGGTGTATCATTATTACTGAAACCGAGCGGACCCTGTGTGGCTCCTGGGCATGGAAACCTTTCCATGTGACCCGTTCTTGTAGGGAAATAGACTCCAGCCTCCATGACCTTCCCTGAGTTCCAAAGGGCAGATTCAAACCCTTGTTAATCAAGGAAGGGTGATGCAGTCACCAACTCTTAATGGACATAAAGTTGAGCAAACTCTGGGAGAGTGTAGAGGACAGAGGAGCCTGGCCTGCTGTAGTCCGTGTACTTAGGGACTGAACGGCAACAAATCAGGGAAGGGAGGGGATGCAGAGCCTGGGAAGAGCAGCCTAGAAACAGTAGTGAAGCCCGTGGGCGAGGCTCTGGTTCCAGGTCAAGGGATACACAGAATACCTTTGAGCTCTTTACAGAACTCAGACTCCCAACAAATGGAAAAGTGAAAGTGAAAGTTGGTCAGTCGCCTCCGACTCTTCGCGACCCCATGGAATTCTCTGGGCCAGAATACTGGAGCGGGTAGCCTTTCCCTTCTGCAGGGGATCTTCCCAACCCAGGGATAGAACCCAGGTCTCCTGCATTGCAGGCAGATTCTTTACCAGCTGAGCCACAAGGGAAGCCCCAAGAAATGGAAGGTTAGCATTCTTCATTCCAGACAAGACCCTTCGAGGCCGGACTAAAGGAGTGTGGGCCCTGCAGACACTGACTTATATGTTTATCTCATAGATGAAGGAACAGCACCTAAAACATCTCAAAACCTATTTAACTTCTAAGTAAATTAAGAGGTCTTTAATTTGATAAAGGGGATTCATAAAAACGTGTAGCAAATATGTACATTTTAGTAACTAAAGCTGTGGTGAATGAGGCAGTGTGGTACTGACATTGGGACAGACAAATATTTTAATGGAACAAAACCTAGGAATTGATCTGTGTATAAAACATATGGCATAACAAGTTATCAGGGAAATAATGAACCAGTTAACAAATGGGACCGCAACAGTTGGTTACTTAATACGGTAAAATTTCAGAGGCATTCCTATTAAAAACAGTAACTCAAAAAGGAAATCCGAAGGGTGAACTCTATGGTATATTAATTATATCTCAATGAAGCTATTAAGAAGTCTGCTCTCAGTGCTTTTCTGAACTTTGTTCTGGCATAAAACTAATGAGAGGAAAAGTAAAGGAGAGGCAAAAGAATCAGGAAGGACACTGTAATAGACAGATGGTGCTAATCTACACAGAAAAACCTAAGAGAATCTATACGAATTGGAAGAAAGTTCTCCGTGGCTGGTGGATACCAGATCAGTCACAAATATTGATGTTTCTATACACCAGTTATGACCATTTAGGGAATATTATAGGAAAAAAATTCATTTTCAATAGAAGTAAAATGAATATGTGCATAGGAATAAACTTAATATGATATGTAAGACCTTTATGGAAAAAATTACTGAAGAACATAAAAAAGAGATAACCCTAATACACCATATTCAAGGATGGGAACATCCAGGACTATAAAAATGCATGTTGCCCCCAGATTAGCCTGTGAGTTTAATACAGTTTCAATAAAAATCCCAATCAGGTGTATGTCTGTGTAATCTGACAGTTGCTGGCAAAAGTCCATTAACTGGAGAGCAAAAGCCAAGAATAACAAGGAAATGTTAAGAAAAACAAGCCAGGGAGATCTGTGTTAGCAGTAATTAAGTAATTAAGACTGTGCCATGTGGCAAAGAAACAGACACATAAACCAGGGAATACAACGGAAACCCAGAGTTAGACCCATGTTTAAAATATAGCCGTGATGGCATGAAAAATCAAAGGGGGAATGAACCTGTTCATCTGTTATTTTATAATTGGTTTTATATATATATATATACACATATATGAATATAGATTAAATAATGCATCAAATAAATTCAAGATGAATTAAACATCTAAATGTGGAAAAGCAAAACTTTCAAAAAAATCTAGGAAAAACAATCTGGAACAGCTACTGTCTTTTAAGAGTTGGGAAAGAGAGACATCCTGGTGGTGCAGTGGTAAAGACTCTGCCAGGGTTTGATCCCTGCTTGGGACAGATCCTGCGGACATGCCGAGAAGCAGCTCAGCCTGTGCTCTGGAGCCTGGGAACCGCAGACACCGAGTCCATGCGCTGCAGCTGCCGAAGCCCTCGGGCCCCGGGGCCTGTGCTCCGCAACGAGAAGCCACTGCGAGGAGGAGCTGGAGCACCGCAGCCGGACAGTAGCCCCTGCTCACGGCAGCAAGAGAAGAGGCCGTGCAGCCACAAAGACCCAGCACAGCGCAACCAGGGCACCACTCCCAAAGGCAGCCCAAGCATCTGCTTCAAGGAGAATTCAGGAGGCAGTGTACATGTTTTTATTCTCAAAAGCCTCACTCTTCATTAGACTGAATGGTAGAATGCTTTAAAAAAGCACAACTGGGGATTTAAAGTTCCCCTTTTCATCTTTATTTCCTCAGGGAGAAAAAAAATGCTGGTGGTTGACATTGCGAAGGCAAGGCCTCGAGAGTTAGGTAGGAGGATCTATATGTATCTCTGTGATCAACAGCCCTGCTTCCTCGCCTCCTTAGCTGCTAGAGACAGGCTGCTGCTTCCAGATGTGGGAAGGGGTGGTGCATGTGAGCAAACGCCTGGTGCACAGCACGGAGCTCCAAATCATTTGCCCAACAGGCTCCTTCTATGGATGATCTCTCAGGTTTGTTAGAAGCAGCTCTGGAAATCTGGATCAGTAAACTGCAAAAAAGAGTCCCTTATGAACAGCAGCCGGAGACCAAGGCTGGCCTTGGACACATGGCAAGCAGCCCTCCTCAAGCCTGTGCTGACCCCACCCTCAGTCAAAGGTAAGGATACTGACACTCTTGAAAATGCACTTACCCACCCACGATCAGATGCTCAGAGCCTCCTGGAGCCACAACTCAAATCTGTAGCCAAAATCCATCTTTGTTCTGCTAGACCAGAGGTTACAAACAGAACACCTGTGTCTCTACGTGGCCCCTAAACATACATCTAGAAATACAACTTTCTTGCTTCTCCTCAAAAACAAAATGGCTCCTCTTTGGACAAGTAGCTTTCCAGTTTATTCCATCCACTTTTTAAAGGTTTCCAATTCCTGGATATATTTGGGCTTAAAACGTTTGCACCATAATTTACGTGCCATCCTTTATTTTAGAACAGAATTTCCCCAAAGTACATGCAATCAAAACAGTAACTCTCATTGGCCCTCATCTTTGACGAGAGAGGCAGAGAACTGGGAGGCACGATCTGCCTGTGTTGGCACAGGTGACCGAACCCTGGAGTCGGTGGAGACTCCTGCTCCCTCACTCCAAAGCCTAGTTCTTTGGCTGCCAGCTGTTTTTCTCAGCCCGGCAGTCACTGAGGTGCTGGGCTGGGAGGACAGTCACAGTACCACTGGGGAGAGGACAGAAAGTATGGCATGAAAATACCAACTGAAATGGCACTCAGTTCAGTCGCTCAGTCGTGTCTGACTCTTTGCGACCCCATGAATGCAGCATGCCAGGCCTCCCTGTCCATCACCAACTCCCAGACTTCACTCAAACTCATGTGCATTGAGTCAGTGACGCCATCCAGCCATCTCATCCTCTCTCGTCCCCGTCTTCTCCTGCCCCCAATCCCTCCCAGCATCAGAGTCTTTTCTAATGAGTCAACTCTTCTCATGAGGTGGCCAAAGTATTGGAGTTTCAGCTTTAGCATCAGTCCTTCCAATGAACACCCAGGACTGATCTCCTTTAGGATGGACAGGTTGGATCTCCTTACGGTCCAAGGGACTCTCAAGAGTCCTCTCCAACACCACAGTTCAAAAGCATCAATTCTTCAGTGCTCAGCTTTCTTCACAGTCCAACTCTCACATCCATACATGACCACTGGAAAAACCATAGCCTTGACTAGATGGACCTTTGTTGGCAAAGTAATGTCTCTGCTTTTCAATATGCTATCTAGGTTGGTCATAACTTTCCTTCCAAGGAGTAAGCGTCTTTTAATTTCATGGCTGCAGTCACCATCTGCAGTGATTTTGGAGCCCCCCCCAAATTCTGACACTGGAGGTCAAAATAGTCCACAAGGGGCAGTGATAAAACAGGAAGTTGGTGAAGTCTTACAGGGGAGGGACAGGGAACGCACACTGAGAAGAACTCTTTGCTTTCTCTCAATTAACTGAATCAGATTCAATGAAAACAGGGCAAACTGGGCTGAGTGTGTGTCTGTTGCTGGGCAAAGCTTGGGCTGCCCACAGTTTAATTCTCGGTGACTTCCTGCGAGGGTGCACACAGGTCTGTTGCTGAGCTGCAGAAGGATGCTGGGGACGGGCTCTGTGACTCTGCTCTGTTGTCAGCTTGGCCTCACCACCCAGGGGCCCGCAGTGCCTCTCCCCATGGAGACGCTGCCGGGTTTCAATGCGCTTTTCATTCTCTTGGCTGCCTGAGCAAACAGCCATCACTGTTTCCATTGTGAGCTCTTCTCATGGAGCCAAGCCCAGGTTCAGGGAACATGTGTTTGAGACCAACATTTGGCAGCCTGGGTCCTCACTTGGAGCGACTTTCTGCCTTTGCCTTTTTCCTATTGAGACAGTTCCTGAATTTGGAGACTGAAGAGCAGTGTTGAACACACTTAGTTCTAGAAGCTAACTCCTCATCCTGCTAGCTCACTGGGACGAGGGACAAGAAGTCCACATGCAAATCCAGAGCCGGGGTTGTTGTTCAGTGGCCAAGTTGTGTCCGATTCTTTGTGACCCCACGGACTGCAGCACCCCAGGCCTCCCTGTCCCTTACCATCTCCCGGAGTTTGCCCAAGTTCACTGAATTGGAGATGCCAGCTAACCCCCCATCCTCTGCCACTCTCTCCTCCTTCTGCCTTCAGTCTTTCCCAGCATCAGGGTCTTTTTTGCATCAGGTGGCCAAGTATTGGGGTTTCAGCTTCAGCATCAGTAGTTTCACTGAGTATTCAGGGCTGATTTTTAGGATTGATTGGTTTGATCTCCTTGCAGTCCAAGGGACTCTCAAGAGTCTTCTCCAGCACCACAGTTTGAAAGCATCAATTCTTTGGCCCTCTGCCTTCTTTATGGTCCAATAGTCACATCCGTACATGACTACTGGAAGAACCATAGCCCTGACTATATGGATCTTTGTCAGAAAAGTGATGTCTTCGCTTTTTAATACATCGTTATTACATTGTATTACAGTGTTACTATAGTGCCTGGGTTACTGAGATAAAATTATTTCCATTCCTCTTGTTACCAACATGACTGAGGCCATACATATCTCACAGTGTCAATGAGTTAAGTTTCTTGGAGAAAATTTCTCTTTGCATTGTCTACCCAATTAAGAATTTTTATGAGAAATCTCATCTCAATGTTGAAAAAACTGAACATCTTAACCTTGGGGCCTCATTTTCTAGATCAGGTGACAGGTTAAAATTCAGAGATTAAATGCTTTCTCTGCATCCACATAGGAAGTAGTGACAGAATTGGTACTAGGACATAATTATCAAAACTTCAATATCTAAACCAAAGTTTATTCTACTATGCCAAGTCATGGATAATGACTAGTTTTTTTTTTTTTAACATTTTTATATTGAAATATGATTCCATGTAATAAAATACACAGATCTTAAGTGTACAGCTTAATACATTTTGACAAATGTTTACATCCATGTAATCAACTCTCTGGTTGAAACATGGAATGTATCCATCATTCTAGAAGTTGCCTTGGGTCTTTTTCTACTCAATTCCCTTCTTCCATCTTCCCGCACCCAGCAATGACCCCTGCTGTGACTTCCATCCACTTTGATTAGTTTTCGGGCCCTGGTTTCAAGAAATAAAAAATGAATGCGTGTGAATTTGCCTGCAGACCTGAAAAGTCTCTTTACAGAATTTTCCTCCCCATCTTGGACCACAAGTACTGCTTAAGATTTGTTTTGGATCCATCTGGACATTCTTCCAGAAAGTCAGTTGTATCCCCAGTACAGACATATTTAGGTTTAAATGGATTCACGATTAGAAGTGGAGGCTAGCTATTAAATATGATTCTTCAAGATGTGGCATAAAAGGAGCTCTTCCTGGCTGGAAAATCAAGTTTCGTTCTCCAAAATACGTGCCTCCTTGGCTCTCTGCGTACCCTACTGTTCCTTCAGAGTAGCTGCCTTTGTTGCAGTGGAAAGAATTACCTGAGCCCTTGAAAGCGAGCACATGCGCATTAGCTCTCTGCTTAGAAGCTGTTTTCCAGTTTCCAGAACCTGCTGCTTCAGGGGACTCCTCTTGACAGCTCTGACTGCCCCAGATATCATCACAGGAGGACGTGGCCGTTAAAAACCTAACATGTCCTAAGCTATCTGAATTGCCAGCAAGGGACCTGGGTCTCAGAAATTGGCAAACTTCGGGTAAAGCTTGCTCAGAATGTTGCCTGAAAGCCACAAAGTGTTGCCCGGGTCCAGGTGGAGGGAGCCTTCCACCAGCCACGGAGGCGGAGGCGACCGGACTGGCGGGCCCTGCCTCTCCCCCTCGGGGCGCTGCAGCCAGCACGGGTCATTTTCTCCACATCGGCTGGCTCCCTAGACAATGAGCTAATGCTTGGCACGGAAAAACTCCAGAAAACAAGGCATTTAACTGCACACTTTAAGGCAGAAATGACTACATGGAATATATATGCAAAATTATTTAAATCAAGCCAACTTTTTAAAACTCTAAAGAAAAAGAGAATAAAAGTTATGCACACATAGTCACCCACTCGTGAACACAGAACCAAGAGAAAGCCATGCTGAAAATGTAATCTACCCTGAAAGAGCCAGATTTCAGAAGACATTTTGTGAGCAAAGAGAGAATTCTGTGGAATTAGCTGCCTAAAGCATGCCGAGTCCCTCTTCCCTATATAATGTCACTTCTGAGTATATTGTGGTATTTCTACAGTTTTAAACGACTTAAATTTTTTTTTTTTTCCATTTTCGAAAATGTACTTTAGGGACTTCCCTGGTGGTCCAGCAGTGAAGATTCTGTACTGCCAGTGCAGGGGGTGCAGGTTCGACCTCTGGTTGGAGACCTAAGATCTCATATGCCACGTAGCACAGCCAACAATTTAAAAAATAATAAAATAAAATTTACTTTAAAAAATAGTTACTATATTAACATGGTTTAAAATTTTAAAAATAATCGAACATAAAATGTATTCAGAGAAAAGTCTCCTTGCTGCTCTCAGGCCCTAGCAATTCTCTTTCTTTCCCCTCAGGTCTGTGTTAGTAGTTTCCCATGTGTCTATTCAGAGACAGTTTAGCAAAACATAGATATATAACTTTCATCCTTTTTTACAGAAATGGAATGTTACAATGCCGTTCTACATTTTGCTTTTTCATTTGCACTTGTATTTAGAAACAGAACTTTGAAGATGGATTTAAATAAAGAAAACTTTTGTGTTCATTTACACTTTGACACAGTGAATCCCACCTCTAAGAAATCTACCCAAAAGATATACTGGCAAAAATACAAAATATTCTATTCACAGAGTATTTCAAAAGGAAAGAATTTGAAATGTGTATCACCAACTAAAAAAGTTATGACTAACCTAGACAGCATATTAAAAAACAGAGACATTACTTTGCCAACAAAGGTCCATCTAGTCAAGGCTATGGTTTTTCCAGTAGTCATGTATGGATGTGAGTGAGAGTTGGACTGTGAAGAAAGCTGAGCACTGAAGAATTGATGCTTTTGAACTGTGGTGTTGGAGAAGACTCTTGAGAGTCCCTTGGAGTGCGAGGAGATCCAACCGGTCCATCCTAAAGGAGATCAGTCTCAAATATTCATTGGAAGGACAGATGTTGAAGCTGAAACTCCAATATTTTGGCCACCTGATGCGAAGAACTGACTCAGGTGAAAAGACCTTGATGCTGGTAAAGATTGAAGGCAGGAGAAGGGGACGACAGAGGATGAGATGGTTGGATGGCATCACCAACTCAATGGACATGAGTTTGAGTAAACTCTGGGAGTTTGTGATGGACAGGGAGGCTTGGTGTCCATGGGGTTGCAAAGAGTCGGACACGACTTAGTGACTGAATTGAACTGATCACCAACTAAAAAAATGGTTACTGCTGGGGGCAGAAACAGAAGTCAAGGGACAAAGATTGAAGACCTTTCTGAACGTACCTTTCTTTTTTAATTGTTTGAAATTTTGTATAACTTTTTTTTGTAAAAAATTCCCCTAAAAATTGAAAGGGAAATGAAACAAAACTAACTGTGTATAGATGTGGAACAGTAACTAGAGAGGAGCTGTTTCCAGTGACTTTGACATATTCACAATCTGGGAGTTCCCTGGTGGTCCAGTGGTTAGGATCTGGGACTTTCACTGCTGTGGCCCAGGTTCAATCCCTGGTTGCGGAACTGAGATCTCACAAGCCTCTGGGCGCCTCCAAACACAAAAACAGAGAAACCCTAGTTCAGGTTTCTCAACCTCAGCAATAGTGACATTTTGGGTGGGGTATAGTTCTTTGTTGTGGGGGGTTGTCCTGTGTATCATAGGGTGTCAGCACCCAAGGCTCAGGTGAGCCTCCTTGGTTGGCAGTGATACTTCACTCATATGGTCGAACATCACTGCCCCCCAGCATTGTGCTGTGTGAGTGCCCCAGGAGAATGTTCTGAAATACAGGAGGAGGGGGCAGGCCATGCCAGGAGGAGCCACACGTGGAAGCACCAGGGTGGGTCAGGAGTCACTGGGGGTGAGGAGGAAATGTGGGCAAGAGGCATCAGTGTGAGGGGACCGGCAAGGGCCGGGCTGGGAAAGCGGGCTTGGGACTGGCTAGCTCCAGGAGGGGCAGGCTCTCCAGGGTGAGCGAGGCAGAGACAGCAGGAGCGTCGGCACAGCAAGGGCAGCCAGAAGCTCGTGCAGACCCTCTTCCCCACGCACCCTTCTCTTTGCTGACTTGCACTGTAATAAATGGTAACTGAGGACAACAGCTTTTCTGAGTTCTGTGAGTCTGTCTACTGTCTCAGTCTGAGGGTGGTCTTGGGGACCTCAGGACACAGCTGCTAAAACCATTCTGTGAAAGGGGGAGGGGGAGGGGGTGGATCAGTCACTGAAAGTGGGACAGCCTGATGTCATGTTCCCATAGGTTAATATAATGTAACACAAGTATGCAGAATCTCCTGGAGAGAACTGAACTCGGCTGTAATCAAGCCTCTCATGTAACCACAGATTTATAGGAAATATGAGGGGGAGAGGAACCGGTTATCAACCCTGGAGGAAATAAGCAGCCAAATCCTGGATGGGAGAGAGTCTACCAGACAAATGACCCATCTGTCAAGGACATAAAAAGGAGAGTGAACTGCTAGAGATTTAGTGACACAAAAGATACATCAACCCAATGCACTGTGTGTTGTTTGGATTCTAATTTGAACAAATCAGTAGTCAAGACATTTTTGATACAATAGGGGAAACTAAACACAGCCTGCATATAATAGATATTAAAGAATGACTGTTAATTTTATTGGGTGGAATAGGATAGCTAGAATTCAGTTTAAAATGTTCTAAGAAAAACAAAGTTGGAGGGGAGGGGGGAAAAGATCAGATAACAACAGCATAAAGCTGATGGATGTTTGGTCTGGGTGATGGGTACATGGAGGTCCACTGTGCTTTTCTATTTTTGAGTCTATTTAAAAATTTCTATAAGGAGTTTCTTTTTAAAAGGTAGTTAAAAATTGGAAGTGGTTATCAGTAAAAACACACGATCCAAATGTATGACGTTTGAGAACCTGCCAATATTGCAGAGATGTGATTTTAAGGCATAGGTGAGATTCTTAACTTGGGTTTTTAAGAGATTAAAGCAAAACATAGGGAATGGGCTAAGGTGAAGGTGAAGGTGAAGTCGCTCAGTCGTGTCCGACTCTGCGACCCCGTGGACTGTAGCCTACCAGGCTCCTCCGTCCATGGGATTCTCCAACCCAGGTCTCCTGCATTGGAGGCAGACGCTTTAACCTCCGAGCCACCAGGGAAGCTGAGGGAATGGGCTAAGCTCTCCTTTTCTCTCTTGACAAAACAGGCAGAGTCCAAAGTGAAGACGCCTCTGGTCTCTAGCTTTCGGGGTTTCCTAGACTCTGTTCTAAAGTCTAAATTGATGCGTGTGTTTTACATTCTGTACACATGTGACAAACACCATGAATTTTAGGAAAGAAAAGACACCAATTCCTCACATTCTCATAGAAATCTTCATCTTTGAAAATAGGATCTCATAAGAGTGATGCATAATCTTCTGTGGGTAAAAAGAGCTTCTGCCAGTTGAGGTGTCTTAACTGCTCTCATATCACTGGGGTCAGGTCAGGCAAAGGGTTGATTAAAGCAGCATGTGGGAAGTCTGGCCTTTGATAGTGAGGTTTTTGTCTTTGCTCCCACCTAAAAGGATTCCTCATAGAAAAAGGTTCAAAGATAATTCAACGTGAGAAAGTTATGGGGGAATTACCTTGCGGTCCAGTAGCTAGGACTTGACAATTTCACTGCCATGGCTTGGGTTCAATTCCTGATTGGGGAAGTAAGATTCCACAGGCCACACGGTACCTGCTACATCCCCCCTGCCGCCCCCTGCCAAAAGCTACAATGATAAAAAGGCAAAAAAAAAGAAAGAAACAACAAAAAAGAAACCTTATGTATTATTTCTGCAATAAAAAAATATTAAGAACATATGTTCACATGCAAACCTGTACATGAATGTTTATAGCAGCAAGATTCACAATAGCCAAAAAGTGGAAATAACCTAACAGTCCATCAGTTGATGATTAGATAACAAAATGTGGTATATCCATAGAACTGAATGTAATTTTTATCCCAAAAACAGGAATAAAGTACTGAATGATGTTACCAATTACATTACAACATTATCAGTCTTAGAACATCATGTTAAATGAAAGAAGCCGGTCACAAAAGACCACATATTGTATGATCTTCTTTATATAAAAAGTTCAGAATAGGCAAATCCATAGAGACACAACATAGATTGCTGCTTGCCCTGGGGTTAGTGGGGGTGTTGAGGGGATATGAAGAGCGGCTGCTAATGGGTACTGTACTGGATCAGATAGCACCCCCCACTCCCAATTGAGAACACAAATGTTCTAAGATCGATTGTGGTGACTATGCACATCTTTGTGGATATACTAAAAACCACTAAACTGTACATTTTAAATGGATGAATTTTTTGTATGTGAATTACATCTCAATAAAGCTGTTATTAAAAATATTTAAAGCTATAAAGAAATACTGAAGAACGAACAAGGTCCTTGAGCAATCCCAACACAGAGAACTTCCACTTTCAGTCAGTATATTAGAGTGTGAAGAGGCTGAGAGTTAAATACTACTGCTGCTGCTAAGTCACTTCAGTCGTGTCCAACTCTGTGCGACTCCATAGACGGCAGCCCACCAGGCTCCCCCGTCCCTGGGATTCTCCAGGCAAGAACACTGGAGTGGGTTGCCATTTCCTTCTCCAATGCATGAAAGTGAAAAGTGAAAGTGAAGTTGCTCAGTCATGTCCAACTCTTCCCGACCCCATGGACTGCAGCCTACCAGGCTCCTCCGTCCATGGGATTTTCCAGGCAAGAGTACTGGAGTGGGTGCCATCGCCTTCTCCGAGTTAAATAAGAGATGTTAGGAAAAACAGGCCTGGTTTCTAGGTGTGCTGCTGAGTTGCTATAGGGACTTTTGTTTGGCCTTTTAGACAGAACTCTTTCCAATGAAAGTTACAGAAAATGGAGTCAAAGGGGCTTACTCAAAATAACAAGAGCAATTTATCTCACATCGTTGAAGTCCAGAGTGAGCACTAGTTTCAGGCACTCAGACAAGGTCACGAGAGCCTTCCTCTGGGCTGTTTCCTTCATCACCTTGTTCTCCAGCTGGCTGTCTCTGTGCAGTGGGCAAAGGCAGCCCCAGGCAGTCCCGGGTTACCTGGCGCTCACAGCTCCCAATACGAGAAGAGAGGGAATCTTTCCCGATTGCTCTGGTATTAGTTCCAGGACTGTTCAGGGTTGGCTCACACTGCTGGAGTCAACGAGGAAAGTTCGCTTCACCCGAGTCTCAGGGATAAAGCAAAAAAGAGTGGTTCTTCAAAGGAAGCAAGGCTGGGTATACAAAATACATGTCCATTATGACAGGTGAAGCTCTAAAGTTTACAGAGATTCAAACATCATCTCAGCCCAATACTTGCTGAATCAACGAGGAACACACTAAATGGAGCTACTGCGGAGTACTTCTACAGCATCACACTCCAAATTCCTATTCTTAGAGAAGCAATAAAATACAGGACACACACCAAGGTCATTAGCAAGATGCTTTTAGCAGAGAGCTACTTCAATCAAGTACTGTTATTGTTCGGTTGCCAAGCAGTGTCCGACTCTTGGCAATCCCATGGACTGCAGCTCCCCAGGCTTCCCTGTCCCTCACCATTTCTCAGAATTTGCCCAAGTTCATGTCCATTGAATTGGTGATGCCATCTGACCACCTCATCCTGTTGCCCTCTTCCCCTTCTACCTTCAATCTTTCCCAGCATCAGGGTCTTTTTCTAATGAGTCAGTTCTTTGCATCAGGTGGCCATTGGCGCTTTGGCCTCAGCATCAGTCCTTCCAATGACTATTCAGGATTTACAATGGACTGGTTTGATCTCTTTGCTGTCCAAGGGCTCTCAAGAGTCTTCTCCAGCATCACAGTTTGAAAGCATAGTTCAATCAAGTATAGTTTGTTTCATGTCCAAAATTCCATGCATCTGACATAGAAGAGATCCATCGCTCTGATAGACGGCAGTCTTTTTTCCTGATCAGCCACAAGAAAATCTAAGGCCTGTTTAGCATGTAGGAAGACAGTAGTCCAGGATGAATGAGTGGAAAGCACCCGTTGCTCACTGAAACTGGTGATAATCTGGGGGATTTCTGATCCAGGATGCAAACGCCTGCTTCCGGAGTGCACTCCAGGCCTCCTGGTAAGTGGATGCAGCCTCCTTGTACTCTTGGTACGTCGCTAGCTTCTGCGCCCTAATGCACACACACCACCAAGCACACACGTTTTCAATGGAAAGCTCACCACTGTGGCCAGAAAGACACCTCAGCAACTGGCTGGACAGGTTTATGAGGAGAGACTTAGGGACAGAAGGGCTCTGTTAGCTGTCCTAGAGTGACTCAGCTCCTCCGGAGGAGATTCACCAGGAAGCAACACGGGGTTAAAACAGGGAAGAATAAACAGTGCTAGTCTGAGTCTGCTTGTTTCTTTTTTTTTTTGGGTCCTGGAATCAGATGAACAAGAATAACTGTATCTACCACTTGGTTTAAAGTTTTCTACACGGCTATAATCTTCACTGGTAGCATCGAGCCGTTAGACACTTCTCAAGTGCATTTTCCCAAAGTACCTTTCATCTTAGTCATATTCTCCTGTGTAATGAAAGCCAACACCCCTTCCCAAATCCTTCAGTGTCTCTGACTGCTGAAGAATGGCTAATGTGCTGAGCAATGTCTGTAACACTTAACACCCAGATAAAAAGATTTTCTTGAGACAAAGATTCTTTCCTTTGATCAAACTTGAGTCAGGCTTCTCAAAGTCCTCTTCTTGACCCAGCCCCGACCTTGAACTATGACCTTGTCATCTCATAGCTGAAGAAACTGAAACTCGCAGCTCACTGAGTCAGGTTTTACCCTGCTTCTACTCTTTTGTTCTTTGCAAAGATCTTAGGAGACCCCAGTTGTTTCTTCACTCACTACAGCACAGAGCCGAGTTGCTAATTGTAGCAGACACTGATTCTAGTCCTTTGATAAATTTCCCATAGCTTTTTGGTGGTTGATGGATGGGAGCTACATGCATGACAACATTAAACTTTACCTGAGCCCTCAGTTCCTAAAACAAGCGATGGTTAAGAAACGTCCCTCCTATATTTCTGTGTGTGGGAAACGGCAGACTGGAAAGAATCCCCTTTCTTCATGATTTAGACTCATGGATGCCCCCCTGGTTTACCTGTGACAAGGCCAGACACAGACCCTCCAAACACCTGTTTTTTGTCTCTTAATGATTAGCTGAACTGTTTGTACCCACTGACAAAATCTCATCAAAATGCCTGATAATTTGACCAAATATTAATTACCACTTGTGCGTCTCTTCCTTCTGCAGACCCCCAAACTTAGAGCCACTCTTTCTGAGGCAGCGTAGGCAGGTGTACCAGCCCTTTCTTTTAACAGCCCCTCCTGAGGACTGACACTTCCTATTCAGTGGTCCCGTCACACTGCCTGCTCACCTCACTCCCACATTTCCAGCTCTGACTTTGCTTAGACGAAACTTCTTCTTTGCCCCGCTCTTAGAGAGGCTCACAGAGCTTAAGACCGCGATGCTCTTGCTACTGCATCAGTCCTCCGCCTGCTGAAACAGGCCCTGTCTCTTACTGCAACAAAGCCTTCAAACGAAGTCTCTCCTCACCTAAGTCCACATTTGTTTTTAAGTCATAGAATGTATGCCAACCCACCCAGTTCCAATCTTGTTGATTTTTCCAGATAAGAAACAAGCAAACTGACCATGGATGGCTGGAGGGCATCGACACCAACTGCAGGATACATGATGCTGAAAACAGGCAGCAGCCTCTTCGTATGGAGTGTCTAGCTACTCCCTGGCTTCCCCACTGTTGTATAAAGAAGAATTTGGCTGGTCTTTGCTGCCAGTTCCTGGGAGGGAACCTCTAAACTTTCAGAACTTCCTTGATGATAGGAGTGTCTTTGTTATTAATGGTGGACCCCTTGGATCTCAACTTTTTGCTTAATGAGGTGACTCATGGTGGGCCCTAGATATAGTTTCAGGATGGGCTGGCTGTGGCTAAAAGATCAGCCATGAGATTAGAAAGCTGGGGCCCTGAGTCATCTGATATCTGACATCCTGGGGTGGGGAGAGGAGAAGGTGGAGATTGAGTTCAATCACGTCGTTCCTGGTCGGTGACAGACAGTGACATGCTGGGCGGGTGATGCATCCTGGGGACGCAGAAGTAGCAGGTTGGATACCTTTGCAGACCTTGCCCTATGTGTCCTTTCTTTTATCTGGTCCTTATTTGTATCTTTTACAATAAAAGGTGTTCAAAGTACGGTGCTTTCCAGAGTTCTGTGAGTTTTCCTAGTGAATTATTGAACCTGAGTGGGTAGTCGCAACCTCAGTGGCTTTGGGGCTCCCTAGAATGCGGCTGGTGTTACGAAGTGAGGTCAGTTTGTGGGCAGTGTGCCCTTACCCAGTGAGATTTGGCCTGACCCTTGTTAGCATCTGAATGCCACCCACCCACCTGCTCATGAAGTGGTTTTATAGTCTCTACATTCCTGTTTGGAAACTAATTTAAGTCCTCGAGCTTTAGTTCACAACCACTGATTGAACAAGAGAAAAAGAGAATAATATTCCCAACAGAACACACTGACACCTCAGCGCTCACATTCTCACAGTGCTCTCCATCTGGAGCTGGACTAAAGGAGGGCCTGGGACGGGCAGGCCCCAATTCTACCCGCAGGCTCTGTGACTCTGTCCCACCAACCATGCATCCATCACATCTCAGATCACACACGTCTGCAGCTGCGGCTCTGGGGACTGAAGAGCATGTGGTCAGTACTAAGTACTCACTGGCCGACTGAAACACCACTCCTGCCAAAACGTCCAGCCATTCATAAATATGAAAAATGTAGGTCAAAGGCATCACCTGAGTGAGTCTGGCCACTTGTCCTCTGAAATACTGCTTAGCAGCTTCTGGAATGATCTAAAGAGCTCTACTTTGCTGATTCGGGATCTGTTTGAAAAAAGACCAAGAGGATTTATTAAGTGTTTAGTATGCACCAGGCCACCATCAAAGATACTGGGCTTCACATGGTATCTTTCTAGGTCTGAATGTCCTGAGCCCCTGTCTTCACCAATGCTTGGCAAGAAAAGTCCAGAGAGTCTGATTAGGTTGAGACACAAAAATGATTCTCATTTCATAAACATTATCAGCAGTGAAATCATCAAGGTGACAGGCTGAAATGGGCTAAAGGCAGAGGGAATTACTAAATTCTGCCCCCAAGGATACCCATCAGCTGTTACTTGGCCACCATCTTTCAAGGGAGCTGGCCCCTTGGGTAGCACTGCTTACAAGACATTGAAAGGTTTGTTTCAGAGACTTGAGTGTTGCTCCCTATACGAACTGTGGTTATAAAGTCTATTCAGCCCAGGCACCGGAGGAAGATCTCTAGATTGCTCCTATGGGGATTACAGTCCTTGGGAGGTGAATCCTTCAGTTCTGAATCAAGCTTCATGATGGTCATAGTTTGAAGTAGTGAAGGAAGTCAGTGTGAATTCCTTACCAGTTACTTGGGTCTTCTTGGTTTTGCTCATTTGTAACAGCTGGGGCTGAGAGTATATGTGCCTCCTTCCTTTCCCTCATATACACAATTCATGGGCTTAGAAGCTGGGAAGCGTTGTGTGTGCCAACAAGGTATAGTCTTATTTTACATACCATATCCGTCTCCATCCTTGAAAATCATACCATCAGCTGAGACACTGAGGCCATTGCTGGCATATATGAAGCAGGGAACTGTACAGTCTGCTGAAAAGCTCCCTTGCCTGGCTGGGACCTAGCCTACTGGAGACATCACTGCTTAAAGGGGCATATGAGTCCCCACACGCCACTCTCTCTGGGCCTTATCTGTGTTAGAGTGGCTGCCGGCATTCAGGAACATAAGGCTGCTTTTTTTGTTTGTTTGTTTGCTTTTTGTTTTTGGCTGTGCTATGCTGTATAGCTTGTGGAGCAGCTCCCAGACCAAGGACTGAACCCAGGCCCACAGCAGTCAAGTGAAGTGAAAGTCGCTCAGCTGTGTCTGACTCTTTGCAACCCCATGGACTATACAGTCCATGGAATTCTCCAGGCCAGAATACTGGAGTGGGTAGCCTTTCCCTCCTCCAGGGGATCTTCCCAATCCAGGGACTGAACCCAGGTCTCCCGCATTGCAGGCGGATTCTTTACCAGCTGAGCCACAAGGGAAGCCAGAGTCCTAATCACCGGACCTCTAGGGAAGTAGGCTGCTTTAACATGAAAAAAAAAAAACAAAAAACAAAAACCACAACCAAAAAACTAATGGATCTCATTAACAGACCAAAGGAGAAAAGTACTTTGAGGAAAATATGTACAGAAAATGCATTTGTTATAATTCAACATCCATTGAGTGATATAAAACCTTTTAGCAAACTAGGACTAGGAAAGATAGTATTTAAATTCATAAAGGGTTTCTATAAAAATCCTACAGCTGATACATGTTCTTAAAATCAAGAATGATAGAGGGATACTTGCTATCACTGCTTTTATCCAACGTTATACAGAAGGTCTGGCTAGTAAGACAAGAAATAAAAGGAATAAAGATTGAAAAGCAAAAACTGAAGACATTATTTAGAGATGACTGTGATATTGTCACTTCTGGTTAGCACAGTAAGTGTGAAAAAAAATAAAAGAAAAGGAGTGGCAACTTGGAAAGGAAATACTATTTGCAAAAGATAGTCTACATTAAAAATTTTTTAAAGAATTAATACATATATCAGTAGAATAGTAAGAGTTAGCAATGTTGCTGGATGCATTTATTGTGAGAGAAATAAACAAAATAGAAATTGATTGCAGTAGCAATGACCAGAAAATGAAATAAAGGAAATGACTTAAATAGCATCAGTGGTAGCAATCTCTGAATGGTGATTCTTGCCTCCTGGCATTCAAGCCCTTATGCAATGCCACCCCACATAGAACAGGGCTGACACCACTAACCATTAGAAGATTGGGCTGGAGTGTGACTTCTGAGGCTACTCATAAAAGACTCTGTGGCTTCTGCCCTGCTCTCTTGGGATGCATCCTCTCAGTGCGGGGGGAACCAGCCATCATACTGTAAAGATGAATATCTGTAGCATCATGGAGAGACCCAGGTTGAGAGGAACTGAGGCCTCTTGCCAACAGCCAGCCAGCTCTGACCTGGCAGTCACACGAGAGAGCTACTGGAAACTGGATCCTCCAGCCTCAGTCAAGCTTCCGATGACTGCATTGCTGGCTGACGTAAGAGAGTGCGACCTCATGAGCCCCTGAGTCAGAATTATCCAGCTAAGCTCCTCCCAAATTCCTGAACCACAGAGACTGTAAAATGATGTTAAATGTTGTTTTCAGCCACTAAGGTGTTCTCCCCCACCCCGCCATGGGGTGAGGGTGTTATTTGTTATACAGCAACAGAAAACGAATACAACATCAAGAAATAAATCCAATAAAAGATGTGAAAAATCATAAAACTTTACTGAAATATATATAAGAAGACCTAAATAAGTGAACTTCAAAACTATTTTAGATTTGGGGCACAACTGCCAATTTGGCACCAGCATTATATATAGAGATAAACACCATATTCCTGGTTTGAAGACTTAACAATGAAAGATGTCAAATCTCCCCAAACTGATCTTTAGATTTAAAGTCTAAGAAAAGCTGAGACACTCTCGAAAGACAAAGCAAGGAGACTTTTCCCCTAACAGATATCATCTTATTATAAAGCTATGGTAATTAAGAGTATGGTTTTGGTGTAGGGAAAAACAGACCAATGGAATAGAACAGAATGCTCAGAAAGAGACATACATACATATACACATAAAATATTCTAAGTTTGATATGTATTCACTTAAAACATGGATTTCAATAAAATTACTATAAGTTTCTTTTTCTATAAAGAAAATAAAATGAGTTTCTCTGACAGGGAGCTTGTATTCTATGAGAGCCCCTTATACATAACCATGTATTGGGTCATGGTGGGTGTACCAGAAAGATGTCAGATAAGTGAAATTCCTGTAGCTCAAAGTGCTCATATTTTTTCCACTCAATAAGTGGGCTGGTAGACCTAATAAGGAGCTGGAGCTAAAGCTGCCATTAAGTAAGAACTGTCAGATTGAAATACCAATCCCCTGAAACTGAACTTAAATTACAGAATTAAAATACAGGGCAAGCGTGTATATGATTGCATTATAACTGAAAATTACTACTCAAGAACAAAATAATCTGTTCAATATTAGTGAAAATATATCCAAAGGGTGGTCACCAAAGGCAACTGTAATGTTAAATCTTTTATTCATCCAGTAGTCTAAGTGTGAATAATGCTGACTAATTCATACTGACTGATTAGACAATCAATAAATTACTTTTAGCCAAGCCTCACAGCTTCCCATAATACTTTGCCTGGTTCATTCACTGGCATACCAACTAGCTAGATCAACCTAACACTTAAAGACTTGTAAGAAACAATTATACGTGGATGCTTCGAACACGGATTTCAGGTGCTAACGTTATTCTTCTGTAACAGAACCAGGGCACTTTAGAGAGAAATGATTCTAGCAGCGAAGTGATGGTCCTGGAAAAATCTCATATAGGACAAAGAAATGAGGCCTGCTTTCTAGGCCTAAACATAAAAAGAGAGAGAATGAAGTCTATATAGCTTACAGAAACATATTAAGAGTAAAGCCAGAAGTTCGTGACCCTCAAAAAGGGGAAGATTTAGACTTTTTTTTCAGATAATTAGTACTGTATCATGGCTGGTTTCACCCAGTTAAAAACTAACATTATTTATGCTTTATTGCATGAATGCTTTCAGGTAGATAAGGTGATATGCTCACTTTTACCTAGAATCAAAGATTTCATTTCTAGATTTAAGAGTCTGCAACCGTTTTTGGTGACATGACCACATATTTTCAGGAAGTCTAGAGAGTCTTACAGAGCCAACATTTCCACTGCCCACATCACCCAGAATCAGCAAAAGAGGAATACAAAAAATAAGCTAATATCTTGTCCCAGATGCTCATGTTTCCCTTTGAAATACTGATAGGAGAGCCCATGAGATTTTTGCTAAAGCCCAGTGGCTGCTGATGTACAACTATGAAAGAACATCTGGCTACATAATTACAGAACATTAATGAAATATGTCAAGGAATTTCATTCACAAGAACAAGAAGCCTCAGCAATCAACCGTGCCATGCTCTGTAGTCCGGAGTAGGGATCCACTCAAGGTTCAGTAAAGAAACACATCGCTTAGACCTCGCAGGAAGGAGTCAGCTAGACTCTGTTTGCCACCGACACTGTGGTGAAACGCCAAGGCCTCTAGCATCACCGTGAGGAGCCACCAGTGACAGAGAGCTTAGCGGCTTTTTCAGAGCAGATCTGCAAATGCTTTCAACATTCTTCCCTCTGGGGTACCGAATGGTACTTTCTCTTATGAGTGCTTTTGGTCTAAGTCACCTCATGAGTAATGTTTAGGTGTTATATCTATAAAGATAAATTGGGAATCTCTCCTTTGCTGGAAAAGATCTCCTTCCAGAGAAATAAGACCTTTCTCAAGACTTGTTCAACAGCAGAACAGAGTGACTACACTAATAACTTCTCTGTCAAAGAGACTCACCTAACAATAACCATTAATGTCATCTGTGGAGCAAAACCATCTTGGTGACTGCTAGATGCTATGTTCCAATAAACCCTAGTTCCTTTTAGCAGTGAGGATTACTTTCTTAGATGTTAACGTCTCCCTGGTGAGGTGGTTAACGTTGCTGATTGGTACATCAAAGAGCTAGGAAAGCTATACATATATACATAATTTTTTTTGAAGATCACACATTCACATTCAACCTAGGCCCATCTTTATTCTAACACACTTAGACACACTGTTTCCTCTCTTATCCTTCTCTTTTATAATCCAGTGAGCCATGTAATGATCTCTGCAGGATGCTGTGGTGGCTCATGTGGGATGGAAAGAGGATACGCCTCTTCAGAGCAAAGAGAATTTAAAAGGATTTGCCACTTTGGGGCAAAGAGTAAAATTAAGCTTCTGGAAAATGCGGGTCCTTTATCTGACTCCTGTTATTATCTCGTTTGCAATAAACACGAAGGCTTAAATACTACCTTTTCAAGTGTTGGCTGGCCATCATAGAGATGGCCAACAAACACATGAAAAAATTGCTCAACATCATTAATTACTAGAGAGATGCAAATCAAAATTACAATGAGGTGTCACCTCCCACCAATCAGAGAGGCCATCATCAAAAAATCTACAAGCAATAAATGCTGGAGAGGATGTGGAAAAAAGGGAGCCCTCCTATACTCTTGGTGGGACGTAAACTGATACAGCCACTATGGAGAATAGTTTAGTCAAAAAACTGAAAGCAGGCCTACCATACGATCTAGCAATCCTGCTCCTGGGCATATAGCCAGAGAAAACCATAACTCAAAAAGACACACACACCCCAGTGCTCACTGCAGCACTATTCACAACAGCCAGGACGTGGAAGCACTCCAAACGTTCATCAGCAGAGGAATGGATGAAGATGTGGTAATATATATAAAGGAGTATTACTCAGCCATAAAAAGGAATGAAATGGTGCTATCTGCAGAGACATGGGTGGACTAAGAAACTGTCATACAGAGTGAAGTAAGTCAGAAAGAGAAAAACAAATATTGCATAATACTGCTTATATATGGAATCTGGAAGAATGGTACAGATGAGTTTATCTGCAAACCAGAAATAAAGACACAGATATAGAGAAAACAAACTTATGGATACCAAGAGGGGGAAGGGAGGAGTGGAATCAATTGGGAGACTGGGATTGGTGTATATACACTACTAGATATAAAAATGGAGAAGGAAATGCCAACCCACTCCAGCATTCTTGCCCGGGAAATCCCAAGGACAGAGGAGCCTGGTGGGCTACAGTCCATGGGGTCACAAAACAGTCAGACATGACTTAGCAGCTAAACAACAACAAATGTATAAAGCGGTGAGAACCTGCTGTCCAGCGCGGGGACCTTTCCTCAGCGCTCTGTGGCGACCTAAACGGGGAGGAAGTCTAAAAGAGAGGGAATACTTGCGTATCCATAACTGATTCACTTTGCTGCACAGCAGAAACAAACGCAACCTTGTAAGACAACTGTACTCCAATACAAATTAATTTTAAAAAGGTATAAAAATACTACCTTTGAGTATGGCACTAGAATTTTAAATGCTTCTAACATCCCAGTCTTGAGTTTGTATTCCAGATCATTCTAAAATGAGTCCCAGGAGGGTACTCAGGAATGAAAAGTGAGGAAACCCTCTCTCCCCTGCAGTGGTCAGTCTTTAGAATTAAAGCAACTGATTCTTTCGAACGTAACATGCAGCTTCATTTGATGACTGAAGGGGGCATCTATCTTAACAAGATGTCTACTGAAAGCCCTGCACCATGTTAGAGGCACTCTCTCTCAATTTTCACATTCCTGGGTGATAGATACTCGGAGTTACCCTTGTTTTACTGTTGGGGAAACTGGGGCTCAGAGAGGTAAAGTAATTTGCTCAATTACTAGGGGAAAGGAGCCTGGAATTAAACATCAGTCTCTTGAACTGCAGAGCTTCTGCTCTTTCCAGCACGAACTTCCTTCTGTATGAAGTCTGCCTTCTAAATGGAGAGACATCCACAATACGACAGAAGCTTCGGACTGCCTTCTCCAGTATCCTCGGCTTAGAGATACGAACATACTGAGGCCCTAACTCTGAGGCCTCAGTCTAATGAGGCCATATCTGTCTTAGAGATATGAACACACCGAGGTTCATACAGATATGAACACACTGAGACATTACTACACACTGAGACATCACTTTGCCAACAAAGGTCCGTCTAGTCAAGGCTATGGTTTTTCCAGTGGTCATGTATGGATGTCAGAGTTGGACCATAAAGAGAGCTGAGTGCTGAAGAATTGATGCTTTTGAACTATGGTGTTGGAGAAGGCTCTGGAGAGCCCCTTGGACTGCAAGGAGATCCAACCAGTCCATCCTAAAGGAGATCAGTCCTGAATATTCACTGGAAGGATACTGAAGCTGAAACTCCAATACTCTGGCCACCTGATGAGAACAACTGACTCACTGGAAAAGACCCTGATGCTGAGAAAGACTGAATGCAGGAGAAGGGGATGACAGAGGATGAGATGGTTGGATGGCATCACTGACTTGATGGACAAGAGTTTGAGCCAGCTCCGGGAGTTGGTGCAGGACAGAAAAGCCTGGCGTGCTGGAGTCCATGGGGTCACAAAGGGTCGGACAAGACTGAGCGACTGAACTGAACTGAGGCCCAGAGGGCTAACGGACTTGTCCAAAGACACCTGGGTAACTAGAGACAGAGCCAGGGTGAGAACAGGGGCATTCCCAATCACACAGAAAACAACAACATATTGGGACAAGTTGGAAAAGAGCACTTTAGGAATCTGGAGAAAAGATGGTAATTTTGAGCCAGAAAGCAGTGGTAAGGCAAGTTTTTAAGGTAAAAGATGGTATGGGTTCACAGTTAAGAGCATTTAGACCTCAGCAAAGCAACAAACTGAAGCCACAGGCAGGTGGGTGGGGCTAGCATGGGGTGCGGCTAGTCTGTCACTGCCTGCAAAGGCAGAAGTCAGCAGGAAGTGTGCTCCCTGTCCCTCCTGACCTGCTCTGCTCACACATCCTGGTCTGTGGTTAAGGGCTGATCCCCTGAGAGATGCAGACCTTGGCCTGAAGCTGGGAGGTCCTTGAGAAAAACTGCAAAAAAATCTCTATCCCTAAAAACAAAACAACAACAAAAATTTTGTAAATACTACTTGATTCAATAGCTTAGGCCACTAAGAGACAGGCCAGATCTCTTGAACAGGAGTCTGAAGCCTTGTTAGTGTTTGTGAAGAAAAATACTTTTTTTTTTTTTTTTAAGTCTGAAAGGATGTAAGTTGTTATTATTGTTTCCGTTGAGGGAGACAAATGAGCATGTCAAAAAGAAAAGAAACAAGTCCACCTGTGAACTTTCATTACAATACAACTCCTTATAAGGGGCATAAAAAAGACATGGAAGAGCCACTTAAAGTGAAAAGAACTACTTTCAAACTGTGGGAGTCTGACAACAGTCGTTCAGCAGCAGCTCAGTCCAGACGGACAGAAAGACCTTGCTGGAGAGGCTACTAGCCCACAGCCTCGTGCACCCCTGGGTTACTGCACACCCTCTGTGGTTCACTGGGAGTGAAAAGCAGAGTGTCCAAGATGAACAGTTAACAAAAGAAGAACCAATAAGGCAAGATACATGAACCTCCAAACACACAGGCATGATACCCAAGTCTCATGTCCAGCAGAGCACATGCTCCACATGTCAACAAAAGTCGATTTGAAGATGCAAAGTCTTGTATTTATGGCACTCTTCTTGCCAGTCTAATCACTGTGAAGCTTCATAAATGGTTCTTGGGTTCCAGCCTTGTTCTACTAAACCAGAATTTCTTGTGGTAAGACCCAAGAAAGTGTTCTTTTCAAAATTTTCCAGGGCAAAGAAGAAGGCTGAAGAATTGATGCTTTCAGACTGTGGTGTTAGAGATGACTCCTGAGAGTCCCCTGGACTGCAAGGAGATCCAACCAGTCAATCCTAAAAAAATCAACCCTGAATATTCACTGGAAGGACTGCTACTGAAGCTGAAGCTCCAATACTTTGGCCACCTGATGGGAAAAGCTGATTCACTGGAAACAACCCTGGTGCTGGGAAAGATAGAAGGCAGGAGGAGAAGGGGATGACAGAGGATGAGATGGATGGATGGCATCACCGACTTGATGGACACGACTTTGAGCAAGCTCTGGGAGATGATGAAGGACAGGGAAGCCAGGCGTGCTACAGTCCATGGCGTTGCAAAGAGTCAGACACGACTGAGCAACTGAACAACAAGAGGAAAGAATAGCCTTTCCAAGAAATGATGCTGGGACAAGGACATCCACATACAAAAGAATAAAGGTGGATTCCTACCTCATACCTTATAAAAACGAAATCAGAATAGATTAAAGTCCTAAACATAAAAGCAAAAGCTATGAGAAGAAAATACAAGGTAAATATCTGTGGCCTTGGATTAGACTACAGATTTTTACATATGACACTAAAAGCGCAAACCATGAAATAAAAAAATAGATAAGATGGACTTCCTCAAGATAGAAAACTTTTCTGCTTTAAAGTACACTTTAAAAAAAACAAAAGACAATCCACAGAATTAGAGAAAATATTTGAAATATATATCTGATAAAGGGTTCATACCCAGAATATACAAGGAAATCTTGCAAATGAACAATAAAAAGATGAACTGATTTTAAAAGTGGGCAAAAGATCTGAATAGATATTTCTTTAAAGAAGATATACAGTTGGTTATACAGGAAAAGATGCTCATCATTAGTTACTAGAGAAATGCAAATCAAATCCACAATGAAACAGAACTTCACATTCAATGGTTACAATAAAAGACAGATAAAAACAAGTGTTGGAAAGGATGTGGGATAAATGAAATTCTCATAGACTGCTGATGGAAATCTAAAATGTTGCAGCTATTATGTAAAACAGTCTGGCAGTTCCTCAAAAGTTAAACATAAAGTTATCCCATGACCCAGCAATCCCACTCCAAGTATACGCAAGAGAATTGAAAACAAATGTCCACCCAAAAGCTTGCATTCTGAATATTCAGAGCAGAGTTATTATTCATATACCCCCAAAGTAAAATAACCATCAATGAACCAGATTAAAAACCTGGTATACCCAGGGAACTCCCTGGTGGTCTGGCGGTTGGGACTCTGCACTTTCATTACAGGGGCAAGGGTTTGATCCCCAGTCAGGGAACTGAGATCTTACAAGTTGTGCAGCCCAAAAATAAAAATTAAAAACACCAGCGCCCCCTCTAAACTGGTGTCTCCGTATGACGGAATAAGGGAATGAAGGCGTGACACGTGATACGACACGGATGAAGCCTGAAAACCTCATGTTAAGCGAAAGAAGCCGCATACTGTATGATTTTGTGCAGAGAAACGTCTAGTACAGGTAAATCCATAAAAACAGAAAGTAGACCTGCGGGCCCCAAGGGCGACAGAACGGGAGGGCGGGGACTGCTCGTGGGTGTGGGGGTGGAAATGTGCTGGAATCGGAGGGTGGTGAGGTGTGAACACACTGCCACCACCGCCTGCCCCAGTATTCTGTACCTGGCCTGGAGGCGTCCGATTCCTTTCTTTGTTGTCCCCTGGGGAAATCCATTGGCGGTGACATCCAGGGGCTGCTCAGGCACTGCACTCCAGCTGATGGCTAGGAAAAGGTACGATTCTGGGGTTAAAGGTGTTCAGTTTTCCGTAAATGTCAGAGGTATTTCAGTAAGAATATTTCCTACCGCTGCAGACCCATGACAGTTGGATATGATGTCAGAGACAGTGGCTGTCACTCTGACGCCTGCCCTCCGGAGTACAAGAGTATGAAGTAGCTCATGATTCTCCATCATCATCACCATCAGGGCTGACAATCGTTAAAACACTTACTGTATGCTGGACATGCAGCACATGCATGAAAAAAATCTCTCATTTATTCCTCATAACAACCCTGACAAATAAATGACAAATTCTTATCTGAAGATGAAGAAACTGAGGCTAAGAGAGAACAAGTTGCCCAGGGTCACACAGCACGATCCTGACCCACTGTGGGTGTCTCCTGAGCCCATGTTATTGACAACTTGTGTGGGAAAGTGCTACCCCAGGCTGGGAGGATGGAGAGTCTCCCAGGCCACTCTACAGCCTGGGGACAGTGCAAGTGGAACCTGGACCCCTCACCTGCCCCACAAGGAACAAGTCGGCCTGGGCTGTCAGCCTTTCTCGTCTGCACTGCACAGCGGCTCTGTCCAAACAGTAAATCTGACTGCTGTATTTTCACTTCTTGAACTCCAAAGCCTTCTGGTAGAGCTGAGACGTTCTGACACCTAAATGTGAGGGAAAATGCATGAAATTTGGCTCACTCCTCGATAGAGAGAATATCTAGGGCTGAGCACCACATCACCCCCACGTCTCAGCAAGAGGCCAAAGCTTTAGAAGGTGTGTGCATCTGTGTATTTCTTTACGGGGATGGTATAGGCAGTACTGGCAGAACAGAACCTAGAGCCTCCGAGCCTTACGAGTGAGGGAAAGCCACTTCCGTCACTGAAGTGAAGCTATGAGCTTAGCACCGTCCCTCAGGGGCTTCAGCAGCACCAGACTCTACTCCTGGTAATGGGTTTGATAGATTTGAAGACGTTAAGCAAAAATATTAACCTGTTGGCAGTAGCTTCCTAAGGAGTCATTCAAATATACCAGAAACCGTAATTATTCTGTAATATAAAACTTCACTTTTTTCTATTTTACACAAAGTAGATGCCAGCATGAAGTGGGTCTAGAGCTGAGTAGACAGCAACTTATAGTCTCAGAATCAAGAAAACATGGAAAACAGAGAAAATGCCTCGGGCACCGTGCCTAGGATTGCCTTTTTCCCCCTTAGCATCTTTATTGGTATAAGTTTATATACCATAAAACTCACCCATTTCAAGTTATAATTCAGTGCTTTTGGTCACAGAGTTGTGCAGCAAGCACCAAAATCCAACATTTCCATCAGCCCGAGAGAAATCCGTCACTCCCTAACAGCAGCAACTCCCTGTCTCCTTCTCCAGCCCCTGGCACCCATGAATGTACCTTCTCTGGATTTGCCTACTTCGGACATTTCAGTCCATGAAATCATATGTGTGGCTTCTTCCACTTGGCATAAGGTTTTCAAGGTTCATCCCTGCTGTGACATGTATCAGACTCCATCCCTTTTTGAGGCTGACTAACATTCCACTATAGGGAGCTACCATCTTTGATTGATCCGTTTGAGCAGCTGATGGATATTTGGGTTGTTTCACTTTTAGGTATTATGACTAACGTTGCTCTGAACACTCATGCACAGCCTTTATGCAGATGCATGTCCTCATTCCTTTTGGGTATGTACCTGGGAGTGGGATTAGTGGGTCATATCCTGGCACTGCTCCCAAGAGCTGGCTTTAGGGGAGTGCATTTGACAAGAGCGCCCAGGTTTCCCCGGGCCCTGGCCATATTCTGCCCTCGGTACTACAGCAGGAATCAGGCGTGGCCGCCCTTCTTTAGGGAGATTGCACTTGGGTGGTCATCCTTCATCTTTTTTCTTTTTAAAAATTAACACTACTGTTTGAGTGTTCTTAAACATAACAATAGCAAACTGTGCACTGCAAAAAAAAAAGAGTAATCATAAAGAAGAAAAAAAAAACACCCATAAAACCACAACTCAGAGGTAATCAGTATTACTCAGAGGTAATACTAATACCTTTCTTGGTATATATCTTTCTATAATTTTTTTTCCTATGGACATAATATACTGACTGAAAAGACTGAAATGAACTCATCTTACCTTCTAAATTGCTCTTTAAACATTATGAGCATTTTTCCATGTTTAATTCTCATCAGTATTAGTTGTAAAAAACAATCACAATCTTCCATAGCTGGCCACTTCTGTGGTTTTTCTTTTCTTAATTAGTGTACACAAAATGAACGTTTGAGCGGTTCTTAGTCACTCCCTTAGGACAAACCCTAACTTTTTCTACATCTGTACCCGCGTTCAAGGCCCCATGGACATAGCCCTAGACCGTTTCTTGGCAAGACGGCCCCCCTGCCCTCTCACCTCCCGATCAGTGCTCTCCGCATGGCCTCCTGGCTATAGGGGCACTTTCCAATGACCACAGCTGACAGGTAGATGGGTTCTTCTAGGAAGTGCATCAGCAGTGCCCCCTGGCATCCGAGGATGTTCCACCGTGCCAGCTTGTCGCTGCAGGACATGGAACAAGTCCTGTCCCCCCGGCCTGGCTTCACTCGGAGCAGCCCCACCTGGTGATACGCAGCACCAGGCTTCCTTGAGTCTCCAGCTTCTCCAGGCACACACTTGGCTCCGGTTCTATAAACATCCACCACTTGGGCACCACTAGGGCTCATTCCAGTGACACTGGCCAGTTCCTCTGCTGTGAGATTAGAGCCACTGACATTTGGTGGATTTGGGCCCTTTTCCTGACTGCCAAAACTCTGACGGTGAGCTGTACCACCAGGAGTCCTGGGCTCCAGCCTCATTTTTTTAGCCACAGGACTTTCTGGGTCTTCACATTTCCTTTTATCTTCAGGAGCTTCTAGGTTATCACTAGTTTCTACTGATGGGTTACTGGCCCAATCTCTACTGACAGGACAGCAAGGCTGATCTTCAAACTCAAGCATTGGAATGATGGAGGCATCCCCACCTGCAGGAGAAGAAATCCTTTAAACCAGTTGTTCCCAAAGTGAGGTCCCCAGACCAGCTGCATGAGCATCCCTTGTGAACCTGTTAGAAATGCCAAATCTTGGGACCCATGGTAGACCTGTTGTATCAGAAACTCTTGAGGTGGTACCTAGCAGTCTGTTTTAATAAGCTCTCCATGTGATTCTGATACAACCTTGAGTTTGAGAATGACTGCTCTGCTGCTGCTGCTGCTAAGTCGCTTCAGTTGTGTCCGACTCTGTGCGACCCCATACACGGCAGCCCACCAGGCTCCCCCGTCCCTGGGATTCTCCAGGCAAGAACACTGAAGTGGGTTGCCATTTCCTTCTCCAGTGCATGAAAGTGAAAAGTGAAAGTGAAGCTGCTCAGTCGTGTCTGACTCTTCGTGACCCCATGGACTGCAGCCTACCAGGCTCCTCCGCCCATGGGACTTTCCAGGCAAGAGTACTGGAGTGGGGTGCCACTGCCTTTTCCGAATGACTGCTCTAAATGAAGCTCAATACTCTTCTCCCAGCTGACCTGAGATGGATTAAGAACACTTGGCCAAATTTCCCTAATAACAGTTCTCTGGGGTTCTCACCTAGACCCAGTGAGCTAGAATCTCTCAGTGGAAGGAGTTTTTTAAAAATTGAACCATTTAACAAAGATCCCAGGACGTTTCGGAAACACTAGATTAGACCAAGCTTTCTCAACCTCCACATGGACATTTGGGGCCAGATAATTCTTTGCCATGGGGGCTTATTCTATATATTACAGGATCTTTAGCAATCTCTCTGGTTTCTACCTCCTAAATACTGATAGCACCCCTGAGTCTGACCACCAAAATGTCTACAGATGCTGCCAAGTGTCCCTTGGGGATCAAAATTGTCCTGAGTTGGGAACCCCTGGTTTAGAACGAGCATGGTTTCCCAAGTGCATTTTGTGGAGTGTTATTCCCAAGATGCCTTGGAAAATAAAAGTGGAGGGTTGATTTCATGGTTAAATAAGTTCGGCAAATAATGCTTATAATTTTCCCATCTTGCATATCCTCTCAGTAAATACTTGCATAACTGGTATTTCCCTGTGCTGGTTTAGAGATTTCTGACTTGAACCAAATTTCTTACATTGAACCAAAGAAAACCAGAGGTCAGTAAAAAGCATAGCTTTCCCAAGAGAAGGGAGATTCTTCAAACACTAACCTAATGTGTACTGCTTTTCTTTTTTTTTTTTTTGTATCAGGAAGTTTATTTGGGGATGAATCCCAAGGAACAGGACTGGAGGACTAGGAAGAGTCAAACAGTCAAGGCAGGAAAGAAAAAGGCAATCCAAGGGTGGACTACTGAGCTGATTAAGTTGGACACTACCACGGGCAGCCAGGGTTCTGTCATCTTAGGTGCTGTACAAAATGTACCTCGTAACTGCCCATGGAAGAGTGGAACATTTCTCCACTAGCTTCTGTTCGCTTTGGTTAGAGGTTGTCCAAGGACGTGTTAATTCCTTTGTACTTCCAGGTTTATGTTCGAATGGGCTGTGGCTTCTTGCAGGGGTCCAGACTGCAGTGGCAGAGAAGCCCTGAGATATGAAGTACAGCGGAAGCAAGGTCCTCTCAGGTTACATCTGTGTGTAGCAGGCTGCCACAGCAAAGCTGGAATAAAAAGATGGGCTGGGAAGGTGTGAGGTCAGCCACAAATGGAGTCAGATAGACATAGACACGTCAATTGTCCTGCCTTCCATAAATAGAACTTTATTTCCATAAATTCTGGGTCCAAAGGTAGGAAGGAAGTATGTTTTTCCTGGGTGGAAATATTAACTCTTTTATCAACTGCTTTTGAAGAAGTGAAGTCAAGTCGCTCAGTTGTGTCCGACTCTGCGATTCCGTGGACTGTAGCCTATCATGCTCCTCTGTCCATGGGATTTTCCAGGCAGGAGTGCTGGAGTGGATTGCCATTTCCTTCTCCATGTACTGCTTTTCTAAAGTGTGTAAATAATATATCTGTGGTCTATATAACCTAAGAGTGGGAGAGGCAAGAGATGCAGAAATGGGAGTGTTGCCAGAGAGGCTGGCTGGCAGGCTTCCAGAGACCTCACAAGGTGACAGTGACTTTGAAGAATGCCACAGGGCCCACCTCCCACTCTGAAGGCTCAGAGATTTGATCCTGACCGATGTCTGAACTCGGGAGTCTCAAATGCACAAGTCTGAAGTAGCCAACCCAGGCACCAACTTAACAGTTAGTGATGAGGAATAAATGCCAAGTGAGCCAGACCATTACACTCTCTGGTATTCTCTCTTCCCCCAGTGGGGACCTCCACTGTAAAAGACGGCCCATGACCCAGAGAGTTACGTCAGCAATTTCAGATTTTGATTTCACAGACCCAAAATCCCCAAAGACTGTAAGATTAATAGAGTGTTGTCAATTTTATATTCCATCAAGTAAGATCTTTAAAAAGCTTATTTATCATTAATTTAAAAATACATAAAGATCTCATAAGCTTAAAATGGAAAGAAATTAGCTTTTTGAACAACTCACTGAACAGTCCTCAGTTTTCTCATGTGGCCATGGCGCAGCGCTCTCTCACAGAGCAGGACCAGCCTGTGGACCACTGAGCTTCGTAGTTTGATTAGGTGGTCAGGCCAGCTGTGATCCCCAGATATCTCTCTCCACAAGAATGCTACACCTGCTACTGGGATCAACCAGGCCCTGGCTGGTCAAAGCGGGATCCACAGGCTAAGACTTCTGGCATCACCAGGGAGCTGGTTAGACATGCAGGCCTCCCGATGCACTCCAGAGTTGCTGTATTTGAATGTTCGTTTAACAAGTTCTTGGGTGCATGTTATATATATCACAGTTTGAGAAACACTGAGTTAAGAAACATCTTTTGGTCCTTGGGTGCCTTGGTCCAAAGACATTGCTAAGAACAGAGTATGGATGAGCCCTGCCTTTCTCTGTATGTCATTTTTCTGTTCTCTCATAAAGTTATATTTTTTATTTGAATTATGATCTTTAGTTCTTGTCTCTAAAGACTGATTCGTGTAATATACCCATGGGACAATCTTATTTCCTTATTTCAAAATTTTTAGGGTGAGAAAATTTTACTATCATTCCTGAGTTGTCTACAAGGGTAGAAATTATTCTCGGTTTTCTAGACAGAAAAACAAAGGATAGAAGTGACCCCCTTGGCCAGGTTTGATTTGCCTGCCTAACGCAACCACAGCACCTGAACACCCCCTTAAATTTATCAAAATCTACCTTAACTCACCATGACTGTCTATATCTCCTGAAAAATTAAAGGGTAAACGAGGGACTAGTCTTATTCACTGCTACATAACCATATTTCACACTTTCCTGACAAACAGTAGAAAATATGTGTTTAATGAAGAGGTGGCAAGAATACACAGAAGAACTATACAAAAAAGATCTTCATGACCCAGATAACCATGATGGTGTAGTCACTCACCTAGAGTCAGATATCCTGGAATGTGAAGTCAAGTGGGCCTTAGGAAAGCATCACTATCAACAAAGCTAGTGGAGGTGAAGGAATTCCAGTTGAGCTATTTCAAATCCTAAAAGATGATGTTGTTAAAGTGCTGCACTCAATATGCCAGCAAATCTGGAAAACTCAGCAGTGGCCACAGGACTGGAAAAGGTCAGTTTTCAATGCTGGAGAGGGTGTGGAGAAAAGGGAACCCTCTTACACTGTTGGTGGGAATGCAAACTAGTACAGCCACTATGGAGAACAGTGTGGAGATTCCTTAAAAAACTGGAAGTAGAACTGCCTTATGACCCAGCAGTCCCACTGCTGGGCATACACACCAAGGAAACCAGAATTGAAAGAGACACGTGTACCCCAATGTTCATCGTAGCACTGTTTATAATAGCCAGGACATGGAAGCAACCTAGATGTCTATCAGCAGATGAATGGATAAGAAAGCTGTGGTACATATACACAATGGAGTATTACTCAGCCATTAAAAAGAATACATTTGAATCAGTCCTAATGAGGTGGATGAAACTGGAGCCTATTACACAGAGTGAAGTAAGCCAGAAAGAAAAACACCAATACAGTATACTAACACGTATATATGGAATTTAGAAAGATGGTAACGATAACCCTGTATGTGAGACAGCAAAAGAGACACAGATGTATAGAACAGACTTTTGGACTCTATGGGAGAGGGAGAGGGTAGGATGATTTGGGAGAATGGCATTGAAACATGTATAATATCATGTAAGAAATGAATCACCAGTCTAGGTTTGATGCAGGATACAGGATGCTTGGGGCTGGTGCACTGGGATGACCCAGAGAGATGGTATGGGGAGGGAGGTGGGTTCAGGATTGGGAACTCATGTATACCCATGGTGGATTCATGTTGATGTATGGCAAACCAATACAGTATTATAAAGTAAAATTAAAAAAAAAAAGTCACTTTTCACTCCAATCCCAAAGAAAGGTAACGCCAAAGAATGTTCAACTACCGCACAACTGAACTCATCTCACTCCTTAGCAAAGTAATGTTCAAAATTCTCCAAGCCAGGCTTCAACAGTACGTGAACCATGAATATCCAGATGTTCAAGCTGGATTTAGAAAAGGCAGAGGAACCAGAGATCAAATTGCCAACATCTGTTGGATCACTGAAAAAGCAAGAGAGTTCCAGAAATACATCTATTTCTGCTTTATTGACTATGCCAAAGCCTTTGACTGTGTGGATCACAATAAACTGTGGGAAATTCTTCAAAAGACAGGAATACCAGACCTACCTCTTAAGGAAACTGTATGCAGGACAGGAAGCAACAGTTAGAACCGGACATGAAACAACAGACTGGTTCCAAATGGGGAAAGGAGTACGTCAAGGCTGTATATTGTCACTCTGCTTATTTAACTTATATGCAGAGTACATCACGCAAAATGCCTCGCGGGATGAAGCACAAGCTGGAATCAAGATTGCTGGGAGAAATATCAATAACCTCAGATATGCAGATGATACCACCCTTAGGGCAGAAAGTGAAGAAGATCTAAAGAGCTTCTTGATGAAAGTGAAGCAGGAGAGTGAAAAAGCTGGCTTAAAACTCAACATTCAGAAAATGAAGATCATGGCATCTGGTCCCATCACTTCATGGCAAATAGATGGGGAAACAATGGAAACAGTGAGAGACTATTTTTGGGGGCTCCAGAATCACTGCAGATGGTGACTGCAGACATGAAATTAAAAGACGCTTGTCCCTTGAGAGAAAAGTTATGACCAACCTAGATAGCATATTAAAAAGCAAAGACATTACTTTGCCAACAAAGGTCCATCAAGTAATAGCCATGGTTTTTCCAGTAGTCATGTATGGATGTGAGAATTGGACTATAAAGAAAGCTGAGCGCCAAAGAACTGATGCTTTTGAATTGTGGTGTTGGAGAAGACTCCTGAGAGTCCCTTGGACTGCAAGGAGATCCAGCCAGTCACTCCTAAAGGAAATCAGTCCTAAATATTCATTGGAAGGACTGATGCTGAAACTCCAATACTTTGGCCACCTAATGCCAAGAACTGACTCATCTGAAAAGACCCCAATGCTGGAAAAGAATGAAGGCAGGAGAAGGGGACAACAGAAGATAAGATGGTTGGATGGCATCACCGGCTTGATGGACATGAGTTTGAGTAAACTCTGGGAGTTGGTGATGGCCAGGCAAGCCTGGCATGCTGCAGTTCATGCTGTCACAGAGGGTTGGACATGACAGAGCAACTAATGAAACTGATGTGTTTAATGAATGAATGAGTGTCAGGATAAATCGCCACAGAACTCAGGGCTTTGGACTTCTAAGCCCTATTGTTGGTTTTGGACCTTTAAGTTTCCTGATCCTGATCAGGAACTAAGAACTGAATAACAGTGTGAGTGATGTGCCCTCCACTTTCCTTGGTAGCGAAGTGATTAGGCACACTGGGCTGTTCACAAAAAGGCACTGTCACTGGCTGTAACTACATGTTCGCTAAAGAGTTTTTTTTTTTTGAGAAACATACTCACGGATAAGACACCAATAAGGAAGTAAAGATGAATGTAACATGAATCCAGAGATTTGAATATACTTACAGGGTGTATGGCTGGAGAAAAACACAAACAAGAGGTCTGGTCTGAGTTTCCACAGTCCTCTCTGAGATCCTGGGAGAAAGATGCTCTCCTCTTTCAGGGCAGCTGCCAAGTGGAGCTGATGGAGCAGGTACCTAATGGGACGCGGGGTGGGGGCGTTACCAGAGCGAACCACCCATGTCTGTGGTCAAGGGAGAGACTGGTTGGGTGATTACTAAGAAGGAAGGAGATACTGGAGACCAATGAAACAGACAGTGACCTGGAATTACGAGAATGAGCTAGTGATTCTCAAAATGGGGTCCATGAACCAGCAGCACCAGCTGGAATTTATTAGAAATGCACCTTCTGGGACTCCCCTGGTGATCCAGTGGTTAAGAGTCTGCCTTACCATGCAGGGGACTAGGGTTCGATCCCTGGTCGGGGAACTAAGACCCCATGTGCTGTGGAGCAACTAAGCCCCCAGGGCGCAACTACGTGCTGCAGCTGGAGTCCATGCGCCATGTGGAAAAGATCCTGCATGACACAACACAGATGCCATGGGCCACAGCTAAGACCCGAGATGGCAAATAAACAAACATTAAAAAAAAATGGAAATGCAACTTTTCAAGCTCCATCTGGATCTGCTGAATCAGGACCCCTAGGGATGGGCCCAGCTATCTGGGTTGTAACAAATCCTCCAGGTGATTCTGAAGCACACTCAAGCATGAGAACCCCTGTCTAGACCAGACCAACTGTATTTTAAGTACAGTTCAGAGGCTGACATAATTAGTATTACCTGGGGGCTTATTAGAAATGCAAATTCTGGGGCCCCCACCCATGCTAGATCAAGCTCTCTGGGGATGTGGCTTTACCTTTGGAAACTCCTTCTGGCTATGACCTCAGCATGGCTATCATTGAGGATGTCACCTGCGGCAAAGACAAGACACTAGTGAAAACATATGGAACCTAGAGAGGCCCTGGTTCCTGAAAGCAGAACATGGCAGTTTTCCCCAGCACCCAGACTGGCCACATAACTCCTGGAGGGCTTTGCCAGAAAGCGGTACAATCATTATTGGCACAGCATTTACAGCAGGGTTTCCTCAGCTTTGTGTGTGTGTGTGTGTGTGGGGGGGTGTCGTGTGCACTGCAGGATGTTTGGCAGCATTCCTGGCCTCTATTCACTAGAGACCACTAGCATATTCCTCTTCTCCCAGTTTTGACAGCGAAAAATGTCTCCATACATTGCCAAATGTCTCCTGGGGGGCGAATCTCCCCTAGCTGAGAACTCCTGACTTATAGGGAAATCTTAATCAGGAGGACAGAGGTCCAGATCTTTGGTCCCCTGGTGCCATACTTGTGTCCATGGTGAAACAATTCTGCTGAATTCAATCAATAGTAGTCCTGGAACAGTGTCCTCATATCCCCAGGAAAACCAGGAGATGAGGGAAGCAAACTGGAGGAGGCATCTGTTAACTGGCATCCAGAAAGTGAAGACGCCAGACCTCTAAGGGATTTTCTTACTCTTTCTTGTGCCAAAATCTCCATTTAATTCACGACTGCCTTCTGGGGCTTCAGATGTACTATGAAAAGCTAAACTCAGGGAACTTTTGGTCTGAGCATGAAAATAAATGGCCAACTTTCAATCCACTGAGAAAGACGTTCCTGGTGGCCTTTGCTTCTGAAACTTATTTCCATTCTTTAAATGAGTTCTGTCCTTCCAACTGGAGCGACAGTCAGCAGGAAGTGAAAGGTCAGCCACCTAGTGATAAGGCCCCTTTGCTCTGCCGGGAAGAGAAACAGGTGACATGGACACCGGTTTTCTAAAACTCCCTAACAGGCTCCGTGTAGACCCCACCCAGCCTTACCGCTCTTCCTCATTTTGGACTGGCCTATGCATTTGGTTCCTGTTCCCATTGAGACAACTTCCTTTGTCACTGAGGGGGGAAAAAAGCAAATCATGAAATGAGTTCTTAGAATCTGAATGGTTGGCAAGTTTAACAACCTCCCCCTCCACCCTGCTCCCACATTCGTCCAGAGGACTCCCTCACAGGCTGCCCCAGCTGAGGACTGTGGTTTCTGCATGGCCATCTCCCGCCACCAGAGGTCCCGCAGCGCCTGGCCAGCAGCAGCAGAATGCGCCCGGCATCTGGGATCATACCCAACCACCACCACCCCTTGTCTAGCCCTGTGTCTCTTACTGGGAGAGACAGTGTGTTTCAGGGAGAAAAGGTCTCACCTTGCACTGGTCCGTCAGAGCGGTCGCAGGCTTGGTCAGCTGTGAGTTGTATCTTCACCACGGCTGCGAGCAACGTCCACTCGCGGTTGGGCTCAGGCTTCCCTTGCTTGGGCAGCCTGCTCCCATAGTGCTCGTAACACAGCTGGGCAATCTCATCCGCAGTCCACATGGTGCTCAGGCCCTGATCAAAACCCATAGCTGTCAGGACAGAAAGGAGAGCCAAGGCAAGATGCTGCAACCCACACCTTGCTGCAGCAGGCGTTCACAGGTAACCCCTTCATGTTCCTTGTGAAGCTCCCCTTTTGTAACTCTGTGTATCATCTTCTCTGACTACCCCTCTGCTTTCTTTTCATCATTAATGAAAGAGCAACAAAGTCTCAAATCTCACAACCCCAGAAGATACATTACTTCTTCAAGCTGTTTTTTTCCTAATGTTGGATATATGACATGTTTCTAATGAATCTGAGCCCAATACTCAAAATGAAAGCATATGAGGAAATATTGTTGGTATTCCACTTTTCATTTGGAAATAGCACGTAAAGGGCTGCAGACCTCAGCTTGCTTCAGACAGACCCTCACCACACAAAGTTCATCTTTCTGGGGATAAAGGTCTTCTTTTCTATCCTTTTTTCCCAGATGTTTTACTTTTCTTTCCCTCACAGCAGAGAGGTTCTTTATCCTCTGTCTAGCAAGCCTCCGCCCCCATCAGGAAAGCAACATTTTAATCTCTTCCACAATCTTTTATGATACAGAGGGAAGTGACAGAGCCCAGTGGTTTCTCACCACTCAAGTGAGACAGCGGTTCTGCTTCTCAGAATGAGGGCTTTGGAGTTACCCTTTCTGGATTCTAATCCTGGTTTTGCTACAAATTAACTATGAGATGCTGGGTAGATTACTTAACCTTTCTGTGTCATCTGATAAAAGAGACAATAGTATTTAATCCACTGGAGTTTCTGTGAGGCTTAAATAATGTTTACAAAAAGTGTCCAGCATAATTACATCCATTGAGATTAATACTACAAATAAGAACATTTGAATTTCCTGATTCATTTGCCTTCAGCTCCCTGGCAGATAGTGGATCTGTGATGTAAAGCCATGAATAAGAGACCATGAAGTGGACCTAAAAGAGGCCTAGAACACTTCCCTTGACAGTCTTCTCATTGTTGACACTATCAATGCTCACTCAGTGACCTCATTTGGTCACTGAAATGTATGAAAAGCTTCTTAGGAAAAAATAAGATCATAAGGTGATCGGCAAAGCCAAATGTGTCACCAAAGAAAAAAAAGGCTCCACTTGAGCCTCAAGGCATATCGCAGACAACTGATTTTTCCACAATAAGCTCTTTGCACTGTCAAATTAATAAAACAAGGAGACGATTCGATTTATGAGCCTCTAATGCTGTTGGCCTATTTAAGCAAACCAAGATCTAAGTGTGTAAATACCTTAAGGTCACCATATCAAAACTGCTAAGGACAACCAACCAACAGCTGTCAGCTAGGCTTCCAGCTGTAGCCAATCAAATGATTTCTTCTTTTGTTTCTGCACTTTTTCTGTAACAGTCTACCTTGCCTCCTGTCTGCAGAGGGCTCCTAACTACTTCTGCTTTGGTGCTGCCCAACTGGAATTGGTTTTTGACCCAACTTTTAAAAATTCTAATATGCTTCAGTTTATCATTTAACTGTTCTGATGTGTGGGTTGTTATTTCAATAAACGGTCATAGTACCTCAGATCATAGTGATTTAAATTAAGAATCTGGCGGCTGCTGCTGTTGCTGCTAAGTCACGTCAGTCAGGTCCAACTCTGTGCGACCCCATATACGGCAGCCCACCAGGCTCCTCCATCCCTGGGATTCGCCAGGCAAGAACACTGGAGTGGGTTGCCATTTCCTTCTCCAGTGAAAGAAAGTGAAAAGTGAAAGTGAAGTCACTCAGTCGTGTCTGACTCTTCACAACCCCATGGACTGTAGCCCACCAGGCCCCTCCGTCCATGGGATTTCCCAGGCAAGAGTACTGGAGTGGATTGCCGAACTGACATAAATTGTGATTTATAAGTCAGAGAACCATCATAAGTTTTCTTTGCCCCACGGGCTGGTTTGCGGGGTCTTTAGCTCAAACTGACTCCAGTATTCGGACACAGGTGAGCCTGGAGATCTACAGTCCATGGGGTCGCAGGAGTCGGACACGACTTAGTGACTAAACCACAACCACAAGTTCCCCTAAGTAGGGATTGAAACTGGACCATTGCAGGAAAAAAAGCGGATCCTAACCTCTAGACCGCCAGGGAGCTCTCGTAGCATAAACCTTGTATTTGTTAGAGCAAAAGAAAGGCATGGGTAAGGCTTGAATCCTCCGTTTGGAAGAGATTTCCCTCTCATTTCGAGGGGGCGAGGAGCATCAGAAGGCAGTATACTTTATGAAGGCAGATACTCCGGTACCCACCTGATATTAAATCATAGGTACACAAACCATAATAGCCAAGGAAGACAGAACTTGCCAGAAGAAACGCTGTCTCTCTATGAAGCAGCAGCCCAGAACTGGTATCATCACGTTCTCGGTGCTGTCAGGATGAGCGTGCCCAGTAGTTGAAACGAATAAAAGTTTTGCTACACTGAGTCGACTAAAATTCAAATCCACTCTCTCCTAGAACGTGAATAATTTTTTATATGAAACAAAAGATCAGCTGTTAGTTCTTTGCCCACAAGGTTGCATGTTTTAACAATTGCAAAAGGCTGAAGGGACCACTTCCTTTTCAAAGAAAGTTAGGGCCAGGGGCGAAAAGCCCTTTTCGAAGGGTTGGAAGGGAAGCCTACTTCCCTCGGCCCCCGGCTCAACACCCTCAAGAGGTCCGGGTAGGGCCAAGGTGTCCAGTCAACAGGAGACTCCGGGCCCCTGCAGCCGGGACTAGGTGGGTGCCTGCCCTCTTTGGTTCTGTAGGACGCTGCAGCACCGCCACGCGTTCCGCGCTCGCCCGCAGAGGGGGCTCTCCGCGCCGGGAGGGCGGTATTTCCACTAAAGGAGCCGCCTTGTACCTCCGGACGCGTGGTGGGAGAGGTACTGTTCTCACGTCCTCTCCCCACACAAACGGAGCTTGGGAAAGTCAGACACTGGCACCTGACCCAGAAGCCACGAGGACCCCCACCGCCCCACCCCTGCCTCTCGCGCCCTCGGCTCCCCGACACTCTCTGAGAGCCTCCCACCTCTTCGACACACGCCGCCGAAGGAAGCGGACGCAGCGTCTGTGGCGCAGCGGACGTGACGTCACTAGGAGGCGGTACACCGTGCACTCTGGCCTTTGTAGCCACTTAGGGGGCGGAGCCAGGCGGGAGGGTCAGATCCGATTTCCGGCGCTGTGCGTATCAGTCAAAGGGGCTCGGGAAGCTGATGGTGTGCGAGAGAATAAATTCCAAGAGCAGAATGACGTCGTATCTTGGAGCATTAGGGTAAATTTTTGTCTAAAACACTGCTATCCAGTAGAAATATAATTCGAGCCAGATATGTAACTTAAAAATTTCTACATTTTAAAAACTCAAAATAGATGAACTTAAACGATGTTTTATTTAACCTGACATATACAACATATTTCAGCGTGTAATCAATTTTTTAAAAAAGATATTGAGGTATTTTATATTTTTTCCATTTAAGTTTCAGAAGTCTGGTTTGTATATTACACTTACATTGACATTGAAGTCGCTCAGTCGTGTACGACTCTGTGACCCCATGGACTGTAGCCTACCAGGCTCCTCTGTCCATGGAATTTTCCAGGCGAGAGTAATGGAGTGGGTTGCCATTTCCTTCTCCAAGAGATCTTCCCGACCCAGGGATCGAACCCGGATCTCCCGCATTGTAGGCAAACACTTTACAGTCTGAGCCAGGTGAAGTCACAGTACATCTCAATTCTGACCAGCCACATTTCAAATGTGCAATAGCCGCATGTGGCTCATGGCTTATTTATTAACAGTTCAGGTCTAAAACCTTCAGATTGTCAGTAATACGTATTACTAGTAATATGTAGTAATATATAGTATAGCTGTCTGGATAGTTCAGGAGTCTGTACCATTTGGCAGTTGTATATCTCAATTCCTAAAGATGAGACGTGAGTCTGAGTGAACTCTGGGAGTTGGTGATGGACAGGGAGGCCTGGCGTGTTGCGATTCATGGGTTCGCAAAGAGTCGGACACGACTGAGCAACTGAACTGAACTGAAAGATGAGAGAGAATTTACTTTTCATATTATCCCTCCAAAGCTAGAGAAGTGCAGCTTAATTGACTCCCATTCTTTTTTTCTAGATCAGAGGAAGGGTAAGTTCCTTACTCCTCCAAAGATACATATCCTGTTCCTCTCTCTAATGTGTTTAATCTGTGACTCTAGTTTTTTTAAAAGATTTTTTGTGGGGGAATCATCTTCCAGAGTTATCTCAAGGATTAGTACCACGGTTCATCTAGTTGCATAAATTGAAAAGTGAATCACCTTGTCATTTCCTTTCCCTTCACCCTCATATTATAATCCAATATATAATCTGTTACTAAGTTCTGTTGATCTCTCTCTTGAATTCACCCAGTTCTACTTTTATGGCAAAACCCTAGTCCTTTGGACAAACTGCTGTTGTCTTTCTCTTGGATTGCTGTGCTAATCTTGGACTTTTTAAATTAACTTTTTCTGCCCAGCTCCAGTTTTTTTTCACTGAATTGAAAATATGAACACACCAGATTCACTAGTCAACATCCTACTCACTCTTTTCACCCAACATCTAACAAACATGTTTAAAATGTCCAAAACCACACTGAACCTTCCTTCTCAAACCTGCCCTTCAAAGTTTTTCCATCTCAAGTCAATGACAACTCTGCTTTCCAGGTGGTTAGGCCTAAAACCTTGAAATTATTTGATTCCTCTTCTCACAACAAGCAAACTCCAATAACTCATAACCATCACCATCATTTTATACCATCCAAAACTAAGCCATCATGTCCTCCTTGGCCTGCAAAGGCAGAGTTAACTCTCTCTCACTCTTGCTGTCCACATACTAACTAGAACAGTCTTTGAAAAACACTGCTCATAACCCTCCAATGGCTTCTTATCTCCCTCATGATAAAACACATACTCCTTTGCATGGCTTACAGGCGCCTTCGTGATTTGGCCCCTCACTGAGCTTTACTTACTCCTTTCTGGTCATTCCAGACCCCTTTGGCGCTCCTCAAAAATGCAGCCCTCTGGTCTGGACTATGCTTTTCCACTCAGATCTCTGTTTCTAGATTTCCACTTAGATGTCACCTAGAAAAATTTGTTGAATGAGTAAAGTGGTAGAATTCTAAACATTCATTAGGTCAGTTGTCTGGGAGATAAGATGACATTTCAAAAGTAAAAAGAGCGATGAGACAAGAGTAGAGACAAATGGTTTATTTGGTAACAAGGAGTAAAAAGGAATTCTTGATTCCTCTTCTCGCTTTTGGCGGCTGAAGTGAAATGTGATAGTCAAATAGACAGCAACACACACAGGAATTCCCTCGCAGTGCCTGATTACAGAAATGCAAAAATGCCCGTCACACGACTCGCCATTACTGTTTTCTAGACAGAAGTGCCAGGTGCTGTGCTTTCCGGGACATCCGTGGTGGCTACATTCTCCTTCTTGTCTTCAGGTTTCATGGCAGGAAACAGAAGCACTTCCTATAGGAGAGAGAATGGATTCTGAAGCTAAGAAGCACTTTTTCCTGCCCATCCACCCACTCCTCCCCACTGACCCGCCCCCGGTTACTGTTATCACCAAAACCTGGAGATCTGTGTTGTGTTGTTTCATTTGAGTTCAGTCCCTCTCAGTTACAAACAGTGGAAAAGAAGAAATGCACAACTAAAGGATCTCGCATGCTGCAACTGAGACCCAGAGCCCAACAAGTAAACATTAAAAAAAAATGCACAGCACTGCCGAGGTCACGATATCAAAAGAATAAACAGAGAGGTTCTCCAAATGATTTCTTCATCTGTAAATATGGGGATAGCAATAGTTTCTACATGTCCCAGGTTGACTTCAGTTAAATGAGGTAATGCATGAAGACGGCTCAGTATGTTCCTTGGATCCTTAAGAAATGCAAACAATTGGTATCTCTTCTGCCTTGGGTAGAATCCCCCCAATTTTGTACAATCAGATGCCCTGGCGGTCCTCTTGTGAAGTCACCGGTAACCTCTCCGCCTGCCCCTCCTCCCAGCCCAACGCCCTTCCCCTGCGCTCCAGGCCCGCCAGGCCACGCTTCTGACACTGGTGCACACGGCGGTGCCCCTCCAGGGCTGCCGGGTACCTTGATGTTATTGGAGTCTGTGAGAAACATGGTGACGCGGTCGATGCCCATGCCCCAGCCGCCCGTGGGGGGCAGTCCGTACTCCAGGGCGGTGCAGAAGGTTTCGTCTATGAACATGGCCTCATCGTCGCCAGCGGCCTTGGCCTAGAGGACAGAAGCACACAGTGACACTGTACCGGGCTGCGCGCTCTGGCGTCTGAGTGAGCATGTGGAAACTGCCAGAGGCGTTTCCAACCCAGCGCTGCTCCGGACACCCAGCACTTGCTGGAAACTAGCTTCCCAGGAACTCTAGGATGGAGCCATTTCTTTTGAAGACCTGAAGGTCAGGACTGATGAACCATACCCCAGAACATATGCGAACTTCTCTGCCAAATGGAAATACCTCCACTGCCTGGGGCTCTGTGAGTCCAGTGAAGTTGATTTTCAGAGACTGATAATTCCCAACAGTGTCTCTCCCATTTCCTGAACCACCCATCAGTGGCAACGCTAATGCAGGCAGCCTGTGGGTGCTGTGTTCCCATCCCTAGGCCACCTCGATAAATGTACCATTTAAGAAAACGTAACATCCTCGTCAAAAAAGTGTCACACTCCCCCCCACAGATCATCACGCCTGAGCCCCATTTATACAGAAATTCTAGGGCCCAAACTGGTCAAGTTCTCCATCTTGAAATGTGACCTCCTCCTGTGAGGCCCGTGGCTTTCAGCCTCATTTCTGTCCTCGTCAGCAGGAGTTGCAGGCCAGACACAGACCAGGGTGAAGGCAGGTGTCTTCTGGTGAGCTCGCTCCTTACCTTGGCCTGTTCTTCAAAGAGCTGGCGCTGTCGCACAGGGTCGTTCAGCTCCGTGTAGGCATTGCATATTTCCTTCTTCATGACAAACAGCTCAAAGCGCTCAGTCAGACCCTCTTTAGAGCGGTGCCTGGGGACAGACCACCGGGGAGGCTGAATAAGCAGAGCGTGGGGTACAAGCACAAGAACTCCTGAAATCTGGCTGACTCAAAACTGTTTCTGACTGTGACCTGAAGCCTGCATGCATCCTCAGCACTGAATCATTTGCTACATTACCCAGGACGGTTAGAGACAAGGAAGCTTGAATTATCTTTCAACAGACCTATGCCGTAGACTGGGACCCCGAACCAAACCCGCCATACTCATGCCCTGCCATACCGACTCCGGGCTGCCTGGGTGACTTGCTCTGGCCAGTGGGACATCAGCAGAGGCTTGGTGTGTGTTTGCACACCAGGATTTAGTCTTTCAGAATGATTCCACTTGGAGCCCTGGCTCTGCTGCCAGAGAAGAGGTTCTGGAGGAGGAGAATCCCCTGCAGGGGGATGCAAGGCACACTGGCCAAATTCCCAGGTGAAAAAAGCCACTTGAGTTACCCTCACCAACACCACATAGGGCAGAAAGACAACCCTGTGAGCCCACACACTCTTAAGAATAAACTGCTTTATGTCACTAAGTTCTGATGTTATCATGCAGCAACAGATAACTGAGACACTGCAGTCTGCCTTACCATTTGGCCAGAGGGCTCATTATCTGCGGGTGATCACAGATGAAGGTAGGATTGATGCACGTCACTTCCAGGAACTCCCCGACAAGCTGAAGGAAAAAGCAGAGCACAGCTAGAGCCCTTCCAAATGCCATTTTGATTGGCTCAGTCCTGGTGGCAGAGGACTCCTGTCCACACCTGATGCTACAGAGGTTTATCTTAAGCTGCTGAAAGGTTGGTAAGGATTAACTAAGGCAACAAATGCAACTATTTGGCGGAGAGCTTAGCACAGCAGGAATTTAAAACTTGTTCTCTCCTTTCTCTAGAGCATTCCTGTGAAGCTGGGGAAGTTAATTCTCTTTGGCAGAGTTCCCCTTCACAGGGAGCAGGGTGCATTTCCAGTGGATGTGGGCATCTGCTGCCAGTGCCCAGCCTCCCACCTTATCAAGCAGCCTGGCGGTGGTCCGGGGTGGAGGGCACTCGACATCTTTTGCCACACAGATATCATCAAGGATTCTGCGAGTTTCTGTAATACAAACATACAAGTTGGGACAGAAGACACCACACCATCACAATACCACCCCAATGTAAGAATTACACGGGGAATTCTACTCCTGACCTAATCTAATTCAGAGCTGAACAGGAAGGAGGGCCCTACAACTGGAGGAGTGCTTCACTTTACCTTCAGTTTCGAAGAGGTTCGTTTCCGGCAGCTTCATGCCCAGGGCTTTCTCAAGCTCTTCTACCATGCTGATTTTCCGGAAGGGCGGGGTGAAGTCAATCTCATAGGCTTGGCCTTCTGGGCCATCTGGATGGTAGGTGACCTTGTAACTGCCTGTTATGTGTTTCACCATCCCTGGGAAAGAAACGTCATTTAAAGAGGACCAACAGCAAGTCCAATTGAAGGCAGCACACCAGTCCTCCAGACACGTTGGAAAGACAAAGGGAGCAGGAAGGGGGGGAGGGTCACCTGAAATCATCTTCTCTGTGATTTCCATAAGATCATGATAGTCGGCATAGGCCATGTAGAATTCACAGGTGGTGAACTCAGGATTGTGAGTCAAATCAATTCCTTCATTCCGGAACTGGCGTCCAATTTCATAAACCCGGTCGATGCCACCAACCACCAGCATCTAGTAACACATGGCCACAGTCATGGTCACAGCAGCCAGTCTTGTCTGGCTGGGGAAAGTTTCTGCCTACAGAAGTTGTAACTTGGTTTTCACAGCTCAAGCCATGCTTTCAGGTCTCCACCTAAATGCTGAATGCCCTACTCTCTTCAGGTCTTTGTGGATAAAATTATAATTCACTCTGGCTGCCCAGGAACACTGAATACTCTTCTCTGGGGTGTCCCCCATCTTGTGTAAGCTTCTACAGGAAGCCTCTTGGAGGTCAGGGTGCAGACACATGACCCAAGCTCCCCGGTCAGACCCATCTGTGAGACTTCCACGTGCAAAGAGGATGCAGATATAGCAAGAATCTCCTGGGGTGAAGGGGCCAGAGGTATCCGGCTTATAAAGGCAGTAACTGTGGAGGTCCTAATGGCAACGACCTGTGCCTCACACCACGCTTATGAGCTGTGCTAAGTTCCCAAATGGAAGATACTGGGTTCTTCACGGGGACAGCCCTTTGATATGATTCAGAACCATTCGAATTGTGTGGTCTCCAAGCCCAATTCTCTGATCCTCCTGGAAATTGTGAACTTCCCTGTATATTTGGATACATTTTTCTTTTACTTAAATACTTTAACAGTTTTTGTTGTTTGCAACCAATGACATAGTCTTTGATATTTATTCTGGTGATTTGAGGATATTTCCAATTTTCAGGCAGAGATTCAACTCATTTCTCAACAAAAGACTAAAATCAGATTTAATATAAGAATTATAAACTTAAAAAGTTTTATGGGAAACAAAGTAGGTTAGGAAGATCTGTCCATCTAGGAGAGACACTCCCTTTGCCCTTAGAGAAGGCTCTACTGATCCTGTAGATAAATTCCAGAAATGTAACACTCACAAACTCGACATTTAGAACTCCTCTGTTGTTCTACCCTCACTGTTCCTCTATTTCTGACTGTACCTGTCTAGCCAATGTTTTTCAGCCTTCTGCTTCTCTAAGGACACAGGGCATCTTTTACTGATTACCTTATGGTAAAGTTCCGGAGCAATTCTCATATATAAATTCATGTCCAGCTCATTGTGGTAGGTGATAAAAGGCTTGGCCACAGCTCCCCCTGGGATGATGTTCATCATGGGAGTTTCAATCTAAAAGAGAGGGAAAAACGTTAGTTTACAGACGGAGCTCCTCTAGTTTGAGGGGATGGCTCATGCTTTGACTGGGATAGTCTACTATATCCCAAGTAAAAGATAAGTTCAATGGTAATGTGCAGGTGCTCGACAAAAAAGTAGAGCCAGCCTGATTCTCTAGTATAGTGTCTCTTTCTATTAATACCAAACACCATTAACACACAGCCTGATTCTCTAGTATAGTGTCTCTTTCTATTAATACCAAACACCATTAACACAGTATCATAAACTTTCACAAGCTGTCAGTGGGACTCTAAATGGGTATGCCCTTTCTTGAGTTCAATTTGCAGTGTTTATTAAAAATGTAATGGCTTATATCCTTTGACATAAATCCAGCATACAGAAACACTTGTACATTTGCACATGTACAAAGATGTTTACTAAAACATTATCAAAGAAAATCAGAAACTTAAACTACCAACAGAGGAAATAATTATAAAGTATCAAAAAGGAACATAGACACACACACACACACGGACATGCGAAGGGTCCTAGAATATGTTGGGGTGGAGAGGTCCATTATAATATACACAACATGATTTCATTTATGTTTAAAACAAAGAGTAAAACCCTTCTAAAACATTTACACAGGTACCCCATCTGCAACATGCATTGCTATGTATATAAATATACACAGTAAACGGCAAGGAAGGATACATATTCAAATGCATGTTTGGAGAGGGAAATTAGTTGGGAAAAAATGAAAGGGGACTTTCAGTTTTGCTTCTACTTACTTCTTTATTATCTAAATTTGTTTTATGGTAACATGTACTCATATTTCTCATACAATTAGAAAATATTGAAATTTTTTGTTCTAAAATTCTTCCTAAACAACATCTTTCAGTTTAAAGAAGTTGAATAAAAATTAAGAAAAATACTTTTAATTCTACAAAAAAGCAAAATGAGTTGGCAACATATTGAACATGGCATCATTAGCACGTGACTGGCCCTCTGCTGTGTTCATTATCTTTGCAGTCCTGTCCTACCTTCCAAATCAGGGCAAGAAAGAGGATTTTTCATTGAGCATGAAGCATACTGACACAGGATGTGCCTGTGGGGAAGGGAAGGGAAGGGAAGGGAAGAGTAAGAGGCAGGCACCGCAAGGCAGCTCATGTCAGGTAAGAACTCTCCATCACCTCTAGGAATCCCAATTCATCCAAGAAACTTCTTATATACGTGATGATCTTAGAGCGGATGATAAATTTCTGCCTCACAAAGTCATTCAGGATCAAGTCCAAGTATCTCTGACGATACCGTGTTTCCTAAATGAGAAGGAACAGAGAGGAATCACTGATGTGTTCCATTCAATGGTATGGTAGAATCAGAGCCAGAAGGCCACAAGAATTCACCTTGTCTTTGAGGCCGAAGTGAAGATGAGGTAACATGTGCAGGCAAGGAGACAGCAGTGTGATTTCATAGGGGATGATGCTTAGCTCGCCCTTCTTGGTTTTCCCAGGATTGCCCTGGACTCCAATTATGTCTCCCCGGCGCAGTTTGTTGTTAATACGAATAAATTCTTCTTCAGATTTGTAATTCCTGAATGAATGGAAAATTTAACTCAGTATACAATATCCCAGATGAAAACTGACCTCTGGTTTAACTTTAGAACCCTTGCTAAACTGTTACTGTGGATCTAAGACAACTCCTAGATTCAAGGTCAAATGTCTGTCACACAACCCAAGAACAGGCGTCAGTCTCTAGGTGACCAGAGGGCTACTTTATTTTCCCCACCTTACACCATTCCCTTTAACTTTTATTTCCAACGAGAAAAGAAGACCACATGGCCTTTGTTCTCTGTCATGTTGCTCTGGGCCAATCGAGAAAGGCCTGGAAATGGTATTTCTATATACCTGGAATTGGCCATGACTTGCAACTTGACCCCCTCTCCTCGAAGGTCATAGAAGATGAGCTTTCCTCCAGAAGCTCTTTTGGCATGGATCCTACCTGGAGAAAGAACAGCAGAAATACTGACAGAAGCTATTTCACGGTGTCAGTGCCAAAAAGTTCCCTCTGCACTTTTCACATCCAGGCAGAACATAGACTAGAGCAATTTGATCGTAGCCCGGGGCCTAAGCCCTGCCCTTTTCTACAGCACAAAGTTGGCTTCCCATTCAAACCAGTTAAAGAATGTGTAGGAAGATCTGGTTTTGAAAGGTGCTCAATGGATTCCCAGAATGTTGGTGGCAGTGTTTTTGGATCTTCCTAAATCCCCACATAAAAAGAGAAAGCACAATTAGACAGGGGAGGGCAAGAAGCCATGGACAAAATTTACAGCAAAATTACGTGGGAAGATATTCCAAGAATCCCCCAATAGGAGCATGGGTAAAAACCAGCAAGGACCCCAAGAGGAAAAAGCTATGGGAATCAATGGGGTCTCTGACAGGTCTGAGAACGGGAAGTCTCCCCCAAAACCACAGGTATTCACTGGAAAATGCGGCAGGGCTAAGTAAAGGACTGCAGCTCACTGCCATACAAGTGAGTACTGTGGGCTGCGTACCAGCAAGGTCTAGGGGATGAAGCCCATTAGTAGAGCCCCCAAGAACTCTCTAAATTCAACGGCCAGGGATCTCTCCTGGGACAAGGCCCCCCCAAACTGAACAAGACTGAGAAAACAGAGAAAGTCCAACAAAAGCAAGGAAGAAGAGACTGAAACTCCCAGAAAGCAAGTTGCCGTATTTCTGAATGCTTCACACACAAAAAAAACCAGAAGAGAGATCTCAGTGAAACTAGAAAAGTGATCTGAACCAAGCTCCCCACCCCTCCCTTTTAAAAAAATATTTATTTATTTGGCTCTGTCAGGTCTTAGCTGCCGCATGTGGGGTCTTTAGTTGCAACATGTGGGACCCAATCAGGGACTGAACCTGGGCCTCCTGTGTTGGGAGCAGAGTCTTAGCCACTGGATCACCAAGAAGTCCCCTGAGCCTCCTTTTAATATTCAGGAAAAAAAAAATCTCACATTTAAAATAAAAAAACAAAACATCACAGCAGAGCTCTCTTGCCTGCTCATGTGTATCTCTTATAAGCATCTTATATTAATAAATCTATTTCTTGCCTATCAATAAAAAAAGAACCAAGGTCAAACACCAATATTAAATCTAGAAACAGAGTAACAAGAATAACATCTCCACAGACAATGAAAGCACTTGAGAAAGACATGCTCAGGAAAAAGCAAAGAATTCTATTTCACAACCTGAAAGACATTTGAATATGATACAAAATATGAAAGAACACAAATCAGAGTTATAAAAACTAAGAAATGAGATGGCATGAAAAAATTAGAAAATAAAGTAAAAAAAAAATCTCAGAAATGAAGCCTAAATTAGAAGGAAGTAAGACTGAATAAATAAAACACGTAATGCCTTAAGAAAATCTGGAAAGGAGGATAAAATTAAAAAATCAAAGTATAAAAAAGATAAAAAAAGAAATTTGAGAAAAAGTATCAAAAAAGCAAAGACAAAACATATTTGGGGAGCATTTAAGTATTGGCAGGGGTTCTCTTTAGGTGGTGGGATTATGGGTAATTAAACTTTTCTTTCTTTGCCTCTCTGAATGTTTCAACATTCTAAATTTTCTACAACTGGTAGTTTTATATAGAAATATTTTTTGGGGGTATAAATGAAAGACAAGATTTAATTCTTTTTTGAATTAAGGAGAAGATCCTATACAAAATAAGAGTGCTCTAGAAATATAGCCTAGTGTATAGTAGTCTAGGGACACAGATCCGAATTTTTAGGAGCTTATTAGGGCATGGTTCCCACTGGTGGGATAAAGTCTCATAAAGGACTATGAACAAATAGCAGCACCAGGTCAGGGGTCCCCCACAAAGAATGCCCTTTCCTCTGCAGCCTCGACGCTGGAACGTGGCCTCATGCCTCAGAGCTGCTCTACCTTCTGTGAATAGACATAATGGCACCGTCTCTAGGAACGTAGTCTCAGACACAAGCTCCTCCAGAGCAAGATCACCCCAGACGTTCCTTTGCACAACTGCAGAGGCCTGCCTGCTGCGGGAGCCCAGCAAATTGCCAGGGAGTCTTCCTACCTGCCACCTTTAAGGTGATGTCAGTCAGGTGGTCCCCAGGCTGCAGGTGACTGTATTCCTGGATGAACTGAGTGAGCGAGATGTCCACATGGAACTTGTGTGGGTACGGATCTTCCCCACTGACCTTCAGCTGGTGGATTGCCTGGCTTCGGATTTTGAAGTATTGCTGTTAAAAAAACAAAAGAGCTTCTGAGAAGTTGAGCCCAGTTAGACCAGTGGCCGGTCTAGCGGAGTTCAGTATTCTGCCTCAGAGGGGTCCCAATACAGTGAGGTTTCTTTAACCAAGCTCTCCCCAGCCTTGAAATCAAGGATTGGCTATGGAGTGAGATTTGCACTTAAATATGCAGGGTGGCCAGATATATAGCTGGGAATAAAGACTAGAATTCCAAAATGCCAAGGTGTGACAAAAAGAAAAACCACATTTTTGTCTAAATAAGTTTTTTTTTTGGGGGGGGTTGGGGGATGGCCCCCAGCAGTGGAAGCTCAGAGACCTAACCACTCGACTGCCAGGAAATTCACTAAACAGTAAGTTTAGTTGGTGCGGGTGGCACTGGTTACCACTTCTGGAGACACATCTGCCTGCTGAGTCACTTCTCCTACTTTCCTATCCCTGGTCACACACCAGACTTTCCCCCAAGGCACACCCATGGGCCTGGAGGTATGAATATTCTGTATCAGGGGTCAGCAAACATTTTCTGATGCAACTAGTCAACTACTCAAGGTTGTAGTGTGAAAACAGCCTTAAGACATGTAAACAATGGGCATGGCTGTGTTTCAGCACAATTTTACTTACAGAACTAGGGAGGAGTGACAGGGATGGTGGGGCCACGGTTTGCCAATCTCTCAGCTAAAATACCCGGGGGGCCCACCTGTAGGGAGAGATTTTCTCTAGGGTTGCTATAAAGTGAAAGTGAAGTCTCTCAGTGTGTCCTCCTCTTTGCGACCCCATGGACTGTAGCCTATCAGGCTCCTCCATCCATGGGATTTTCCAGGCAAGAGTGCTAGAGTGGATTGCCATTTCCTTCTCCAGGGGATCTTCCTGACCCAGGAATAGAACCCGGGTCTCCCGCATTGCAGGCAGACGCTTTACCGTCTGAGCCACCAGGGAAACCACCAGGGTTGCTGTAAGGTCCAACTAACTCCAAGGAGTAGCAGCCACCTGAAAGTACTGGATTTTCTCAAATGTTAAGCAAAAAAAGACAAGAAAGATGCACAGGGCCTGTGCCTTCAACCAGATGGAGTGGTGGGCCCCCCTCATCAGTCCCAGTGCCTGCCCCAGTTCCTGTTTATCCCGCCAGTCACTGGTCCCTCCTACTGTCTCTTCCCGGGGAACCTGCCCAATTCTCACCAGAAGCTGCCCCGAGCCCAGGGAGGGCAGTGGTCCCGAGAACTCACATTTGGGTCCAAGCTCTCCTCCTCCGCAGCCACGCCATCATCAGCACTGTGATTGGTGGCGGCGGCCTGACTCAGCTGCTTCTCACTAAGCTCCTTCTGCTTGGCCTCCTTCTCTGCTATTTTCTTCTCAGCTTTCAGGCGTCTCTTTAGCTCACTGTCAGGAAGATGAAAGTGTTCAATGTTAACAGGTGCCTGAAGAGTCCCCTACGTTCTGCCCCATCACCAATTACCAAAAATATCAACTGCCCAGGGAAACACACTTGTCCAGTTCCACACCCCCACAGTTATCTCTTAGTTACTAAACTCTATACATGAAATAGACAGGAAAAAATAAACTTAGAATCGAGATGTTGAAAGATCTTTTTCTCAGTCTCTATTTTCCAGTCGGAGGTCCTTGGCCTTAGGTCCTGTCTAAAATCAAGATACACAAGGACAAAGAAAACCCTACATATATTAGTTTATAGTTAGGATAGGAATAAATGTTTTACAGAAAATCACCAAGATTTTCTCAGGCTAATTAGTCTTGGGAGCCCCTTGAGGCCAGGGACTGAGTTGTTTGGTATCCTCTGGACAACATGGAGTTCTGAGCGCATTAGATGTGATGTGCAATAAGGAGAAAGTCCTCGCTTTGTCATCTCTCTCCCCTCCCACCAGGAGTGGATTAGTCTGGGGTGGGGTGAGGAAGTCCAGGGAGACACTCCTCTGACAATCTCTCCCTCAGCATTGATCAATGCATTGACAGTGACCCTCAGCACTGGCCTTTCCCCAGAGGAGCTGGACTTTGACAACAAATTGGGTAGACAGTGTACAAAGCAGCATGGTGTAGGGGAGCACCATCTTTGGAGCCAGACTGTCTAGGACTAAAACCTGACTTGGTGTGCTTGAGCAAGTTACTCAATTACTCAAGTTATTCCTTTAAAATAATAATAGACATCTTCTTCCCTAAATGTTGTGAGGATTGAAATATACACAAAGAGATAACCCCCATCCCTAGCATCTAACTGCATTCTTTATTTAAGTATGCAAATGTGAACTATTCTAGGTATTGCCCCACTGTCTTAACTCTTCACACCCTGCCTCAAGGACAGAATCTTTACAGATGTGGATTAAATTTCTGGTCAAATCTCTCACTATCCAAACTCTTTTAATACTTGTTAGCTGAGACTCAGAAACCAAACAGATTTGGGCAGAGAGGGATAGCCTCATTGTTCTTTCAAACCACCAATGTTAAATGAATATCCTATAATAATGAACCATGGCAAATGATCCCTCGTCATGCTTGCTATTGTTCGGTTTCAGGGCACATTCTTAATTATATATGAATTTAGAATAACTCAATTAAAAAATGGAGATTTGAAATGACCATCTTTTAAGTAAGAAAACTGACTCTGAGGCCCCAAAGTACGTGTCTCTGGGTATAATCTGTTTTGTATCAGTTGTAAAGTCGCCTCTCCAGAATGTGCTAGATTTATTGTGCTGTCATTCAGTCAGGAGCATCTAAGCCTATTTGGTTCTTCCTAGCAGCAATGGCGCCCCACTCCAGTACTCTTGCCTGGAAAATCCCATGGGAGGAGCCTGGTAGGCTGCAGTCCATGGGGTCGCTTAGAGTTGTACACAACTGAGCAGCTTCACTTTCACTTTCATCCACTGGAGAGGGAAATGGCAACCCACTCCAGTGTTCTTGCCTGAGAATCCCAGGGACGGGGGAGCCTGGTGGGCTGCCGTCTATGGGGTCGCACAGAGTCGGACACGACTGAAGTGACTTAGTGGCAGCACCAGTTTTTGCCATTTAAATCAAATCAGTAAAAAGGGTTATCCAGAAAGGTTCTAGGAATAAGAACTTAGACTATTAACCAAATTAAATCTCAGAAGCAAAGAAATTCCAAAAAGATAGGGACGGGAAAATAATCGGTGTTACAAATTCTTCTTTATTCATACAAGCGTTTTGTCTCAGCACTGTTCTAGCATAAGACCTAAACGTCATCTCAAGAATTTATGGAGTGAGAATTTGAATATATTAAAGAGAAACTGAGAAAGGACTATTGGTTTGGGAAGTAGGTAGCAGGGCTGTTTACTTGGCAACAAGTCCAAAACTTAGCCAGAGGCTTTACAGATGAGAAACTAATTAAGAAGGACCTTTGCTTCCAGAGCAATAAAGAAGGTAAAGGGCACCAACCTTCTTTTATCAGAAAGTGGCTTGTCCTTGTGAATCGTTGTAAAAGGAGCAAGTTGACACAGGCGCAGCTCCCTCTGCCCCCACTGTGCCCAGGAGGTTTGGCGCAGGGACCCCCTAACAAGCCTTACAGCGGCTTGCATCAACATGGCAGAATACCCTGGAACCACCTAAGAATGATTACCACCACCTAACAGGAAACAGAGATGTGGTGTCAGATGGGACAGGCAGTACCATAAACCCCAGCCAGCACTCCTACTGTTATGGGTTGGGTTGGGGGAGAAGGGGAGGTCACACAACCTTTTAGTGTCCCATTCTATGCAAGACCCTCTCAACTGACAGCAGCCATCTAACACTCACTGTGCCACACATGTCACTGACAATGTTCTCAGCCCTGGCTATGGTACCAAGATGCTTATCTGGGGTCGCAAGTCAATAATAAGTCAATCAATGGTTTACAGGTACAAATGGTTACAACATTCTAGAAAATAGGAGACAGGACACAAGGCAGTGTTTCTCAAGTTCCTGACATGCAGTTTCTCTCCTGGAGATGAGACACCTAGCTACAAAGATGGCAATGTGAAACACACAAAACTTCATCATCAACTGCCAACTCTAGACAGAGCTAAAAATAAGCCGCAAAGGCAGCTGAGTCAAAGCCTTGTTTGGAGCTCTAGGAATGAGGAGGAAAGGGGAATTTCAGGAAGAGTCTTGGACTACATTAAGTTTATACATTAACACTGGAAGGCAACACAATGACAGAGATCATGTTCTTCACTGCATTAAAATGAATGAGGCCTTAACTGAGTCACCTGGCAGGCAGCCTGCTTTTAAACTTGGAGACAATAACTGGCATATGGTGGTGCTCACTAAAGATTCTGACAAAGGAAGTTCCAAGAATAATCAAGACACAGAAGTAAAAAAAATGCACTAAGGCAGCCATTAAATGCAAGAAACTAACTTCTCTCCGATGCCCCTGGAAGGGTACTATATTTATGTACTATCTTTGGGAGTACTGAGCAATTAGTCACTCTTATCACTGCCTAGGTTCTATGAAGGACTCCGGTTGAGGAATGCAGTATTATGAGAATACAAAGGACAATCGGTGAAAGGGAGGCCAATCTTAATTCATTTATATTTACCTTTATACTCCAAGGATTTGGGGTGATTAACAAAGATACTTCCAGCAGTACTAAATGCAGCTTGGTGTACTCGGCTAAATAAGACAGTCCATACTGCTGATTGGTGATTCACTCAATTCTCACAGATCCTCTGACCAACCCATAAAGATAGCTGCACGACAGTTTTAGAATGATCCCTTTAATACAAAAGGTTCAGAATGGCCTTGGCGAGGCCAAGGAAAATCTGAAGGTCCTTCTGAAGAGCTGGGTATTTATCATTTCTCCAACTTCTTTACCGGGGCGTGGCACAATAACACATTTCTCCGCGAAAAGAGTAAATTTAGCTTTTCTCCGTCGCCGCCCAGTTCTCCGCATTCTCTTACTCTAGGAGTACGACAGGGAGGAAGGACCCAACCAGCGGGACCCTCGGGCTGCTTGGGGGATGTAGTTTCGGGACGCAGCGCCTGCGTCCCAACGTGTTCATAACCACGAGAACCGGCAATAAGGCCCCAGGCACAGCCGTCCCGGCCGGAGCCTCGAGGCGCTTCCTAGTCCAGACTCTCCGATCGCATAATGACCCGCAGCGACACTTACTTTTTGCTCAGTTTCGGCTCGCCGCAGTCCACTTTAACTTCAGCGCCCTGCACATCAGCCATCTTCCCCGAGGGCCGGACCTAAAGAGGACGGGGAGTCGCGCGGCGACTTCCAGGTCAATGTCAGACGCCCCGCCTCTTCCGGGGAAAGGGGGCGGGGCACTGTTCGCGCGCAGCCAATGCGCAGGCGCACTACGGGCCTGGCGCAGGCGTCCCCGGGAGCTTTACCTGAATCCCTGCAGCTCCTTGTTCGTCGGGCTCTCGCTGGGGGGGCAGCTTTTTCGGGTGCCCCGGGAGAGCCATGGCGGAGGCGATGGATTTGGGCAAAGACCCCAATGGACCCACTCACTCCTCGACTCTGTTCGTGAGGGAGGATGGCAGCTCCATGTCTTTCTACGTGCGTCCCAGCCCGGCAAAGCGCCGGCTCTCGACGCTCATCCTGCACGGCGGCGGCACTCTCTGTCGCGTTCAGGAGCCCGGGGCCGTGCTGTTGGCCCAGCCCGGGGAGGCGGCGGCCGAGGCCTCGGGCGACTTCATCTCCACGCAGTACATTCTGGACTGCGTGGAGCGCAACGAGAAGCTCGAGCTGGAGGCCTACCGTCTGGGCCCGGCTCCGGCGGCCGACCAGGCCTCAGAGACGAAGCCCGGGGTCCAGGCCCGGGGCGCCGCCGCCGCCGCCGCGGCGGAGCCTGAGCCGCAGTCGCCGGCGGGGCGGATGGTCTTCACGGACGCGGACGACGTGGCCATCTTAACCTACGTGAAGGAACATGCCCGCTCGGCCAGCTCCGTCACCGGTAACGCCTTGTGGAAAGCGATGGAGAAAAGCTCGCTCACCCAGCACTCCTGGCAGTCCATGAAGGACCGCTACCTGAAGCGACTGCGGGGCCAGGAGCACAAGTACCTGCTGGGGGAGGCCCCCGTGAGCCCCTCCTCGCAGAAACTCAAGAGGAAGGCTGAGCAAGACCCGGAGGCTGCTGATAGCGGGGGTGAGGTCTGCGGTCGCCGACGCGCGGGTGCTCCGCTGTCACCGGGGTGCTCTGGGGGCGGGGGCGTCTCCCCTTCCTCGGGGAGTCCATGTGGGCATCTTGGGGGCATCGCCCAGCCCCTCTCTTTAACCCCCTTTGCCGTCCGGCTAAAGTTCGCATCATTTTGTAATCTGTCTTTAAACATTCGGGTAAAGTTAGCATCATTTTGAAATCTCTCTTTAACACGACATGGCCGGAGATGCAAAAGAGGCAGAAAGAGTCTGTGGAAAATTCTTCCCCTTCTCCTTTCTTTTCCCACCAGCTATCCAGTTTTTTTCCCCCAGAGACAACCTGTATCTTGGGTATCTTTTCAGAGATATTTCACAGACTCGTTTTAAACAGTGATTCTCTTGGCTTTAGGCAGATTCGGTATAAGCCAGTTTTAAAGCCATGCTGCTGCTGCTCAGTCACTTCAGCCGTGTCCGACTCTCTGCGACCCCAGAGACGGCAGCCCACCAGGCTCCCCTATCCCTTGGATTCTCCAGGCAAGAACACTGGAGTGGGTTGACATTTCCTTCTCGATGCATCGGAGAAGTGAAAAGTGAAAGTGAAGTCGCTCAGTCGTGTCCGACCCTTAGCGACCCCATGGACTGCAGCCCACCAGGCTCCTCCGTCCATGGGATTTTCTAGGCAAGAGTACTGGAGTGGGGTGCCATTGCCTTCTAATCCATTTTATTTTCGTATCTTGGCTTAAATGAATGCATATTCATAGAAGGTTCTATTGGAAGCCGCTTCCTAGTTTCGCTCGGGTGAGGTGAGTTTCTAACGCAGGTGAACTGAGTATTGGTTTTCCGACGTGGTTAGGACACAGGGCATAGCTGTTGAGAATCTTCTCTTCTGCATAATCGATATTGAGCTTAACCTGTCGGACACTTTCGTTTAGAGTACGCTTTCTCCACTTAACGTCTCTTTCCTTGTGTGACTATTCTGCCTAACAGTTGAAGTCTGGGGAGGTAAAATCTATTTTCTCCTGTTCAGTATGCTTATTAGGAGTTTTGTTTTTGGTAAAGTGATACTTGAGATTCATCCAACAAGTATTTGAGCGCCAGACTCTTACCTGCTGGGTGGTAACAGTATATAAAACTCCCTGTAGTCATGGAGCTTAAAATGCTAGCTGGGCAGCGGTGAGTGCTATCAGTTCAGTTGAGTCGTTGAGCCGCGTCCCACTCTGCATGGACTGCAACAGGCCAGGCTTCCCTGTCCATCACCAACTCCAAGTGCTGTAGAAAAAAATAAAAAGGGTGAGGACTAGAGAAGAGGTTGTTTTCTACAGGGTAAGAGGGGAAGTTCGCTGTCATAAGCTCATACTTGAGCAGAGATCAGAGGAAGTGAAGGAACTAAACAGGTGGTTATTTGGTGAAGAATGTTCCAGGTTTTGGGGGTATTAAGTGCAGAGATCAGTGTGACTGGGATGGAGTAAGGAAGAGGGAGAATTCTTGGAGAGAGGGAAGGGCTATGTGTATGGGTGAAGGAGAGCATATATATATGTATTTTTATATATAAATCAGTGACATAGAGATGACTGGTAGACCAATTGGAACTTGGGATGAAATTAACTGGACTCATCCTATGCAGTGTTTTCATGTTCAGATATTTAAATATAAAAATTAAGATCCAAAAAGGACCAGGAAAGAATGTGGATGAATAGCCTTTTTAATAGCTGTGTGTTGTTATTTCTGAAGCCAGGAAGATGAAGAAAAAAACTTACATATTTGATTACTTAAAATTTAAAGCTTTTCATGATAAAGTCAGAGGGCAGATTGGAAAAATATACCCAATACATTGCAACAAAGCAAGTTTCCTTAGTGTTTCCCTTTGAGGGCTTGCTGAAGTTAGTAAGTAAAAGAGAAACTAGTAGAAAAATGAGCAAAGGAAATGAAACAGGAAGTTTTCAGAAGAGGGAATAAATAAATGGCTAATACATGCAGAAATATTATTAAAAAATAAAAGTAAATTAGACCCTGATCAGTGGACCGGTACAAGCCATACCTGGGCTTCTGACGCATGGAAACTGAAATAGTGTGTGGGGTTGTGTTTTTTAGAAAAGTAGATCAGAGCAAGGCAATGTCATATTTTATCTGTTAGTTATTTCAGCATATATCTCTAAAATATAAGGCTTCTTTTAAAAAATTTATGTAAAATAAAATTGACTTATTTTGATGTACAGTTAGGTATTTAATTTTTTTATGGTGGTAAAATATATATTAGATAAAACTTATCATTTTAGCAGTTTTTAAGTGCTCTGTTCAGTAGCACTAAGTATGTTGTGATGCAGTCGTCACCACCATCCATCTCTAGAATGTTTTCATCTTCCCAAACTGAAATTCGTACCCTTTAAACACCAGCCCCCCATTCCTGCCTCCCCTTGGCGATCACCATTCTGCTTTCTGTCTGTATAAATTTGATCTCTCTAGGTACCTCGTGTAAGTGCAGTCATAATGTATATGTCCTTTTGTGTCTGGCTTATTTCATTTAATATAAGTGAAAGGCTTATTTTCAAGGCTTATCCATGTTATAGCATGTGTGAAAATTTTGTTCTTTTTAAGGTTGGATAATGTTCCACTTTACAACCACATTTTGTATATCCATTCATCCATTGATAGACACTTAAGTTGCTTCCACATCTTGGCTGTTGTGAATAATGCTGCTATGGTATGGGTGTACTAATACCTGTTTAAGACCATGCTTTCATTTCATTTATTTATTTATTTATTTTATATTTTCAAAAGTGGAATAGGTGGATCATATGGTAATTATATGTTTAATATTTTGAGGAATTGCCATGCAAGTTTTCCAGTTAGGTGTGTTAATACATGTATAGATTTGTGTAACCATCACCATAATCAGAATTCAGAAACAGCTTCATTGCAAAACTCCCTCGAGTTGCCCCTCCACAGTCAGTTTTTGTTAAGTGGAAAACAGCAGAGTTAAATCCTCAGAGAACAGAGTAAAAGGAGAATAGGAAGGTGTTTAGCTTTATGAGGCTCTTCTTTCTGTAGATGGTATGTAGTGGATTGTGGTAGACCCCTCAGATCCATCTTCAGCTGGGCAAGGTTCTGTCATTTTATGCTAGCGTCCAACGACTAATCTGTGTAGTGTTATTGGCACCTTTTCCCCAATATGGTCAACTCTGCGGGGCTTCCCAGCTCCATACTTCTCCATGGTTTCAGTTGAGGCCTTGTTGGAGCTCTTTCACAGCTCAACTTTCTCTCTCTGCCCGCTAAGCACTCCCTGATCAACACGTTACACGTTAATCTCCATCTCAGAATCTGATTCCCAGAAAACCCAGTTTATGGCAGCCTTTTTTTTTTTTTTTGCAAAATCTATATAGGTACAAAACAAAACAATGAATTAAGCTTGAAGAGTATTTTTTATTTTATACATGAGAACTTAGTAAAATTATCATTATTTTTATTGTATAACTTTTCAGTAGCAAGCTGAAAAATTAGAAATTACTGAACGTGCGTGTCTTATGTTTTTCTCACCCTCTGATCAAAAACTGTTAGGGAAAAAAGTTCAGCCTAACTTGTGGCCCAGAGCTAATTCTAATCTAGTGCTGTTCTCTTTAACAGAGCCACAGAATAAGAGAACTCCAGACTTGCCTGAAGAAGAATTTGAAAAAGAAGAGATGAAGGAGAATGAAGCAGCAGTCAAAAAGATGCTTGTAGAAGCTTCCCGAGAGTTTGAGGAGATTGTGGTATGTTGATTAGAAATCATTTTTTCCCTACGTCTGTTCTCCTCCTTTGAAAGTGGTCATCCCATCTGTCCTTTTTATACGCCTGAGGCCCATAAAGGTAAGAGAGTTCAAGATGGAGGAGGAGGATGGAAAGTGGGACCAATCCAAGTTCCAGGCACATAGCTTTCAGAGTTTGGTAGGAGGCTTGAAGGAGGGGGAGAGGGAGAAAGGCGAGCATGATTTTCAGCAGCACAAAGCATCTCACTTTGAGTACTTTTATCTATAAGGTTTTCTAAGTTAAGACTGTGGATTTATCTTTTTAAAATACTTTGTGCTTCTCAGGTAAAAGTAATTTTTTAAGGAGGTTAATTTTTTTTTATTAAACAATTTTAGCTGTTTATATACTTAGAGCTTTTTTAGCTCTGCATATTCAGTTAATTTCTGATATTTTGTTGGAATCCCATATTTAATCATAGTAATAGAGGAAGGCAACCATAAAATAATTTAAAAAAATCCAAATTATATGTGCATATTTCTCTAAGGAAAAGAATCTTGTTAATTAACTTTTCTTACTAACACCAAGAAAAATGGTTAGGTCTTAGTCTAAACCACGAAATAGTTTAAAATTCATTTAGTTTAAAGTTGGTTCATTTTTCACAAGCTTTCAGGTACTTCAACAACTCTCAAACATGGCCTACATAGGTCTTTTCTCACATAATATTCTTTGTAATGTGCCTAAATGTAGTGGAGCGTGGAGGCCCTAATATATTCATACAGCAGTGTTTTTTGAGTGCTTATTATTGGTAAGCGCTGAGGATGTAGTGACAAGCAAAATACAATTCCTGACCTTATGGAGCTTACAACCTGAGAGGGAAGTCAAATTTTTAATAGATAATCTAATGCATACATGTATACTCATATATGTGTGCCTATATATGCATATATTTTTCACATTCAGCGTAGCTTCTAATGTTCTTTGGAATACCATGATTATACATACACGTATTTATATGTTTACACATGCACACATCGACACATATATACCCTATACTCACACTCCTGGTTACGCTAAGGCGCATATATATATATGTGTGTGTGTGTATATACACACACATGCCTGTATCCACACATCTAGCCTGACTAAATGCAAGAAGGAACATAACACATTAGAGGAGCTGAAGGAAGGAGTGAGAGGGAGAGGAGCTGGTAGTTGGGAGAGACCAGGTATTTTAAGAGTAAGTGTTTGTGACTTTGTTGTTATGCACTGGTTCTATTCTTCACTTTGTCTAGGTGGACGAGAGTCCTGATTTTGAAATACACATAACAATGTGTGATGATGATCCACCCACGCCTGAGGAAGACTCAGAAACACAGCCTGATGAGGAAGAAGAAGAAGAAGAAAAAGTCTCTGCACCAGAGGTGGGAGCTGCCATTAAGATCATCCGGCAGTTGATGGAAAAGTTTAACTTGGATCTATCAACAGTTACACAGGCCTTCCTAAAAAATAGTGGTGAGCTGGAGGCTACTTCCTCCTTTTTAGAGTCTGGTCAGAGGGCTGATGGGTATCCCATTTGGTCCCGACAGGATGACTTAGATTTGCAAAAAGATGATGAGGCTACTCGAGATGCATTGGTCAAAAAATTTGGTGCTCAGAATGTAGCTCGGAGGATTGAATTCCGAAAGAAATAATTGGCAAGATAATGGAAAAAAAAGTTGGGCAGATAAGACATTTTTTTTGTGTGTGTGAGCATTGGACTGCAGAAATTTTTGCATTGGAACCCGACACTAATCTTTGACCAGTTTTGTTGCACTGTGAGTCCTAGATCTTGCACCCAAGCAGAGTTGTGTTCAGTTCAGTCGCTCAGTTGTGTCCGACTCCTTGCAACCCCATGGACTGCAGCACGCCATGCAGAGTTGTATAAGAGGATGGAAATAAAAGAAATGGGATATGTTTCGAGCTCTTCCTGGCAGTATCAGTGTATTTATGAAAGGAAAATCGAGAACGGAGAGATTGGTTTACATAGTAGTGGTCGTTTTCTGGAGTGGAATCCCTGCTATGTTGGTGATAGGAGCTAGTCATGAAGTCAAAGAAAGAAAATTAGATGGGCCGTGTTAGACTGTGAATAAAGAGCCTCCTGTCTTTTGGCAGAAGCTCCTCTAGATTGTGATAGATTCCAAATCAAGAATCTAGAAATACGGAAAAATTTAATTACAAGGCCTTGAACATGGACTATCGCAAACTCTTATATCCCTCAGTGAGCTCTGATTCTGGGCTGCTTTGAAAAGCCCGTGTTTCTTTTGCCAGCTTAATATTTGGGAACCCTGTTCCTTGGCTGTTCTTTTCTTTGAGTCTGTGTCAGTGAAGTCTCTAGCATGTGTTTCTTTACCTATCATCTAGTTTTGTTTCAGACACTACAAGAGAGTCTCAAGAAAAGTCTTACTTGTTTACTAGTAATGTGTTTTTATTTACTGAAGATCGTTTTGTGCTAAGAATTTTGTTAGATTGAAAAATAAGAGGATTAGTTTCTCTTTGTTGTGTTGATTTCATTGTTGAAAATAAATAGAACTTTGTATTTGAGTCTCCACAAAGTGTTTTCTTTGGTTGTATTCATAAAACCTTTTAGGTATAAAAGCTATAAAGGAACTAACATTTTTGGCTTTTATATTAGAACCAATAAAAGGTTCCATTTAGAACTGATAGGCCATTAGAAAGAAGCTATTTCTTCTGAATGGAGCAAAGAGAAGATCTGTGTCAAGGACTGTGAAAGATGGCATGAGCAGGTGAACTGCTGAGTGCCAAAGGGGAGAGAAGTCAATGAGGAACTATCCATTGTATAACAGAAGGTGTCAGTACCTGTCCCAGATGCCTGAGCACTCACCAGTCCAGCACATGCCAACAGCAGGAGTCTTCTTGCCAGCACCTGTCGGGGGCGCTCTCTCTGTTTGTAGTGCTGTGGAGTTAATGCCCCTGAAAGCAGCTTTTACCCAATGGTGAATGCGAATCAGAGAATGCATACTCAGCTTCCTTGCTGACCAGAGAGATGACAACTGAATATTTGAGTTACTCCTTGGATGGGATGGTGGTCTCCATGCCATCTGTTGGAGGCCGCCAGTAGAAGAAAGCATAGTTGCTCGCAGTGGGATGACTGCACCTTCATAGGCCTCCTGCTCTTACTTTACATCCCCGCTTCTCTCCTAGTGCATCCGGAATCATCAGCTGCACTCACACTCTTTTCTTCTGGAAAGAGTCTGCTTCTGGCAGAACCTGGCCTAAATCAAAGCATTTAACCTTTTCCTCCTCCTCCGCTTGTTGGAATGGTACGACATAAGTGCAGGGATTTCCCTGGTGGTCCAGTGGCTAGGGCTCCGCACTGTCAATGCGTGCTGCAACTAAGAGTTTGCATGCCATAGCTAAACTAAATGACAAAACCTGCGAAAAAGCGAAAAGATTTCACATTGCAACAAAGATCAGAGATCCTGCATGCTGCAACTAAGACGTCGGTACGGCCAGATAAAGAAGTGCGTGTGAAGTGAAAGTCGCTCAGTTGTGTCTGACTCTTTGCGACCCCACAGACTATCCATGGAATTCTCCAGGCCAGAATACTGGAGTGGGTAGTGTTTCCTTTCTCCAGGGGATCTTCCCAACCCAGGGATTGAATCCAGGTCACCCGCATTGTAGGCGGATTCTTTACCAGCTGAGCCACAAGGGAAGCCCAAATAAGTGCATAAATAAATATTAAAAAAAAAAAAAGTACACCCATTTGCTCACTATAGCAGTGACTTCTGGGGCCGCATTTTGTGGCAGGCAGGATCTTAGTCTTAGTTTCCCTACTAGGGAACCCGAGCCCCCTACAGTGGAAACATGAGTCTTAACCATTGGGTCACCAGGGAAGACGCTATGGTAGTGATTCTTAAATGGGGCTTGGGAGGGGTTGGTGGTGGATGTTTGTTTAAAATGTGTTTTTCTATTGTGATGTGACACTAGGGTGGTTGAAAATCATTGCTTTAGATGTGAAATGGGCATGTCATCCACCATGTCTGTACCTTAGTAGTTACCACAGCCTATTGGCTTTACAGAGTTAGAGATCCTAGTTTTGTCAGTCATGTGCAAAAAGGTCTGATTTATTATACCCGTGCTGCCAGAAGACATGTTTAAACCAAAACACACGCCAGCTTCTAGTGCTCATTATAAACCAGTAATTTTCTAATACCTGGTTTTGTAATTTCTCAGATCATTTCATCTCTTGTGCTGGTATATATCTGGGGAAACAAATTATCAGAAGTCTTTTTGGGAGCACAAAACTAAGCAAGGAAAATGAGTTGGATTTTAATAGTTAATGGGATTGAACTATACCTGTATCTGTTCCAAAGACCAACTGTTTTAAGTCTTAATACTGGGATACTTTTGCCTTAAGCTGCTAGATTCTTATTCTTTTTCTTTCCTCGACTTCATAAGTTTGGCTTTGCTTTCTGCTTGTGTTCTGGGAGACTTTATTTCTTAACTCATTTAATTAAGCTCTTGAGTTCTGGGCCTTTCTCATTATTCCCCCCTGGCCTTCTCTTATTCCAGCTTTTGAGATTCCTTATTCCAGCCTTAAGTAACCTCCACAGCTTCCATAGTGGCAGAAACATTCTGTCTTCTCTTTCTGTGCAGCAGTGAAGAAATATTCCTGGTATTGTTTTCCTGTGTCCCTATTCCATGTAAGTGGTTGCAGCTTTAAAAGTTTATGCTGCTGTTTGCTTTATTCTCATCCTCTCTTGCTTTTGGACTGATGCTGTTTGCTGAAATCATAACCCCACCTGGCTTATCAAAAGCCAGGTGTTTATTACATGTAACAGAAAACCTAACTCTAAAGAACTTCAACAAGTAAGGGAATTTATATTTTGTATATATAACAAGTCTTGAGTTAGGGAGCTTTAAGGTTCTAGTTTTCTGCCCTGCCATCCTTAGCTTGTCCTGTCAGCCACTCCCCTTGTGGTTGAAAGGTGGCTGCTACAGCTCCCAACAGCCGAAGACGGAGGGTTTCCTCCAAGAGTCTCTTTTATTGTGGGCAGCCTTTCTCAGAAGCTCCTCAGTCCAAAGGTTTTCAGGCCCAGAGGGGTCTGAGATACAAAGACCCAGCTTCTTGGGACCCAAGGAGCCTCTAGGAAGAGAGCAGATGCCTTTTACTGGAGGCACTGCTGGGACGGGGCAATCAGATGCTCTAGTCCTGGGCACCAAGCAAGGTCCACTGGACTTGCCACCTGCAAGGTTCAAAACCCTGCAGACTCCATGTTCTCAACACTGTTTTCAGGCTGTGGAGGCCTCGACCATGATAACTTTTAACCCCTCCACTGGTTGAGCTCAGTCCACATCCATAGATCACCTCAATCAAATAGGATGTCTGGTCATCCAGTTCATGAAAGGCACATCAGACTTGAGATTCTGAACTGGTCAGCCTGACTCCCTTGGTCAGACACTGTTCCCTACATTTTTCTCTAGGGGCTTAACCTCACTGCTTGCTTCAGAAGAGAAAATTTACTTTTTTCTCTCTCTAGAGAAAGTCATCCTGTGTCCACCCAGAGGCTATAGATACATGTGTAGATACATAGAGATAAATAGAGGATAGAGGGGAGCTATAGAGGCTGTGTAGGTGAACAATAGATATGTATTTACACTAATCTAGAGCCAGACATCTTGGAATGTGAAGTCAAGTGGGCCTTAGAAAGCATCACTATGAACAAAGCTAGTGGAGGTGATGGAATTCCAGTTGAGCTGTTTCAAATCCTGAAAGATGATGCTGTGAAAGTGCTGCACTCAATATGCCAGCAAGTTTGGAAAACTCAGCAGTGGCCACAGGACTGGAAAAGGTCAGTTTTCATTCCAATTCCAAAGAAAGGCAATGCCAAAGAATGCTCAAACTACCGCACAACTGCACTCATCTCACATGCTAGTAAAGTAATGCTCAAAATTCTCCAAGCCAGACTTTAGCAATACGTGAACCGTGAACTCCCTGATGTTCAAGCTGGTTTTAGAAAAGGCAGAGGAACCAGAGATCAAATTGCCAACATCCGCTGGATCATGGAAAAAGCAAGAGAGTTCCAGAAAAACATCTATTTCTGCTATATTGACTATGCCAAAGCCTTTGACTGTGTGGATCACAATCAACTGTGGAAAATTCTGAAAGAGATGGGAATACCAGACCACCTCACCTGCCTCTTGAGAAATCTGTTTGCAGGTCAGGAAGCAGCAGTTAGAACGGGACATGGAACAACAGACTGGTTCCAAATAGGAAAAGGAGTACATCAAGGCTGTATATTGTCACCCTGCGTATTTAACTTCTATGCAGAGTACATCATGAGAAATGCTGGGCTGGAAGAAACACAAGCTGGAATCAAGATTGCCGGGAGAAATATCAGTAACCTCAGATATGCAGATGATACCACCCTTATGGCAGAAAGTGAAGAGGAGCTAAAAAGCCTCTTGAAAGTGAAAAAGTTGGCTAAAGCTCAACATTCAGAAAATGAAGATCATGGCATCTGGTCCCATCAGTTCATGGGAAATAGATGGGGAAATAGTGGAAACAGTGTCAGACTTTATTTTGGGGGGGCTTCAAAATCACTGCAGATGGTGACTGCAGCCATGAAATTAAAAGATGCTTACTTCTTGGAAGAAAAGGATGACCAACCTAGATAGCATATTCAAAAGCAGAGACATTACTTTGCCGACTAGGGTCTGTCTACTCAAGGCTATGGTTTTTCCAGTGGTCATATATGGATGTGAGAGTTGGACTGTGAAGAAGGCTGAGCGCCAAAGAATTGATGCGTTTGAACTGTGGTGTTGGAGAAGACTCTTGAGGGTCCCTTGGACTGCAAGGAGATCCAACCAGTCCATTCTGAAGGAGATCAGCCCTGGGATTTCTTTGGAAGGAATGTTGTTAAAGCTGAAGCTTCAGTACTTTGGCCACCTCATGCAAAGAATTGACTCATTGGAAAAGACTCTGATGCTGGGAGAGATTGGGGGCAGGAGGGGAAGGGGACGACAGGATGAGATGGCTGGATGGCATCACCGACTTGATGGACGTGAGTCTGAGTGAACTCTGGGAGATGGTGATGGACAGGGAGGCCTGGCGTGCTGCGATTGATGGGGTCGCAAAGAGTCGGACACGACTGAGCAACTGAACTGAACTGAAGAGCAATACCTATAAATGTGCAGATACAGGTGTTCATGTAAGTGAAGAGGATTACAGATACAAATGTATAGTCTTCCCTTCTCAAGTCATCAGACTTGTTTTCATAAGTTGAAGAACTGTCTACATATGGTTGAAGTACAGGAAAGATACTGGGAGCTCTCAGCTTTGGCTGCATGAGAATCATCTGGTGGGACAGTCTAAAAATCAAACTGGGCATGGTATCAACACTGTCAAATAATTATATCAGATTTTTTGGGTAGATTTGTGCCACAAATACCTGTACATATGCCTGTGAGTTTTAATTCCGTAAGTGGTTAATGAAGATACAGCTTATATTAGGAAAAATTACTTGTGCTGAGTGTAATTTGGCCATAAATCTTGGTGCTGGAATATTCTGGCACTTGTGCTTCAGTATGAACACCTAGAGAACTCTTGCATGTAGCACACCCAGATACCAGAAGGATGTCCACCTCACAACTATTACTTGTGCAAAACTGGTATCTGTAAAACTAGATGTATATGTATTGATCTTTCAATACCTTCATATGGAAAGTAAAGCAGATATGACAAAACAGAAAACAGATTGATGAAGTAATTTTTTTGAAGTAATACTTTTAAAAGACATTTTTATTACCAAGGTAGACCCACATATACCAAAATCTATTTTTAGAAGTTACCTTTTGAAAAGAAGGGAGAAGATGGACAGTGAGAATGGTTTACCAAGTTTTGATAAACATACAAAGTTTATCTGAGGAAAAATTTTATGGACATATATAATCATATATGCAAATGTATTAAAAACCCTAAAAAGTGGAAGTATTAACATCATTAGACTATGTTTGGTGATGATATGGTGTTGCTGTTACAATTTCTTACAATTTTTTGTATGTTTTAAATAAAAATACACTTCTAAGTGAAGACTACTCAGTATTAAAGGATTTGTCCTAATGCATTTAATCGTTCCCTTAATGATGGATACTGAAGTAGTGTCTGGTTCCTAATTTAAACCCTTGGAGCTTTGGGAAAAAGTTCAGTTTTATGAACTCCATCAGGAAGTACAGCATCCCTTCATTTTTTACATAACAGATTTCAAGTTTGCCTTCCCATGTTGCCAGGAAGGAGAGAAGTTCTGATGTCCCTCAGAGACCTGTTCTCGCCTGAGTTAGGCTACCCTTTGGATTTTCCAGGTGGTGGAGGACGTGGTCATCACAGAGGTCATACTTGTCAGTAAAATGCTTTTTTTTCCACAAGAATTCAGCACATGTGTCCTACGGTGCTTCCAGCGGCAGAGTGGAGCTTGGAAAGAATCCTTAGTGGAGTACAGAAGATAACCACTGCCTACAAGATAACCTCCATTTGGGTTTCCACTTGGTTTTTCGTTTCCTCACTTTAACCTTGCCCCTGGCAGGATGGCTTCCACAATCATTGTTCTTTAAATTCTGATCTGCATCAAAAGAAAGGAGGCCTGGATCAGACTCAGAATGCCATCTTCCTCCAGAAGCTCAGGCCCTGGTGAACTTTGCAGTGTGTTCAGAAGAGCCTGAAAATCTTACTCCCTGAGGCACAGCTGGAGTCCTCGGAGGGTCCTCTTCCTGTGAATGAGGATTCAAAATATTTGTACCTTTTGCTGACAATCTGTGGATGGCAGGAGTTGACCTAAAGTCTTCTTGAGGTTTCTGTATATTGCTGGTGAGACTGGGTGAGGATATGCGATGATTCTTGAGCTCGCGTGTGCTGTGGCCATCAGCCTGTTTCGATGGTTGCCTTTTGAGGATTCCACTCTACAGTCAGCCTGGCAGCACTCATCCCACCACTGCAGAACGAAAGATATGTCCGCCTGGCCCAGATCCTGTGGCGGTTGTTTTTTTGTGTGTGCTCAGGTTGAGGCTGAGAATAGTCTTCCAACTGTAGCATTCCCGTATCAGTCTGTTCTTGGTGGTCCTGGTGGTGGTCTTGGTATTGAGACCAGAAAGGATCCTGAGTATCTGGGTCTCCTCCCATAGTCAGCGGTACTGGCACATCATTCCCAGATGTTAGCGTGGAGAGAGTTTTCCCTGCACAGCTTCACAGGCTGCATGATGACACTTTGACCTTGGATCACAGTAGGGACACGTAGGAAGGGAGGAAAATGGGTAGAAATGATTGGTTCCTGCTGAAAGAACTGGAGGAAGGAAGATGATGAGATCGGCCTGGGAGAGGCCACAGGTCAATTTCAGGCTGCTGGACTGTCGGACTGGGTCTCACATTTGGGCCATCTAGTAAGGAATCCACAGGCTCGCTTCTCCTCTTCCCAGGGTACAGAGATCTTGGGTCCTGAAACCACATCTCTGTGAGAAAAACAGAGATGTGGACATCATAAGGCAAGAAATAAGGCCTGTTATGTGGGAGCAAATCTCAGGAGATATGTGTATGAAATTAATTACCCTGGTTCATGTGTTCAGTATGTTTGTATGTGTACAAGTGTGTATGTGTATACATATACATACAAACATAGATTTAGGTCATAGCACTTTCAGCAGTCAACCTTAGATGAATTGAAACTTGGCTGAAAAGGCGTATGCTCTAGGACCACCCTCCGATTACAGCGATGGGCCAGGGAGCAAGGTTTCCTGACCAGGCTGACATTTTTTTCCTCTTTATCAGTGTGTCCACAGGAATACATATCTTGTAAACGTGTATAAATCTGAGTAAGGGTTAATAAACATAAGTGTTTTTGAGAGTCATTCTGCTGATAGACCTAAGAACGTGCTTCCTTGTCACGAACATTGAACATACATGAACCACTTTCCCCATAATTTAGGTCGAAGAAGGTGCTCATGAGGGTGATTTTGTTCCCCAGTTTGACTGTGCCTGTAGACTTCTGGGGGAGGGGTTGTTAAGAATGGGGAAAGGAGAAGTCTGCAGGATATCTCGTTGGTAAAGGCCAGGAACGCTGAAGAACATTATGCCAGGACAGACTGCCCCTCCCAAGAAAGAAATATCTGGCCCGAAATGACAACAGTGCCAAACTTTAGAGAACCTAACAGAGTGCTCTCAAAATAGGCATTAACTTTTACATTATCTGTAGTTCTGCTGCTGCTAGTTCTGAATAGATGCGTCACTGACAATTTAATTAGAAAATTCTTCCTTTTTCAGGAGTGTGACTTGCAATGCCAGGTGTTTACCATCCCATGCTTTTGTCCTTGATTACTGTGATAATCTCGGATAGGTACAGTTTTCCAGCAACCACTCAGGGGGTAACATTATTTAACAGAAGGGATATTTGCTGCCATAGACATCAAACTTACTTGAATTCTCAATTCCGAATGCCTGTTTGGCTAGTGTTTTCCTGGTGGCAATATCAAGATATTGGTTCCTCTAGAAAGCTTGAACTAGAATGTTTGATTAAGATCTTGGGATGGCTGTCTGGTCTTGTGTGGCTTCTTTTGGTTAAGTATTCTAAAAGAGAACTCAGGGACAGAAGGGAGGGTTTTAGGACATTTTTGCATTCAAGCTGGAAACTCAAACTTGAGAAGTTGGTGCTAACGTCTTACTCCCTCTGAATCCCCCTGAGATGACAGAAGAGATTGTTGCCCTGCTCAGAGCAGCAGGACCAGAAAGTCCAAAGACTTGCTTGCTCAGAACCTGTCTGTCCCAGCCACCTATTGTTGACACTCGGTTACAAAGAACAAGCTGTAATTGGCTCCAAAGCTAAGGATTCTCTGTGGTGAATTTGGGTACAATATGCAGAATTGATTCCTCTCTCAATTGATTCCACTGGTGAACTGCATTTGGACTGGTGGGTTCTCACCTTGAGTATAAGGCCAAGGCTGGTTCTAGCCATGGGTTTAGTCTTCTCCTAAGGAGGAGCTGAACCCCAATCGTCTATCTTGCTGTGTGGTTTTTGAAGCAAATCTGAGTGGGAAAGGAAGACATGAAAGTCACGTAACACAGTCTATGTTATTCCAAATATCATTGCAGTTAAACAAAACTAGTTGATCAGTTGCTGTTGGGATAATATCCCTAAGAGAAAGTGCATTATCCTGGGAATGATGCTATTATTAGCATAAAATTCAGGACAGTACGCAATCTGCTCTCAACTCAAATTAGCATTTCTTGTATGGTCATCCTCAGGGTATCCAAAGTAAATTTCATAGGTTTAAGAAACACCGTTAGTTCTCTCAAAGGAAATCAATCTCTCCCTCATGTCGCATCAACTCTTCATTGGAAATGCCATTTAATAATACATAATATGTACGGAATATATCTTAGAAAAGGATTTCTTTATGTAAGACAGTGGAATTAGCCACAGTCACGAGCAGGGCTAACTCATCCACACTTCCTCTTACTTACTTTGTCTTCATCATAGAATCTTGCTTTAAAATTATCACTAATACAGTATTTTGTTTCCTCATTACTGGAGTCAGCATTGCAATGTATGTTCCGATAATTTCTGAGTGTTTTATTTTGATAATTTGATAATTCATGGTAAGAATAGAGTGTAAATGATAACCAATATTTGATGAATCACTCATATCCCAGGCATTGTTCTAAAAGGTTATATCTATTCTTTAATTAATCAAAATATTTTCCAGTAAGTCTTAAGCCCAAGTGGAAACTGGAAACTGAGTAAGTTACTGAATACAGTGGCTGAAACAAGCTCATCCTCTGTTGTTTCCCGGACTTGCCTTTCTCCACTTCAGTTCAGACGGGCCTAGTACCTGTCGTGCGGCCAGTCACTAGACGTCTTGAAAGTGAAAGTCTCTCAGTTGTGTCCAATCTGCGATTCCATGGACTGTAGCCTACCAGGCTCCTCTCCACGGAATTCCCCAGGCAAGAATACCGGAGTAGGGAGCTATGTCCTTCTCCAGAGGATCTTCCCGATCCGGGAATCAGACGTGGGTCTCCTGTGTTGACGGCAGATTCTTTACTGTCTGAGCCACCAAGGAAGCTTCAGATATTCCCCCAAAGTGCACTTTTTTTACTGGGATTTGAGGAAACTGTTTCCTGTTCCTAAAACAAATACATTAAGAAAAGAGGAAATTTTCTTTTTCCTAGTGTCCCCTCAGACTGATGCCCTTATAGCCCTTACATATAGTGGTTTATTGGAAACTATTTTTGATAAAAAAATCATTCTTCTCCTCTAAAAGCATCTTTCCCCCCTGCTCCCCCCAAAGCATCTTTTTTATTGACCTTTATTGGTTTAAATACTGTTTCAGTTGGTGTTCTTGTATTATTTATAGCTCTTCGCTGACTGAAGAAATCCAACTTTATTTTTACATCAGTAGTTTATTCAAAATGATACAATATGGGATTTTATTTCATATACTTCTGTACGTAAGTTACATTTCTAATATTAGCGGGGAAAAAAATACTAGCCTGAGAATTGGGAATTTACATGTGTGTTTATCCCACAGTTTTCCTCACATGTTAATCATTATTCTGCAGTGTATATTCCAGTGATACCATATCATTAATGATACCATATCTTTAACACAGTGATCCGATTTCCTATAGTCTCCAAATCTCAAAAGTTGACTTAGGGACTAACCTGGTAGTCCAGTGGTTAAGAATCTCCCTTCCAATGCGGGGAACATAGGTTCAGTCTCTGGTCAGGGAACTCAGATCCCACATGCCATGGGGCAGCTGAGCCTGTGCCCTGCAGCTAGAGAAGCCTGTGCGTAGCGAGAAGAGCCTGAGCGCGCAGCTGAGACCCGAGGCAGCCAGATTAATTAATTTAAAAAGCCGATTCAGTTATCTTCTATTGGGAGACATAGTCCAGTATATTCTTTCCTCCAATGGTAAATACGCCCAACCAATTGGTAAAAGAAGTAATAGAGGTTTCTTCCATGGTAAAAGAGGTAACTCTTGTTTTTAGTTTAAGTATATAACAGGAAAAACCTTCTGGGAAACATACCTGACATAAGAGTAATTGCCTGCCAGTGCTAAGCCTACTTTTTTCCTTTACCTTGAACCAGAATAATGAAATATCTGATACTTACCTGAATTTTAGATTTCTGGAATGCCAATTTCCTTAGCCAGCTGTTTCCTGGTTGCTTGTTCAGGGTGAAGAGCATTCAAACCATGCTTGGATGCTTTTGACTCTGGTTGTAAATAATCTTGCCTTGCCAGGGTTCTTTTTGTAGGCTGTCCGATGAAGAGAAAATGGGGAGAAGTATGAAGGATATGTTTATAGATTAAAACCTGTATGAGCATGTAACTTATGTTTAGTTCAGATTGAAAGTCTGTAGATTCAATGATTATTTTATATTTTTACTTTAAGGCTATGCCTAAAGTCATTCTAAACTAGAGACATGGGGATTCCTTGGTGTTCCAGTGTGAGGACTCTGTCCCCTCCCTGCCAAGGGCTCAGCTTCAATCCCTATTTGGGGAACTAAGATCCTACAAACAGCCTTGCATAGCCAAAAAAAAAAAAAAAGACATATAGGTCAGATATATATATATATATATGTATGTATATAATACGTAAAAAAAGACAGTCTGTTATCTGAGTTACCAAAGCAAGAAATTACTAGAAATCCACAAAATTATGTGCAAAGAAAATAGGAGTTAGGAAAATGACTGGAAATAAGTGAAACAAGTAAAATATGAAAAAGATTAAAGGGATAAATATACAAAACTTATTTTGTGATAAAATTAATATTTTAAATCATTAATTATCATTAACATATTAAATAATTGCTACTGCTGCTGCTAAGTCGCTTCAGTCATGTCCGACTCTTTGCGACCTCATAGACGGCAGCCCACGAGGCTCCCCCCATCCCTGGGATTCTCCAGGCAAGAACACTGGAGTGGGTTGCCATTTCCTTCTCCAATGCATGAAAGTGAAAAGAGAAAGTGAAGTTGCTCAGTGTGTCCAACTCTTAGCAACCCATGGACTGCAGCCCACCAGGCTCCTCCATGGGATTCTCCAGGCAAGAGTACTGGAGTGGGGTGCCATTGCCTTCTCCAATTAAAGCATTAGGTATAATCATTAATATATTAAATTGTTAGATATAAGCTAAATGTAAAATATTGTATATGCTGTATAAATTTTCTCCATTAAAAATGTTAACTTTAAGATTTTTGAAAACCCACTTATGGGATTCAGTGCTGCCTCTTAAATATGGAATTCCATTCTGTTAACTTCAAAGTACCCATCAATCCCCTGACACAGCTTACCACTGCAAAACAACACCTACTTCAGCAATCTATTCCTCTAATCATAATGGTGAATTTACTTTTTATAAATTCTGGAAAATAAAGCATGTGGCATTACCAAAGAAAGGAGCAAAAGACCACTAGTAGTGCTGTTTTGATCCTTCTTGGGAAGAGGTATCCGGATTCTGCAGAGAGGAGTGGACAACTGAGCAGTTCCCCAAGACACAGGATTTGTAAACACCCAGGACCGGCCTACCCATCTCTTAAACACTCTCCTACTTAATCCCTTCATTAAACATCTTTAATACACTTTTCAGAAGAAACTTGAAGTAATTGGATTAAGAGGAAATACAGATTCTACCAGATTCTAATTTTGCATCTATCATGATGTCTTTCCAAATATGACTTAAAATCTGTGCTTTCTAGTTTATACAATACATATGTATGTATACATTGATATAATATATGCTTTGTTCTGTATAGTTTTTAAAACTTTTGTTTCTTATTTTGGCTTGATGATATTTTAATATATGGATATTCCTACTCTGTATTCTATTTTTCTTAGCTGTTATAGAAATTTCCATCATTGATATTGTTTATGTGTTATTGTGGCTATTCTGTACTCCACAGTTATTAAAAAAAGCTAATCTTAGTGTTGCTGTGAAGGTATTCTGTAAATTGATTGTAAATTCAACAATGTGTGTCTGATTCCATTTCCATGATACAGCCAGGATGGACAAATCCATAGAGACAGAAAGTAGGTTAGCGGTTTCTAGGGAGTGGAGAGAATAGGGACTGACTGCTAATTGATAGGGGATTTCTCTTTAGAGGTTATGGAAGTTTTAAAAAATTAGCTCTTGTTTTGGTTGAGGGTGGCACAACTCTTTGACTCTGCTGAAAACCACTGGATTGCACACCCTGAAAGGATACATTTCATGGCAAATAAGTTATACTTTTAATAAAATGTATTAAAAAAGAATAGCTTATAAAAACATAATGGAGGGGCTTAGGAAGTATTCTGCCACCTGGATAAGTGCAAGTGCAGAGGAAACTTTCCAGAAACATCTCAAAATTGTTTAAAATGAAAGTGTAAGTTAAGGAGTTAATATGGTGAAATTTAATCCCATTCATATTATGGTGAAATATAATCCCATTCGTATTAACACTTGTCAACACTGATCACATGCTTAGATTAAAAGAGGTCAGTTGACTATAATGAATATTTACGTAAAGTGCCTTTCACCAGAAAAAGAATTTAAATGTGCATTTAATTTTGTGAATAGTTTCAGGTTTTCAAGTGAGGATATGAACACATATGAAAATTTCAAAAGTATGGAATGAATAATATGATGATGTTGAAAATAAAAGGACATTAAGACATTACTCAAAAACATCCATTCACTTCCAAATTATTCATTTTCTTTGTCCAGTCAAATGGAAAATGACATCAATATAAGTAGCTTCACTTTGTTTATTGACCAACAGATACTGTATATCATTCTATGTAAGTATTAATGATAAACTTGGAAAGTACTGCCCTAAATGAACATGCAAATGTAATATTTTATCAATCATTAATATAACATTGGTATTAATAAAATATTTTAAGTTCAAAGTTTTTTCTATTAATATTTTAATGGTAATACATAATTATATTGATAAATTATTTCATTATTAATATTTATTTAGTAACTTGATAGTATAAGCCCAGATCATATAATGTTAATGAAATTGAAGTTTGCTATATATTTGCCATTAGAATTCATATTTAATATTTTTGTTAATTATTTACCCATTAAAATTATAATTATTATAATAGTATGATCATTTAAATCTACCCTTCTAGTCTTCCAATGCTTTAATATCATTCTGATTTTCCAAGATCTTCATGCTGTTTTCCCTTGACTCCAAGACTTGATAAAAATCAACATACCACTGAATTCTGCTGTTCTAAAATCTGAGGTGTCTGAGTGCTATAGGAAGAAATGTAAGTAGGTTTTACTATATTAATTATATTTCAAACATATTATTATCTTTTAAAATTGAGTTCTAGTTGATTTACAGTGTCACATTTTGGGTGTGTAGCACAGTGATTCAGTGTTATATATGTGTATATGCTCCCTATACATATGTAAATATAGATGTATGTTTTTATATAATAAGAATGTTTTCCCTATACGGGAAATAAACCTTTTCCCTTATAGGTTATTGCAAAATACTCAGTTCTCTGTACTATATAGTAGGTCCTTGTTGGTTATCTATTTTATACATAGGAATATATATATGTTAGTCCCAAACTCCTAATTTATCCCTCTCCATATTTTATTTCTAATATTCTAATTAAAATATTCAAATAAAATGTGAAATTCCCAAGAATAGAAATGTTATTAAATACAATGAAACAGCACATATGAAATATATTGTTTCTTCTCATTCAGTCCTGGAGTCCTTTTCAGAATGGCTCATATGTGTATAATCATGACACACTAGCAGCATTTTCCCAGGAATAAATTGGTTAAGCTGCCGTGACTGGGATGCTAATGACATGGGACACAGTTTGGGATCCTTGGGTAAATATTACTCTTTCTAGGCTAAAACCTAGAAAACTTGACCTAAGTAGCCAAAACCTTCATAGTTGGTATTCGCACTAAGATTTCCTTCACTACCAACTTTTGTGTCAAATCACATATTCTTATCTCCAACCTTGCGTCCATTATAGCACACACTTCACACTGAGGAATAAGTGGCACTTTCTTAATATTCCTAAGAGTATAACACACTATGTATGGATGTGAATAAATACAGATGTGCTGTGCTGTGCCTACTCACTCGGTCATGCCTGACTCTTTGCGACCCCATGGACTATAGCCCGCCAGGCTCCTTTATCCATGGGGATTCTCCAGGCAAGAATACTGGAGTCGGGGTTGTCATATCCTCCTCCAGGGGCTCTTCCAAACCCAGGGATCAAACCCAGGTCTCCTGCATTGCAGGCAGATACTGAACCTTCCGAGCCACCAGGAAAGCCCAAATATAGATGTATGTATATTTATTTATATAACACTTATATATGCTGAGAGTAAGTATCCTTCTGTTATTTTTTTTTAATGTTTTGTTTTATTTACTTATTGGACATGCAGCACATGGGATCTTGGTTCCTCTACCAGGGACTGAACCCATGCCCCTTCCATTGGGAGTTCAGAGTCTTAAATGCTGGACCTCCAGGGGAATACCTATCCTTCTGTTATTTTGTCTAAGAAAAATACCACTTAACCTTTCTGAAACTTGATGTTTCCTAAATAGTCTTATCAATTGGAAGGGATATAAAACAGTCTATACAAATAATCTTCTAAACTCTCTCTTTTCTAATTTTACTTTCTTAATTATTGACATCTCCCACTCCACTGAGGTGCTTCCCTGGTGGCTCAGACGGTAAATCGTCTGCCTGCAGTGCAGGAGACCCGGGTTCAAGCCCTGGGTTGGGAAGATCCCCTGGAGAAGGAAATGGCAATCCACTCCAGTACTCTTGCCTGGAAAATTCCATGGACAGAGGAGCCTGGTGGGCTATAGTCCATGGGGTCGCAAAGACTCAGACACGACTGAGCAACTTCACTTTTTCACTCCACTGAGGAAGTACAAAAGTGTCATTAAAGAGAAGCCTGCCTGGAGAATTTCCTGGAAGTCTAGTGGTTGGGACTCAGTGTTTTCACTGCTGTGACCTGGGTTCAGTCCCTGGTGGGGGAACTAAGATCCTGAAAGCCACAAGATGCGGCTAGGGGAAAAAAAAGAGAAGGCTTTCTGCTGAAACGCATATTCCAGATTTTGTCTTGAGGTTCCATGGTTAATGCAATTATTTATTGACTTCCTACATGCTTTTCCCTGCCAGATCCAGTTCTCAGACATCCTTATGTTGGATTCAACCATAATTCAAAATTCATAAACTTATGCCTATTGTATCAAGAGAAATAAAAACGATGTTATAATTCCCCAGTGACTCAGATGGTAAAGAATCTGCCTGCAATGCGGGAGACCTGGGTATGATCCCTAGATTGGGAAGAACCCCTCGAGAAGGGAATGGCTACCTACTCCAGAATTCTTGTCTGGGGAATCTCATGGACAGAAGAGACTGGCAGGCTACAGTCCGTGGGGTTGCAAAGAGTGGACACGACTGGCCGACTAAGCACAGCACAGCCCAGCACATAAGGAAACATACGATTGCAAATAAAAGATAAAGGATGAAAACCAGATTGGTGGGCATAGTGCCCAGAATAATGTGCTGAGAGACAGGTGTTTGCTGGGAGGTAATTTGCCTGGACCTGAGTCAGGCAAATCACTGCAGAGGGTGACTGCAGCCATGAAATTAAAAGATGCTTACTCCTTGGAAGGAAAGCTATGACCAACCTAGGTAGCATATTCAAAAGCAGAGACATTACTTTGCCAACAAAGGTCCGTCTAGTCAAGGCTATGGTTTTTCCAGTGGTCACATATGGATGTGAGAGTTGGACTGTGAAGAAAGCTGAGCGCTGAAGAATTGATGGTTTTGAACTGTGGTGTTGGAGAAGACTCTTGAGAGTCCCTTGGACTGTGAGGAGATCCAACAAGTCCATTCTGAAGGAGATCAGCCTGGGATTTCTTTGGAAGGAATGATGCTAAAGCTGAAACTCCAGTACTTTGGCCACCTCCTGCGAAGAGTTGACTCATTGGAAAAGACTCTGATGCTGGGTGGGATTGGGGGCAGGAGGAGAAGGGGACGACCGAGGATGAGATGGCTTGATGGCATCACTGACTTGATGGACGTGAGTCTGAGTGAACTCTGGGAGATGGTGATGGACAGGGAGGCCTGGCATGCTGCGATTCATGGGGTCGCAAAGAGTCGGACACGACTGAGCTACTGAACTGAACTGACTGAGTCGTGCTTGTCCTGGCCACCATGAGATCACCCAGGCAAATTTGATATGAAGGGACACTTCAGATAAATCAGTCAGTGCTCAGAGAGAAAGGGATCAGGACCCTGAACAAAATCCTCCTTCAGTCATCTTGCCATGGGCTGGCCTGGCTGGAAAGTGCTGGGTTTGACCTATTAACTGGCTAGGTGCCCACTTAGGGCACATTTCAGTGTTGAGATTAAAGTTGTGTCTTAAGGAGCGTCCTGGGGAGTTTAGCTTGAGCTTTAGGGTTAAGTCTGAGTTCAGCAAACTTCTTACATATTTTGATGACTTTTTTTTCTTCTACACCAAACTTAACAGAAACATGTTTCTTGAAAGGCTGCCTTGGGCGATGTTAATCTGGGTTATGGTGCTGATGGAGGGTGGATAGAGAGCATTGCCCCCTAAGAAGGCTGCGTCTGGAGGAATGCGCCCACTCTGAGCTGCTCATCCAGGCCCAGAGCTCGGTTCTGAGGGTGAAGGGTGGCAGAACTCCCAGGGGCTGTCAGTATAAAACCACACATGATAAATGCTGAAGAAAGTGATGCTGGGCCATGTAAAATGTTTCACAACCTACTTTTTCTTAAAAATTAATTTTGTTAAACATGTTAGTGTTGTAACTCATTACATTGAAATAAACTTTGCCTTCCAAATCTTTCTGGTTGTGAGTCCACTCATGTAAATTCTCTCTTAGTGTTCCCAGTATGGGCTCTTGTTAAACAGAAACAACCAAAATTTTGCCCTTACTTAAACACTGGCAATGAAAACAGAAGAGGAAAAATAAAAGTAAATCATTTAAAAAAAGAGAAAATTTTGTGTTTCTGATCATTTTGGTTGTCTTATGGGTAGCCACAAAATACTGTCATTGCGCCATCTACAAACAGAATAACAAGGATGGACATCTGAGAGTCACGTGAAATAGTCCAAGGTTACGGAACCTTGTCTAAGAATTGCAGCCCTATCACATTCCCACATGGAGCTGTTAGTGGTCTGTGGAAAAGGCTGCAGGTCACTAATAACTGCAGTAAGAACCCTCATGTCCAGTATTTCCTGATACTTAGTCCTTCATCCCCTTTCATTTCTGGGTTTTGCAGACCCTGCTGCTCCTTGGGAGAGAGGCCTTCAGGCCTCAGTTGGGAGTAAGGCAGGTGTGAGCACCATCAGGGCCTGGCCCAGGACAGATCACACACTCAAGCTCTCTTGCCATCCCTGGTGCCCACCATTTCCACACTGAAATATGCTTTGTCTTTACGTGGGACATGGCTATGTGTAGAGCTAGTGCTGGTCACTTACTCTAGAAGCCTGATCTGGCTGCTTGGCTGGACTGAGCTGGTGCCAGGCCTGGGAGGTGCAAATCCAGGTACACCCAACCACTTAGCCAAGGGTGAGTGACCCGCACCGAGAACACAGCTGTGCCAGTCTCACGTCATGAGTGCAAGTGCCAAGGATGCTAGCCTGGCTCACACCCCCACCATTTCCGAAGATGAACAAACACAGGCCTTGGATGTGGGACGCGGAAGCATGGATTCCACCCTTTGCTGCATTGGTGGCCAAGTGAGGTTGCCCTGCTGCAGCCTGCATGTGGGACGCTTAGGGTCCTGGGCTGGTGGGGACCTCCCTGCCAGCCCCTGGCTTCTGCCCTCACAATGCATAGAAATTCTACTGGAGACCTTTCTCTAACAAGGTAAATACAGATATAAATGAAGTCCAATTGTTTATGGTAAAAAAAATCTTTGTGTTCTTTGTGTTATACTTAAGAACCTTGCCAACCCCAAGATCGCTAAAATTTATGCTTTGGTTTTCTCCTAGAATTTTGCAGATTAAGCTCCTAAAGTTGGTTTATGACACAACATAATTTTTGTCTATGGTGTGAGATTAAGGGTAGAGTTTTACACATATATTTTATTGTTTCAATATCATTTGTTGAAAGGTTATCCTTTTCCCATCAAATGGTCTGGGACCTTGGTGGAAAATCAGTTTGTATGTATAAGTCTGTTTCTGCCATCACTAATCTGTCCCATTGATGTTTGTCTCTCTGTACACCAGCTGCATGGTTTTGGCCATCATGGCTTTATAGTATTAAGTCTTGAAATCAGATGGTTTAAATCCTCTAACTTTGTTCTTCCTTTTCAAAGCGGTATTATTCATCAGGATTTCTTAAGCTTGGCTCTATTGGCATTTTGTACAGGATCATTCTTTGTGGGAGGCATCCTAGATGGTGTAGGAGGTTTAGCAGCTTCTCTAGCCACTAGATGTCAGTAGCATCCTTCCCCACCTTGACAATCAACGTGTCCGCAGGATGTCAGCATCATGGCTGTCAGCATCACGGCAGCGGAAGATGTCACTTGCTTTTTTCACTCCCCCACCCCAGCAACAAAAATTTGACATCCATCCACAATTTGTCTCTGTGAGATCTGTGGGATATAGCACCGTATGCCAAGGGATCCAGGAGGAGTCTCACCCCCCTGAACATTGGGTAATAGGCACACAGACCTTGGTCCTGATGGTGGACCCTGCAGTGGCCTGTGAACTGGCTCCAGCCCTTCTCTGCCTCAGACCAGGGAGCCTCTAAAAGACATTGATAAGAGAGCCTTCGTAGAAGTCTGTGTTTCCAGAGGAGAAGTTAGCTCCCCACACTGTTGGAGGAAAAAAGAAGTTTGAACGCATTGGAGTGTGGATAAGAGGAATAGCTTGACTTTGCCCACATCACTCCTTCCCCAGAACAGCACGGCGTAGGGAAGAGAGAGCTTCTGGGCCTGTGATCTCCTGTGGAGGAAAATGTGCCGAAGGGTACTCTCCGCCTCATGAAGGAGGCTGACTGTGAACTACATGACTCGGGGTGGGGAGAGGCTGGGAGAGCAGCAGAGAGGGCTCTCAGAGATCGTTAAGGGGACACGGATTGTACCCACTGCATCACAGAGCCCTTCAGGAAGCATGCTCATGAGCTGCTGCAAATGTCTCAGCCGGGGATCCTCCAGCGCTCTGCGAGCCTTGCCCGCACACCCTCTGCAGAGCACTCTCAGGTTTACAGAAAAATAGAGCAGAGTCCTTATAAAGACATAGTTTTTGTTTTATATTATTTATAGCATATAGTTTCTACGATAATTAACATCTTGCATTAGTGTGGCATGTTTCTTACAGCTGATGAACAAATATTCATACATGATCCATAATGAGTCCACTAGCCTCCCCTCCCCGTGGCCTGCAGTCTCTTTCAAGGCAACAATCTGGGGAGATTGTACGGTTGGCCTTGCTTGTTTCCTGTCTCACAGAACCACTGTCCTCTCTGTTGCCTGTTGTTCAGTGCTTTGTAAACAATTATGTGATTTGTCTTCTTTTTTTTTCTTGATGGAAGGGAAAGTTTGTTCCTTATTATTCTATCATGGCCAGAAGCTAAGGTCCTATTTATGTACTTACCTTTGAAACAGTGAAGTCTTATTTTGAGTTAGTGTTTTGAAGTTGACCACTAGATGGCAGTGTTATACAGCAGAGACAGCATTTCTAGGTTAAAAGATACATAAAGTGATATATTTGGCATTAATTTGGATAACCCAGTCTGATTTGCTTTACTGTATTCTTGTATCTGTCATGATGGTAGTTTTTAGCTTCAGTGTAAAATTTACAAAAGTATTTTGCCTAAAATAATACATGCTCTATGCAGATTTAGTGGTTCTCCTCACTAGGACTCAACAGGAAAGACACAGTAGGTAGGGTTATTTTCAACCTTTAGATGGATTTCTGTGTGTTTATGGGGCATTGGTTAGCGTTCATTTGTGTTGCTATATAAGGCCCTCACAGAGAAGAATGATGAGATGCATCTCATGCCTCCGAGGGCTCCTGTCTTTGGTGAGGGGACACAGATGTGGACCCCAAATGACAGCATGAAGCAGCATGCTTTGTAACTGCCGGGGGTGGGGGGTCTGGGAGGCGTCACAGAGTAGATGACTATCCATCGGGATTCAGAAGATGTCTAGGAAATTTCCACTTGAGAAAGGGGCAAATAACTGTCCATCCTCAAAATTCTAAATATGACATAAAGTAGAAGGAAAGAGGTACTCAAAATATCATGACAAGATCAGCGAGTACTTACTGAGTGAGTCCATGGGAAGAGTGGCAAGAAATAACAATTTTAAAAAAGGGAGTTGGGGCCACTTTGTGGAGCACCAAATTTACTGCAATAAGAATTTGGACTATAGCTTTTAGCTAGTGGAGATTAAATGACTTTCGATTAAGTGATTGATAGGATTAAAATGGTATTTTAGACTAGAGTCTCCAAACTTTTGTACAGTCTTTGTAATAAAATATTGGTTTAGTAAACATCCAATATATTTATGTCTAGTTATTTATGAATTTTACCTATATAGTAGTACATCCTATCCAAATATACTATGTAGATTACAAAATATAAACAGAACTGTGACACTCGTGCTAATGATGAAGTAGAATTGACAACTTAGAATCTTTTGCAGATTATATGTCAGGTCTGATTAGATCACTGTTTTATATCATAATGAGGCTAATTTAAATGGAATCGAAGGCATTTTAGTCTCGGCATTCTCTTGTTCACTTCAGAAAATGTGAATATCTTGGTGGAATTCCTCTGTTTCTTTGAGCCTGGTGCACTGCACATTCAGCATGACCATTTTGTGTATGAACTGAGCAAGATTCCTCTCCCAAGCAAATAGAGGTCTCAGTACTTTCTTACTTTTTGTATAAAGTAAATGCTAATGGAGATACGCTGTTCTATTTGTTCCCTGTCATTCTGTGCAGCTTGGGAGTCCTTTGCCCTTTCATAGGCTTTCCAGGTTAGGTGGCTCACACTGCAGCGTGAAAAGACAACAGCGTGTAGGCAGGGGCCCAACACTCAGCAAATGTGACTCGGGACTTCTGTGGTACTCCAGTGGTTGAGAATCCTCCCACCAGTGAATGGGATACTCCTTTGATCCCTGGTCTGGGATTCCACATGCCTCCGGGCAGCTAAGTCTGCAGGCTGCGACTACTGAAGCCCTTGTGCCTTGGAGCCTGTGCTCTGCGCCAGGAGAGACCTCTGCAGTGAGAAGCCTGTGCATCACAGCTGGAGAGAAACTCCCATTCACCTCAACCAGAGGAAGCTGCGCTCAGCAGTGAAGACCCAGTGCAGCCAAAAATAAGTAAATAAAATCCTGGGAATAATTAAAAAAAAAGAATTGGACTCAATTAAGACTGAGATAAATAGTTACTAAGTCACTTCAGTTGTGCCCGAAAGTTACAGTCCAGTTCAAAAAATATGTATTTCATTTTGGCCCTTGTAAATTAACAAAGCACAGACATTAAAAAGAGCAATCACGTTCTAAGAAGTTCTGGTATTACAAGTGAAGATGGATTAGAATTATCTCGAAAAGAAAACTTTGTAGCTGATTCTCAAGCCAACACCTGAGAGAGGACGAGGTGCCTTAACTCTGAGGACATAGTGAGAAGTTGGCAGTCTGCAACCAAGAAGAGGGCCTTCACCTGAACCCAGTCATTAGGGCACCTTGATCTTAGACTTTCGGTTTCTAGAACTGTGAGAAAGAAATTTCTGTTAAATTGTAAGTAACTCAGTCTGTGGTATTATTGTTATAGCAGTTCAGATGGACTAGGACAAAGAACAAAGATGAGCTGAAGTATTTGACCTATGTTATCTCACACTGCATTGCAGAAGATGCCTGAGGAGACTTGAGGTGGCCCTGTCTCTCCATGTCTTTGCCCATCTGCTAGTCCTTCAGATGAATGTGGCTTTTTCAGCCAAGAGTTTCCCAAGTGTAGTAGGGAGCATCACACCTCTTGCTTCACCTTTGCAGATAGTGTTCTTGTATGAATTTGTAAATTACTGTGTATAAGTAATTCATCAACTATATGAAAAACATTACATAAATTCAGAGGCTCATCTCAATATCATATGAAGTATTAAAACAGATGTCTTTAAAGGAATGATTGTTGATAGTTTATACCTTGATCATTAGCAGATACCTTTCCCTGCCCAAATTGCATTTTGACCTTGTTAATTTGTTGATTGGAAAATTACATCCCACTTCTTACTTCTCAGTAGGATGGTATGTCAACGGTTCAGTGGGATCCTTCAGGATTCACAGTTCCTGAATTGTCTTCCAGATAAAATTGGAAATTGGTTTTTCTCAGTGTGAAATGTCGGAACGGAGGCTAGTCTTTCAGTGGACGCCTTCTGAAAGCTGAAACAAGACAGAGCTATGTGTGTACTAATGGTACTAAAGCCTCTCTAATGGGAGACTTTTTGAAGCAGATCCCAGTGTAAAACTGATGTGAGTTGGGTGTTCTTATTGGTGCGCTGATTCCTCACCTGGCCATCAAACGTCTCCTGTTGGGACATTTCATGTTGCCACAGTGTTCTCAGTATTGGAGCTCCAGTGGTCTTTGCAGGGGCGGGATGGCCTGGTGAGCTGACTCCTCTCTCGTCACTTCAGCACGCTTTGTGAATTGTTCTGTCCTATCACTTTCTGTCTCAGGAGCCGTGCTTTTCCCACAGGACTTACAAGTATTTGAAGTGACCTTATTCACTCAGGCTATGTGCATTTTCTCTGTCTCCTCACCAAAGTGTAAAGCTGAATGAGGTCAGGGGCTGTGTTTTCCTTCTTTATCATCCTGCCAACAGTGCCGAGACAGGCCGTGGTACAAATTGAGTGATCAATACAAAATCATTGATTATGTGAGTGAATGAATGAGGGTAATATTACCTGATGTCATGTCCATTGTCGTCATCATCAATATCAGAAAGCACTTATTTAAAGAGTATCTATAGTTAATAATACATTATTGTGTATATACATTAAAATATTAAGAGAGTCCATCTCCTATTAAATGTTCTAACCCCTCCCAAACCAACAACAAATGAACAAGAAACTCACAAAAGAATACAAGGAAATTTTTGGATATGTTTAGAGCTTTGGTGTAACAGGTGTAAGTATATGTCCAAACTTATCCAGATGTATACATTACATGTGAATGATTTTTTGTATATCCATTATGTCTCAATAAAGATTAAGAAAAGAAGCATTTGTTAAGCAGGACCACAGTACTGCACAACCCCAGCAGGCTCTGTGCGTGTCAAAGGTCAGGTCTTGTGCAAAAGAGACTGAAACCAAGCAAGACCTGATTAAATACAAACTTGTTACACCAAAGTTGCTCATGGATAATGATATATGAAATCACCTCATAATGAATATCTCTGGATAGTTCAGTAAATAAACCCCTGTGGGGAAAGACCCCCATGGATCCACCTGTAACTGAATACAAATCTTGCTCTGTGATAAACAGCATTGAAGGCAAAGAGCCTTGAATCTTTCAATTCTCTAAGATTCATAATCACAGCAAGGAACTTTTTTTTTTTCATAGAAACAAGAATATACATAAAGTAAAGTTTTTTAAATCAAATTGGGATTAAGTGCTATGAACACGACTGAAGCGACTTAGCAGCAGCAGCAGCAACACTAATTTGGAGAGATAGTTATATTTAATTGACTGATTTGGGTAGGATAAAATGGTAATAATTGTTGAACATGGAATTTAAATTTCATGACTTGAATTTCTTATGACTTCTTTCCACGTGAGGATTACCGTTGCAAATATAGCATAATAGAAGGCTTTTCAGGAAGCTTTTACTTGCATTTTCTCTCTAGTGTGTTGATGTTGAATTCAGGCGTTGGTGACTTAGGAGGGCACAATGAGAAGATGAATGTGCCTCCACCTCAGAAGTGTCTCCAGCTACTGACTTTGTTCTTTCCCTGAGGCTGAATGAGGTGAATATAGAATATCTTGCAGTTGAATAATTCGGATTGCTTTTAGGCAAGAATGTTGTGATGTTATAAAAATTGTGATCTAAAAGGAAACTTAACCTTCAGTTCATTCTTTTGATGTATTTTGCCCGAAGCATGGTGCTAGGACCTGTTATCTCAAATAGGCAATATAAAAATATCTTTCTAATTCACTCCTACAGTTGAAAGATCCTCACGGATTGAAATTACTGTGATCTATCAAGAGTTACTTTGTTGTGGAGATAAAATAAAATCACATGTCAGGCAAGGAATAATGGTAACAATGGACCAGCTTATTATGAAGCTTAAAATGAAAATGCTTTATTGGCAACACTATTGGACTTTGAAAAGATTGAGAATATGTGTCAAACCCAGGGGAGCCACAGTGCTGGTGTCCTGCTCATTCTTGTTGCTGTAGATTGTTTGCCCCATGTTTAAGGTCAGCCTTTTGGAATCAGCAGCAGTATTTGGCTTAATTGTGTCTTGCTTCATTGTTGTTGTTGGTATGTAATTAGCATACTATAAAATTCATTTTAAAGTGTACATTTCAGGTGCCCTGAGTACACTGATAAGATTGTGCAACCGTCAGGACTAATTCCAGAATATTTCATTAATCCGGAAAAGACGAAACTACTAATGTACTTTCTGTCTCTATGGATTTGCTTATTCTGGACATTTCATGTAAAATGATATGGAATGTGTGCTCTTTTGTGTCTGACTACTTTCAGTTAGCAAAAACTTTTCAAGATTCAGCGGCAAGTATCAGTACTTCACTCCCTTTAGCTGAATCGTATTTCACTGTATAGCTACTTATACCACATTTTATCTATCCTTTCATAAGTTGGTGACCATTTGTTTCCATTTCTTGGTTGTTATAAATAATATTGCTATGAACATTTGTTTTCATTTCTCCTGAGTATATACACCTAGGCGTGAAACTGCTATCATACAGTAACTTCTTGTAACTTTTTCAAGGAATAGCAAAACTGTTTCCCACAACAGCTGTGGTGTTTTTCACTTCCATCAGCAATACATAAAGATCCAATTTCCCCACATCCTTGTCAATATTTGTTGTTTCAAATTTTAAAAGTTATAACCATTTCAGTGTGTGTGTGAGGTGGTATCTCATCATAGTTTTGCTTTTTTTATTTCTCTAATGAATGATGAGCATTCATATGCTTATTTGCCTGCCTATCTAACTACCTATCCATCCTACCTGTGTGTCTGTCTATCTATGTTGGTTGTTCAGTTGCTAAGTGAAGTGAAGTGAAAGGTTCTCAGTCGTGTCTGACTCTTTGTGACCCCGTGGACTGTACAGTCCCATGGAATTCTCCAGGGCAGAATACTGGAGTGGGTACCTGTTCCCTTCTGCAGGGGATCTTCCCAACCCATGGATCAAATCCAGGTCTCCCACATTACAGGCGGATTCTTTACCAGCTGAGCCAGCGGCTAAGTTGTGTCCATCTCTTTGTGACCCCATGGACTGCAGCATGCCAGTCTCCTCTGTCCTCCACTATTTCTCAGAGTTTGCTCCACTGAGTCAGTGAAGCCATCCAGCCATCTCATCATCCTCTGTCACCCCCTTTCTCCTCTTGCCCTCCATCTTTCCCTGCATGAGGGTCTTTTCCAGTGAGTTGACTCTTCACATTAGGTGGCCCAGGTATTGGAGCTTCAACTTCAGCATCAGTCCTTCCAATGAATATTCAGGGTTGATTTCCTTTAGGATTGACTGATTTTCTCTCCTTACTGTTCAAGGGACTGTCAAGAGTCTTCTGCAACACCGCAGATCAAAAGCATTAATTCTTGGGCACTCAGTCTTCTTTATGGTCCAACTCTCACATCCGTACATGACAACTGGAAAAACTATAGCTTTGACTATGTGGACCTTTGTTAGAAGAGGCTTTTTAATACACTGTCTAGGTTTGCTTAGCTTTTCTTCCAAGGAGCAAGCGTCTTAATTTCATGGCTGCAGTCATCGTCTGTAGTGATTTAGGAGCCCAGGAAAATAAAATCTGTCACCACTTCTACTTTTTCCCTTCTATTTGCCATGAAGTGATGGGACTGGAAGCCATGATCTTAGTTTTTTTAATGTTGAGTTTCAAGTCAGCTTTTTTACTCACCTCTTTCAGCCTCATCAAGAGGCTCTTTAGTTCCTCTTCACTTTCTGCAGTTGGAGTATCTATCTATAGAAATGTCAATTTAAACTTTTTCCCATTTTTTAAATTTGGGTCATTTGTTTTTTCATTATGAATGGTAAGAGTTCTTTCTGTATTCTGGGTGCTATATCCTTATTAGATATATGATTTGCAGATGTTTTCTCCCATTCTGTGGATTGTATTTCATGATGCTTTGCTCCATCTGTCTATAGGAATGCAGACTGTTGGTTCCCAAGGGTACTGTTGAGAGGGGCAGTGTGGATGGTACTAGAGTAAGTTAAAACACCACAGAACTTGCTGCTTTCATGACTAAATGCAGCCATTTTTCTTGAATAAATGCTCCTTGGGTTATTACAAGTCTTTGGTTAACACCTTTAGGCCTGAAAAAGTTGATTTTGACAAATTTTGCTAGCTTTTCTTCTGTTACTTTTATGAAGTGGTACATTTTCAGAGGTTATCATGTTGACATTTTTACTGGCCTTACCTCAGTGGCATGACTTACATTACAGTGGGATGACTGCTTTGCCTTTGTTTTTTTCATACACACTTGTCCAGTCATGTGGATGCCGTGGAAAGATTGACTCAAACTTCTTGTAAGGCCACCACCATGGAGCTTGTTATTAAAAGTCATCTCCTACTTTTATGATTCAGAAATTTTGGGGGCCATTGAGAGCTTTAGAGATTGGCTAGAAGATTGATCCTTTTGTTTCATACATGAGAAAACACGTGAGCACTCCTTGTAAAGTGAAATGAATTGCCTGGCTTCTTCTAAATTGGTAGTTGAGTCTAGAGGAGAATTGAAGTCTTCAGACTGCAGGTAAGAGCTCTAACAGAAATACTCAGTAGAGTCCTGAGTCTTATCCCCCACCTACATGATTTCCCATTTGTGTGGGCATTTGGCACAGTCCCTGGGAGACTTTGAACATGAGATGCCGTAAGGCTCACCCATGCACAGCCCCACAGGTGTTCTCATGGACTTGATTTTTACCTTGTAATTATTTGGGGATTATAAAAATATCTACTCACCAGGAAGCAGCCAGCAGTTTGAGCTATGTGAAACCTATGTTATAACTACATTTCTAACTTTCCCTGTTCATTACTGTATCAAATAACCTCAAGAATGGCTTCTGTATAGTAGTCAGAGAGAAAATAATGGTTTCAAAATAAAAATTTTGGGCTGAAATATAGATATATGAGTGCAAATTGAAAGCACTTGTTTTGGAACACATGTATACCTGTGGCAGATTCATGTTGATGTATGGCAAAATCAATACAATATTGTAATTAACCTCCAATTAAAATAAATAAATTTATATTAAAAAAGAAACCTTAATGCTGATTGGTGATTATATTGGTTTGCTAGGTCAGTCACACAAAGTACCATAGACTGGATGGCTTAAGTGGCAGAAATTTATTTTCTCACAATTCTGGAGGCTGAAAATCTGAGATCAGAGTGTCTGTGGGACTGGTGTCTCCCAAGACTTATCTCCTTGGTTTGTATATGACTGTCTTCTCCCTATGTCTTCACCTTGCTTTCCCTCTGTAACTTTCTGTTATTAAAAGGACACCCATCATATTGGATTAGGGACCATCATAATGACCTCATTTTAATTTAATTACCTCTTTAAAGACCCTATTTCCAAATAGAGTCACGTTCTGAGATTCTGGGGATTAGGACTATGAATATGAAATCTATGAATCATTTTGATTGAATTGACTAAGATTCTATTGAATCTATTGATTCTAGCAAAAAAATAACATTTTCAAACTAAATAAAAGGGAAAGTTTAAACAAAGGAATAAAAAAAGGTGGAACAAATAGAAAGATGGTAGATTTTAATCCACCTATCCACATATGACTTCAAATGTGAATGGTTTACATATAACATATAACAATTAAATTGGGATTATCAAAGGGATTAAAAAACAGGACTCAGATCTATTTAGTGTCTGTAAAGAAGCCCTTAAAATATAAAGATGCAGGTAAATGAACAGTAAAGGGTTGTAGAAAGTTACACAATCATGCTGCGCTGCGCTGTACTCAGTCACTCAGTTGTGTCTGACTCTTTGTGACCCCATGGAATGTAGTGCACCAGGCTCCTCTTATCAGTGGGATTTTCCTGGCAAGAATACTGGAGTGGGTTGCCATTCCCTTCTCCAGGGATATACCGTCTTAACATCCATCAAAACAAAACTGGAGTAACTATGTTAATTTTAAGCAAACCAGACTTCAGAATAAGGAAAATTATCAGGAATAAAAGGAGGTATTACATAATTAAAACAGAGTCGATTCTCCAAGAGGTCATTGCTGCTGCTGCTGCTGCTAAGTCGCTTCGGTCGTGTCCGACTCTGTGCGACCCCATAGACGGCAGCCCACCAGGCTCCCCCGTCCCTGGGATTCTCCAGGCAGGAACACTGGAGTGGGTTGCCATTTCCTTCTCCAATGTATGAAAGCGAAAAGTGAAAGTGACCCTTAATATGCATATTCCTAACAACAGAGCATCAGAATACATGAAATAAAAAATGAATAGAACTGATCACTACTGATCTCATGGACAATAAAAGGATAATAAAGGGATATTATGTATAAGTCTATTCCCACAAATTTGATAACAGGTAAAATGGACCAATTGGACATCAAAACTCAAACAAAAAGAAATAATCTGAATAGAGCTATATCTATTAAGGATTTTGAATCACTGATAAATAAAATTCCAAAAATGAAAGCAGTGGTTCCAGATGATTTCACTGGTGAGTTTTGCCATACATTTAAAGAAGAAATAGAAGAAATATTCTAGGAAATAGAAGCAGAGGGAACACTTTCTAACATATCCAATGGAGCTCACATTATACTCACCCTCCAGACCAGATAATGACATTATAAAGAAAAACCAGGGACCAGTATCTCTTCTGAACATACATGTAAAATTCCTCAACAAAATATTAGCAAAGCAAATCCAATAATGAATAAAAGATTGCTCATCATAACCAAGTAGGATTTGTCCTAAATATACATGGTTAAAATCCAAAAAAACCCCTACAATACAAAAGCTGGTGAGAATGCAGAACAACAGAAACTCTCATTTGTTGCTGGTGAGAATGCAAAATGTTACAATCACTTTGGAAGACAATTTGGCAATTTCTTACAAAGCTAAACATTATCTTACCATATAATCCAGCAATCAAACTCCTTGCCTTGCTGGTGCAAATGCAAAATGGTACAGTCACTTTGGAAGACAATTTGGCAGTTTCTTACAAAGCTAAACATTACCTTACCATATAATCCAGCAATCAAACTCCTTGGCATTTACCCAAATGAGTTGAAAACTCTGCAAACACATACGAAAAAACCTACACAGAAATGTTTATGGCAGTTTTATTCATAATTGCCCAAATTGGAAGCAATCAAGATGTTCGTCAGTAGGAAATGGATAAACTTTGGCACTTCCATACAATGGAATATTATTCAGTGACAAGAAGAAATGAACTATGGAAACCAAAAATGGAAGACTCTTAAGTGCATGTTGCTAAGTGAAAGAAAGCAGTCTGAAAAGGAGACATGTTTTATTATCCATGATATGTCATTCTGGAAAAGTACAGAGACAGAAAACTACAGAGACAGTAAAAAGATCAGTGGTTACAGGGGTCGGGTGGAGAGGCGGAGTAAAGCACAGGGATTTTTAAGGCAGTAGAACTATATGATACTATGACAGTGGATATGTGAAATTTATAAAAATCGATAAAATGTACAACTTTATTGTAAACTCTGGGTTTTAGTTAGTAATCATGTGCTAATATTGTTTTGTTAACTTAAATATACCACACTCATGCAAACTGGTAATAACAGGGGACACTGTGTGGGAACGGGAACATATAGGGACTTTGTATTATCTACTCGATTTTTCTACAAACCTAAAACCACCCTGAAAGTAAAGTCTGTTCATTATAAAAACAAAAGTACATAAAAATATGTATCTGATTTCAATTTGCCTTCCACATACTCAGAAATCCTTTTTATTGAAACAAATTTCAGCTTTGAAATAATCATGTTGTCCAAAAGAGGGTGCCAAAGACTTACAAAGGTATCTTTTTTTTGGTTATGCAAGGCAGAGTTAAATAATAAAATAGAATTAATAGAATAAAAACAGGATACAGGATGCTTGAGGCTAGTGCACGGGGAAGATCCAGAGAGATGATATGGGGTGGGAGGTGGGAGGGGGCCTCAGGATTGGGAACTCATGTACACCCGTGGCAGATTCATGTCAATGTATGTATGGCAAAACCAATACAGTGTTGTAAAGCAAAATGAAGTAAAAATAAAAATAAAAGATTAAAAAAATAAGAAATAAAACACACAAGGCCCTAGCATAAGTCAGCGTGCGTGGCACGTACTTGCATCTCGCCTGCAGCTTCTGGTCTCCTGCCTCAGGACTCAGATCTGTTGCCTTGGCTCTTTGGTGCCGCTTCCTTCTGCAGACGAAGGGGAGTTCTCCCTGACGATGCACGGTGGTGACTTGCACTCTGAAGAGACCTGCAGGAAGCTGGGCTAGCACAGATACATTTGGCCCTGATTTTAAGCATGTGTGTATCAACACCCTCAGATACGCAGATGATACCACCCTAATGGCAGAGAGTGAAGAGAAACTAAAGAGACTCTTGATGGAGGTGAAAGAGGTGAGTGAAAACGCTGGCTTGAAACTCAACATTAAAAAAAAACAACACTAAGATTATGGCATTCAGTACCATCACTTCATGGCAAATAGAAGGGGAAAAAGTGGAAGCAGTGACAGATTTTATTTTCTTTGGCTCCAGAATCACTGCGGATGGTGACTGCAGCCATGAAATTAAAAGATGCTTGCTCCTTGGAAGGAAAGCTATGACAAACCTAGGCAGCTTATTGAAAGCAGAGACATCACTTTGCCAACAAAGGTCTGTATAGTCAAAGCTATGGTTTTTCCAATAGTCAAGTATGGATGTGGGACTTAGATCATTAAGAGGGCTGAAGGCTGAAGAATTGATACTTTCAAATTGTGGTGCTGGAAAAGACTCTTCGGAGTCCCTTGGACTGCAAGGAGATCAAACCAGTTAATCCTAAAGGAAATCCACCCTGGATATTCATTGGAAGGACTGATGCTGAAACTGAAGCTCTAGTACTTTGGCCACCTGATGGGAAGAGTCAACTCATTGGAAGAGCCCCTGATGCTGGTAAAGATTGAAGGCAAAAGGAGAAAAGGATGACAGAGGATGAGATGCTTAGATAGCATCACTGACTCAATGGACATGAATCTGAGCAAACTCTGAGAGATTGTTTAGGACAGAGGAGCCTGGAGAGAATCTGTTTGTTTAGGTAATAATAGTTTCACAAGTAAGCTAAGTTGCTTTATTTGTTATACTGCCTGTTTATAGTTACAAAACATTTTTATTTTTTGCTGATTATAAAAGTGTAAAAAACATACACTTATGTATTGTCATTATTGTTTGGATTTTCCCAATCATATTTTAAAGATGTCACAAACTATGGTCCTCTGTGTACTCTCTTCTCAAAATATTGATAATTATGTCCAGAGGCTTGATCTGATTTAGATTTGATTTTATTGGCAAAAGGAAAGGAAAGGAAACGAAAGTCGCTCCATTGTGTCCGACTCTTTGCGACCCCTGGACTGTAGCGTACCAGGCTTCTCCATCCAAGGAATTTTCCAAGCAAGAGTACTAGAGTGGGTTGCCATTTCCTTCTCCAGAGGATCTTCCCAACCCAGGGATCGAACCCAGGTTTCCCGCACTGCAGGCAGACACTTGACTGTCATAAATGGTGTTATGCATTTTTGTCATAAGGTACAAGGTGTCTGGTTGTCTTTCTTTGGGACTGCTTGAAGCCATTCATGACCACTGCCTGTCTTCATTAGGAGTTTGCAAATGTTACTATTCAATCATTTCCTGTTATAGTTCTTGGAGTGATTCCATAGAGAGACAATTTTCCTAATAAAGTATCTGGTTACCCTGTGTATAGATGATTTTTAAAAAGCAGCTTGAATATTTAATTTACTTTATTTACCAGCTATCAGAAAAATGAGTTGATTCTGTAGTGTTTTTCTTTAAATCTTACCAGTCTTCCTATTCTTTGTTTTTTTAATTAATTTTATTTTTGGCTGAACTAGGTCTTCTTCGCTGCGTGCACGCTCTCTCTAGTGGTGGCAGTCAGGGGCGACTTTCTCGTCATGGTGTGTAGGCTTCTCATCGCAGCGGCTTCTCCTGTTGCAGAGCTTGGGCTCTAGGGTGTGTGGGCTCAGTAGTGGACACACAGCGGGCTCGGTGGTTGTGGTGCACGGCGGGTGTCCCTGGCACATGGAATCCTTCTGGACCAGGGATCGAACTCATGTCCCCTCCTTTGGCAGGTGTATTCTCAACCGTGGACCACCAGAGAAGTCCCCTGAGCATTTTTAAAAGGTGATTAGTGTAGGAGGGTTCCCTTTTCTCCACACCCTCTCCAGCATTTATTGCTTGCAGATTTTTGGATCGCAGCCATTCTGACTGGTGTGAAGTGGTACCTCATTGTGGTTTTGATTTGCATTTCTCTAATAATGAGTGATGTTGAGCATCTTTTCATGTGTTTGTTAGCCATCCGTATGTCTTCTTTGGAGAAATGTCCATTTAGTTCTTTGGCCCATTTTTTGATTGGGTCGTTTATTTTCCTGGAATTGAGCTGCATAAGTTGCTTGTATATTTTTGAGATGAGTTGTTTGTCAGTTGCTTCATTTGCTATTATTTTCTCCCATTCAGAAGGCTGTCTTTTCACCTTGCTTATATTTTCCTTTGTTGTGCAGAAGCTTTTAATTTTAATTAGATCCCATTTGTTTATTTTTGCTTTTATTTCCAGAATTCTGGGAGGTGGATCATAGAGGATTCTGAGAGGGTGTGGAGAAAAGGGAACCCTCCTACACTGTTGGTGGGAATGCAAACTAGTACAGCCACTATGGAGAACAGTGTGGAGATTCCTTAAAAAACTACAAATAGAACTGCCTTATGACCCAGCAATCCCACTGCTGGGCATACACACCGAGGAAACCAGAATGGAAAGAGACACATGTACCCCAGTGTTCATCACAGCACTGTTTATAATAGCCAGGACATGGAAACAACCTAGATGTCCATCAGCAGATGAATGGATAAGAAAGCTGTGGTACATATACACAATGGAGTATTACTCAGCCATTAAAAAGAATTCATTTGAATCAGTTCTGATGAGATGGATGAAACTGGAGCCAATTATACAGAGTGAAGTAAGCCAGAAAGAAAAACACCAATACAGTATACTAACACATATATATAGAATTTAGGAAGATGGCAATGACGACCCTGTATGCAAGACAGGAAAAAAGACACAGATGTGTATAATGGACTTTTGGACTCAGAGGGAGAGGGAGAGGGTGGGATGATTTGGGAGAATGGGAATTCTAACATGTATACTATCACATAAGAATTGAATCGCCAGTCCATGTCTGACGTAGGGTGCAGCATGTTTGGGGCTGGTGCATGGGGATGACCCAGAGAGATGTTGTGGGGAGGGAGGTGGGAGGGGGGTCATGTTTGGGAACGCATGTAAGAATTAAAGATTTTAAAATTTAAAAAATTTAAAAAAAAGGTGATTAGTGAAGGTTTCATTTTTTGTTTTAGTAATATTTAAAACTCATGAATTTTAACATTTTTTTGTGTTTTTATTCTTATCAATACTTTGGTCAGTTGAAGCCTCTTCAAATTGACTCCTCTGTTCTTGTGATATAACCTCAATATAGAAGTCCCTCCTTATCCATGGAATACTTTCTAAGGCCCCTATTGTTTACCTGAAACCATGAGTAGCATGGAGTTGTATATCCATATACTATGTTTTTTTCCTATACATACGTACCTATGATAAAGTTTAACTGATAAATTAGGCACAGTAAGTGATTAATAACAATAACTGATACTAAAATATTAATACAAGTCAAAACAATATAATGTAATGAAAGTTATGTGAATATGGTTTCTCTCTCTCTCAAACTATCTAACTGCAAATTTAATGCCTTTTCCATCTTAACTAAGCACTTGTTACACATTGTGGCCGTAACTTTTGCAGTGTGAGGTGCATTAGCAGAAGTAGCACAAATTTCTTTTTCCTTCTTCACACTTCCACAGATATAAGATTCATTCTTACCATAGGTCTTAGCAACCTCAGCATAGCATTTTTTTCTTTCCTCATTAACTTGAGACACCTTTTCACTTACAGAAGCACTTGGCAGTGTCTCTGGCATATCTGAATTTCTAGCACTACTACTATTGTGCTTTGGGGCCAGTAATAAGTAAAATAAGGGTTACTTGAACATAGGCACTGCAGTACTGAAACAGTTGATCTGATAACCCAGATGGCTGCTAAGTGATTAACGCAGCGGGGAATATGCTGGACAAAGGAGGTGATTCATGAGCGGGATGGTACGAGATCTCATCAGGCTACTCAGAACATCACACAGTTTAAAACTTGTGAATTGTTTGTTTCTGTAATTTTCCATTTAATATTTCTGGACTGCAGTTGACCATGGGAGTAACTGAAATCACAGTGAAACCTTGGTAAGCAGCACAGGAGGGACCACTGCGATGTCAGTAATCTTTCTTGTTGCAGGTACGCCAAAAGATCTAGTTTTGGATAGTTCCTGCCCTAACCTGTAATTAGTAATTTTTTGCAAGGTGCTCTAATTTTTAAACTAAAAAATTATATTTACGTACAATTAGAGAGCAAAATCTGGGTGCTAGTGGTCTTTAGTACTACTGGGTTGATCTTTGTCTCTAGATCTTTTTAGTGGACAACTCTTAAATTTGACAGCAATCATAACCCAGTTTTTCATTGCGGCCTTTGTAGTAGTGGTATAATATGAGTTATATATTATCTTCATTGATGGCAATGCTTTATGTCAATTTGTCTTCATGTCTCATTAAATGGTGTTTCTCCGCCATAGCAGTAAGTTGAATTGGTGTATCACTATGCAGTTACAGGAGAAGGCAATGGCAACCCACTCCAGGACTCTTGCCTGGAAAATCCCATGGACGGAGGAGGCCTGGTAGGCTGCAGTCCACGGGGTCGCACAGAGTCGGACACGACTGAAGCGACTTAGCAGCAGCAGCAGCAGTAGCAGCAGGAAAAAATTAGTAAGAATTCACATAAATGTGACTGGTCAAAACTATTATAGCCTGAAGAAAGATAAACCTAACTACAATCTGTAAAAGAAAAAGAGTTCAACAAGGATAGAGTTGTTTATACAGGTAGGGGAGTGGTAGCTGTTAGTGGTCTGTTGGCACCAGATTGAGAGGTGGAGGTACAAGATGCTGGCAAGTGGCTGAGCATCGAGCATCATACTTAAATTAAGGAATCAGACTTGTTAACAGATCCCAAAGAAGATGATAGCAGTAAATAAGATGATATGGTAGTTTTAGAATCAGACACACTTAGGTTTGAATCCTAGCTTTGCCACTTACTGGACAAGCTATTACAGCTTTACTTTACGGAAGTGATGGTGAACCATGTGAAAACATCTGACTAAACAGGAGCTGACTGTGTTCCCAACTATGTATCATAAACTGACATCTTTTTACCTTGTCTTCACATGTGCCTGGGTCACAACACTACCACTTCAGCAAAGGGCAGTAAAAGGGGGAAAAAGCAGAGTGAAAAGAGACCAGAGTCATTTAATTATGAATTAAGTATCTTACATTTGCAAATTGTGCAACACTGGACCACATGGACATTGGCATCTTCCTAAACTCCATATATATGCGTTAGTATACTGTACTGGTGTTTTTCTTTCTGGCTTGTTTCACTCTGTATAATCGGCTCCAGTTTCATCCACCTCATTAGAACGGATTCAAATGTATTCTTTCTAATGGCTGAGTAATACTCCATTGTGTACATGTACCACAGCTTTCTTTTTTTTCTTTTCTTTTTTTTTTAGTTTTTATTTTTTAAATTTTAAAATCTTTAATTCTTACATGCGTTCCCAAACATGAACCCCCTCCCACCTCCCTCACCATAACATCTCTCTGGGTCATCCCCATGCACCAGCCCCAAGCATGCTGTATCCTGCGTCAGACATAGACTGGCGATTCAATTCTTACATGATAGTATACATGTTAGAATGCCATTCTCCCAAATCATCCCACCCTCTCCTCTCCCTCTGAGTCCAAAAGTCCGTTGTACACATCTGTGTCTTTTTTCCTGTCTTTTCCTAAATTCCATATATATGTGTTAGTATACTGTATTGGTGTTTTTCTGGCTTACTTCACTCTGTATAATCGGCTCCAGTTTCATCCATCTCATCAGAACTGATTCAAATGAATTCTTTCTTACGGCTGAGTAATACTCCATTGTGTATATGTACCACAGCTTTCTTATCCATTCGTCTGCTGATGGACATCTAGGTTGCTTCCATGTCCTGGCTATTATAAACAGTGCTGTGATGAACATTGGGGTACACGTGTCTCTTTCAATTCTGGTTTCCTCGGTGTGTACGCCCAGCAGTGGGATTGCTGGGTCATAAGGCAGTTCTATTTGTAGTTTTTTAAGGAATCTCCACACTGTTCTCCATAGTGGCTGTACTAGTTTGCATTCCCACCAACTGTGTAAGAGGGTTCCCTTTTCTCCATACCCTCTTCAGCATTTATTGCTTATAGACTTTTGGATTTCAGCCATTCTGACTGGTATGAAATGGTACCTCATTGTGGTTTTGATTTGCCTTTCTCTGATCATGAGTGATGTTGAGCATCTTTTCATGTGTTTGTTAGCCATCCATATGTCTTCTTTGGAGAAATGTCTATTTAGTTCTTTGGCCCATTTTTTGATTGGGTCGTTTATTTTTCTGGAATTGAGCTGCATAAGTTGCTTGTATATTTTTGAGATGAGTTGTTTTTCAGTTGCTTCATTTGCTATTATTTTCTCCCATTCAGAAGGCTGTCTTTTCACCTTGCTTATAGTTTCCTTTGTTGTGCAGAAGCTTTTAATTTTAACTAGATCCCATTTGTTTATTTTTGCTTTTATTTCCAGAATTCTGGGAGGTGGATCATAGAGGATCCTGCTTTATGTCTGAGAGTGTTTTGCCTATGTTCTCCTCTAGGAGTTTTATAGTTTCTGGTCTTATGCTTAGATCTTTAATCCATTTTGAGTTTATTTTTGTGTATGGTGTTAGAAAGTGTTCTAGTTTCATTCTCTTACAAGTGGTTGACCAGTTTTCCCAGCACCACTTGTTAAAGAGATTGTCTTTTCTCCATTGTATATTGTTGCCTCCTTTGTTGATAAGATAAGGTTGGACCACATGGACAAATTGCTAGAATTCTCTCAAATAAGGGACCCTAAAAGCTACATCTTACTTGTTTCATGGCGAATCAATTTGAGCATGAGGAAAGAAGAAAGCAGAATTATGCCTGAGTCAGTTTTTGTAAGTGAGGGCAGCAAAAATCCCGGAGCATTTGAGGAAGCCTTTGAAAAGAGAGCACTCCCTCCTGTAGGCAAAGGAAAGTTTCTATCAGGCTGCCTGGCCCTATGTTGCTTTCAATTTCACAAAAATAAGGAGGAAAAATGCCATGAATTTTCTTAACCTTAGAGCTAAATCTGTCGAGAGAAAATCTCTGTGAATGTTGTTCTATATGCTGATGTACACTAAAAAGGTTCACTTTAGACCTGACCTTGGTTGAGTTTTGTTAAGGATGGCTTATCACTTTTCTCTTGGGATTCCTAGGTGGCTTAGTGGTAAAGAATCTGCCTGCCAGTGCAGGAGATGTGGGTTTGATCCCTGGGTTGGGAAGATCCCCTGGAGAAGGAAATGTCAACCCACTCCAGTATGCTTGCCTGGGAAATCCCATGGACAGAGGAGCCTGGTGGGCTAGTCTGGGGTCGCAAAGAGTCAGACATGACTGAGCAACTGAACGTGCACACATCTTTTCTCTTAACTCTTTACACAGCGACTAAGCTAAAACGTACCCATCTTTGTGCTTAATGCTTTGGTCTTCACAGGCAAAATGCCTCAGGAGATAGTAAAAATTTGGGAGTAAGAAGAAACCAGGAGACCTTTAATACAATGCCCTCATTTCACAGATGAGGGTACTAAGGCTGCCAAGAAATTGACAATCCTATTTAAGAGGAATAAAAAAGTGAAATAATTAAATATCAATATACAGGAGTATAGGAGTAAATACTCTGTTTTATGTGGATTATATGTGCTCTAGTCTGAAGAGAGGAGATCTCCACTGTGGTATAAGTAAATGTAGAGAGCTAAGAGCCTTGACATTTGCCAAGTATTTCAGGTTTGCAGGAGGCTTTATCAGCGTGACCTTGAGTCTGATATTTGCCCAGGAGATTAAAGAATAGGAGGAAGGTGGTTCACAAAACTGGGGAGGTCCAAGAAAATGCTCAAAAGCAGAAATTATGGCTTGTCTGGAAGATGGTGATAGGAACACTGGGAAGCATGTTTGGAGAGAAATGAGTGAGAATGAGAATGTCAGGAATACAGACCTTGATATTCAGAAAAGGCTAGCAACCAGTGGATTGACAAGTTAAATTTGTAAGAAGAGCTCAGCAATTATCATACAGCAGCCACTGATAGCCACCCTTGAAAAGCTTCCAGTTCTCCAATATGAGTTAGTTATTGACTGTCTTTTAACTATGCTTAAAATTGGAGGAATCCTTTAATTTGTATGGTTTAATATCTGTGAAATTACCTGCCATTGTGACAGGGTAACTTGAATATATTTTAATTAGCAGTAACAGTGTATAGAGTCACTCTCAAGAATAATAGCCTAGCATGTATTGAGTGTCTTCTATGTGCCAGACACCATGCTAAACTTTCTACTTTGATTTTCATGTTTCATTACCATTTTACAGATGTGAGAGGTGAAGCTTAGGGAGGGTAGGGGATTCAGTTGGAGTTACACAGTTAGTATGTGGTGCAACCTTCATCTGAATTACCATCTTCCTATTCTCAAAGCCCAGTGCTCTTAAACCTATATATTAGTACCCTAATCCCCATTTCTTCTGAATTATTTGGGAAAATCATGGTTACTAGTCTGGAGATATTTTGAGACCTTATTTGGTTTAGTCTCTAATTAGTGCCATTTACAATTTTTTCTGATATTCCTCTGAAAAGTATATTACAATTTTACAGGTCAGCCGTGTTTCTTTAAAATAGTCATCAGCCCAGGTCACATGTGTTAGAAACTGACATCAGTACCGAGTGTTGTATTTGTGGCAGAACTTTATGATTTCCAGATTTAGTAGGTTAGAATATAATAGGGCTGCCATTTGCCCATCTACCTGCCACTCATCCATCCATTCATCATCCAGATGATGGACAGACAGATCCATCTATCCAACATGTGTTGAACGCCTGATGTGAACTAGGCCCCGACTGGCACCTGCATTGTCATTTCTTTCGGCAGTGTGCTGTTTTCACTAGCTAATGAAACAAGAAAAATTCCGCAAATCTCGATAGTTTCCTGCTTACATCCCAGATCTGTGTGACTCTCCTGTTATAACGTGACTCTCTCCATCTCTTAAGATGCCTTTAGTGTCTTTCACTGGATCCTTTGTCTTTAGTTGGCTGTGTAGTGAAAGGTGAGAGCATAAAGGATTGAACACCCAGCACTCAATTTCTGAGCCCAGAAATGGCAGACATCACTTTGGCTCACATTCCATCACATGGTCCCAGCCAGGGCCACCTCTTGCCGCCAACTTTGCGTTATGAACGAGGAGCATGGATCTGTGCTGGTCAGCCCGTTATCTCTGTCCAGATGCTGTCAGTGCTAAAGAAGGTCTATGGAAATATTTGGTAAACTGTGAAGTGCTCTTCAGTTTTTGATATTATTTCACAAATAAGAATGCATTACAATAGAAAACAAATTTCAGTCTGTTGAGACTGACTTGACACATTGAAAGAATATCTTTTATATCTATAATACATCATCTTTCTTCAGCCTTTTTAGATTATCAGGATTGCCTGGGCTGTCTGTGTTCCTGGCCAAGTTCCACTGAAGGCCACCCTTGCAGAGATGGGGAGAGAGGAGAATGATCCTTGTCATATTCCTCTTTCCTTATTCTATTTTGAAAGGCACCAAAGCATCTGTGATGTGTAATTTAAATGTCCATGCTTGGAAGCTTGAGTTCGTTTCTTTGGGAATCAGGGTTGTTGTGATTTGCTCTTTCTTGTAGCTTCACTTTCATTTTTCAGAGATAAACAATGGTTCCTTCTAGTATTAATATTCCCCAGTTATATTAAATATATAAAATGGGTATGTTTTTCACTGGAAGTTTTTTCTCCTTTAAGCAAAATAGGTAAATTGGGAGTATAGATTCTTTTGGTCATAACTTGGGCAGCATTCTGGTGCTGTACCTTCTTCTGGATCAGCTTCATGCCCTTACCTGCATTTTTAGTGGAAGTTGATTGGAGAAAGCAATGATCTCCTCTTATCTCTTTAGGTTAGTGGCATGTCCATTTCAGGTACCATGTCAATTAACAGGTCTAAGCTTGTACTGTACACTAAGATGCCTTCACCTGTGGGCTCTGAAATGATAAAGTGAGAAGCATTGATGGAGTGGATAATAAGAATGAAAATAGAGGAGGAAAAAATTAATGAATTTGACTACATTGTCTTGAAGAGAACAGTTGACTTTATTATTAAAATGGGCTGCATTTGAAAGCCGTGTTGAGCCTATGGGGGCCGGCTTGTCATAGCCCAGTGCCCATCCTGGCTTTTCTTCTTCAGTCTTTGTAAAGAAGGAAACGTGTCCCTCCACGAGTCCTGTAATGAGTGTGTTATATGGGCTTTCCTGATCGGCTCAGTGGTAAAGAATCCACCTGCCAATGTAGCATATGGGGGTTTGATTCCTGGGTTAGAAAGATCCCCTGGAGGAGGAAATGGCAACCCACTCCAGTGTTCTTGCCTGGGAAATCCCACGGACAGAGGAGACTGCTGAGCTACAGTCCATGGGGTCGCAAAAGAGTCGGACATGACCGAGTGACTACCCGTCAACAGCAACAACAACGAGTGTGTTTACAGACCAGAGCTGAGTGACGACGGCGCCCTCTCCCCAGTGAGAGCCGAGAGAGATGGTTTACAGTGTTTCCTCTCATCAAAGAAACACGGGCTTCTCTCTCACTTCCTGACACAGAAAATTGCGTTTCGTCACCCATTTGTCAGTTCTTAGAGATTTTCAGATAATTAAAGAACATTATAGCAGGTGACAGCTGTTGCTGAGTGCCGTGTTGCTAGTGCTTCTGCTTGTTGGATGCCCATGAATCTCGGATGATGATAGCTTGCTGCTCCAGGTTTAATTAGCTGGTTGTTTTGAATGTCTGGGCTCTCAGGTGTGGGGTTTGCAGGTTTGCAGCTTGTTGAATCAGAGCTGTGCTCATCACTGACTGGGGGACCTGGGTCTGACCAACTCATGAAGGGCCGTGGAGGGGTGCCCTGACCTTTATCACACAAAGGCATCAGAGGGATAAGGTGCTTTCTAGGAGAGGCTACTAAGAGCATCAAATGCTGATTGGTTTCCCAGTGTTCTTGCATCAAAGCATGTTTTTGAAGTTTATTTTCTGATTAAATCTCCTTATGGCCATCCCCTTTTTTTTATAATGCACAGTGATCATAATCCCTTTGGGTTTATTTCTAAGTTAGTTTACTAAAAGTTCCCTGACATGGAGGAGAGAGCTAGATGGCCTCCACTCTGGCTTTCATGAGTACAGAATATTTTCTTCTTTTTCCTGGAGGATTTGAAATGCTGTTGCACTGCATCAGAGAAACTACAAACCCTGCTGGCAGCTCCACGCTTCCTTTCTCTTTTACTCTCTTTAGGTGGGAATGACTTTCTATGTGTTTTAACAATTTGTTTATTAAAAAAGAATATTTTAAAAAATCCCACATGATTTTAAGTTTGCATCCCCAAACCGTATTTGTTTTTAAGCTCATCGTAAAACATGAAAGTAGTTTCAGCAATAATTTAAAACATCATCCTCATGCAAAAATTTCTTTCCCAACAAATTGTCTGAGTAATTACAATAAACACAGTAGAAGGGCATCAATTTGTATGTTAGAACAACAGTGATGGGTTCTGCTTGTAGAATCTATGGTGAAAGACACATTCTTTCACCCTTTTTCTTACACAACATTATGCCGTTTCCTTGAATCGTTTCTTCCTTTTGTACACAGATCAAACTCTGCTCATTTTTTTTTAGCTCATGGTGCAGAGGCCACCTTTTCTTTGAAGACTTTTTTGAATCTACCGAGCAGAGCTCAGAACTCTTCTTTGGTTCTGCTTCCTGTGTCCTTTGCATGCGTGTACACTGAGAATTGAAACCATCTATGCAGTTCACTAGTACATTAACATGACTTTATTATCCCACCGTCTTTGATCTAACTTTAGTATGTCATGAGGCTCTTTCCCTGGATGATATGAGCTGTAAATAACTTTACTTTTCACTCCAAGGACTTCCAAGGAGTTCCATCAACTCACTAATAGGAAGCATCTGTGGACAGTTTACACCAGACTCTCTGAATCTTCACCTCAGAAGTCTTGCATTGCTATGTCCTCAACTATTACTAGTCTGAAAGTATTGCATCATGATTCCTGCCCAATCGTAATCAAGCTTCCACATTGTAAGACCTGCTTTAAACCAGACTTCAAAATTTCAGTAAGTATCCTGACTTTGTCCTTCCCTAGGACATTGTTATGGAGAAGACAATGGCACCCCACTCCAGTACTCTTGCCTGGAAACTCCCATGGACAGAGGAGCCTGGTAGGCTGCAGTCCATGGGTCGCGAAGAGTCGGACACGACTGAGTAACTTCACTTTCACTTTTCACTTTCATGCATTGGAGAAGGAAATGGCAACCCACTCCAGTGTTCTTGCCTGGAGAATCCCAGGGACGGGGGAGCCTGGTGGGCTGCCGCCTCTGGGGTCGCACAGAGTCGGCCACGACTGACACGACTCAGCAGCAGCAGCAGCAGCAGGACATTATTAAGGCTCTGCTGACCTAGTGTCCTCGCTTACCATGGCAAGGGATTAGCTGTGCTTTGCCTTATCAGTAGCTGCTTTGGTGACAATTTGGAGAACCAGCATTTGATAACACTGATATCATTGTCCCTGTCACTGTGTCTTCCACTTGACTGTGACTCTCTTTACCCAGTTTACCATGTGCCCTTAAACTCTTTATTGCTCCTGCCGATTGTGGGGTCTTATGTTTAACCTAGAGCATGAGAAAGAAATATGCATCTTTTGGAAAGGTAAACAGTGAAACAGAGAGGAAGTTAATGTCCAGACGTACAAAAAACATCTCACTCAGACCAGACCTGGTGCTTTTTCAAGTGCTCCTTAGACTGAGTTTTAAAATGATCTCCATGTTCTGCCTTCAGCCCACCTACTACCTGTGTTTCCCACGCATCTCCCTCTCCCAACAGAGCATTCCTTCTCATTGGTCCATGCTCTTAAGCACATGCAAATATTCATGTATTCTGTTCCCGGTGCCAGGAATGCCTTTGTCTCTGTCTAATGCTAAACCTTCCTCCAGGTTTAAGGCTAAACTAGTTCTAAATTATCAGTTTACTTTTTTCTGTGTTCTTCACTATATCCCATTCTCTCCTGTAACTTTTGTATTGCTTGTTTAGGTAGCACCTCACTGTTTTTTCAGTATTTGCCCATAACTGATGTTTATTCAGTTATTTTTGATAACTTAATTCAGGCATGAGATCCTGTATTCATCATTTGTTTTTTTCTTCAACTAATGTTTATAGAAACCCAATACGGCAATGTACTCTGATGGGTACCAGGAACACAGCAATGAACAAGACGGAGTGACTTTATGTATTTTTTTGGGAAAAGGATCCCCAATTTCCTTGTCACAAGACCAAGTAAAACAAATCTGTGCTTGGTTAATTCTTTCAGTTAGTTGGAATCCCTCTAGGCCTTCTTCATATTCGTCAAAGAGAGGCTGGATCAATATTTTGTACCTAGTTTGATTGCATATTTTACCAACCTTGCTAAAAAGAAACTTACTGTAGAGAAACCTAGCATCGGTTCTCAGCTACTACTGTAACTGCTGTCACATCTTGGTGATCTGGAATAGAAAACAGGAACAAGAAGATGACGTTAAATCAGCCTAAGATATGTGAGCTGCTACAGGACTTTGAATGTTGGCTGCTGAGGGGTGTGGAGAGCACCAGGAACGGGCAGGGGGTAATTAGTGGACAAACCCAAGGCTGTGTTGCCTTTAATAAAGTGGCAAAATCTCTGGAACATTGTCCTTGAGAGAAGGGTGATGAGAACAGTATTCTAGTGAAACTGAGAATAATCATCAGTTAGATCTGTGAAACCCGTAAACTGCCTTCATCAATCAAGCTCACTTTAATCGCTGCAACAAAAAGTTTTCCTGTCTTCCAAGCCTCACGTCACCTAAAGAATAAGATGTTTGCCTGAGTTGTTTTCAGGGAGTTGGAGTCAGCTATGTTCAATTTGAGCTCGAGCTGTTTAAGACTAGTCGGGACCACTGACCCTCCAACTGGGCAATCATGAGTGTCCAATTGATGACCTTCTCACATCAGAGGGCCCCAAACTCCACCCTCAGTGCCTGGGGACGCTGCCATTTTCTGAACATGTGTCCATGAAGAAGCTCATAGCTCAGAAGCACCTGCCCAGTATAATGATTACCTCATCTTTTTCTTATCTCCAGTCCCTTTTCCCCAATTCCCCACACCTCAACCGTACCCTATGGGCTTTCCTGGTGACTCAGATGGTAAAGAATCTGCCTGCCGTGTGGGGGACATAGGTTCGATCTCTAGGTCTGCAAGATCCCCTGGAGGAGGGCATGGCAATCCACCCCAGTATTCTGGCCGGGAAAATCCCATGGGCAGAGGAGCCTGGCGGGCCACAGTCCTTTGAGGTTGCAGAGAGTCGGACACAGCTGAAGTGACGGAGGATGCACAGCTTTGTCCCATAAATATCCCTAGCCCCTTGCCTTGGGGAAGGCAGATTTGAGATTTGTTCTCCTGTCTCCTCTCCTCACTTGGCTGCCTTGAGAGTAGACCTTTTCTCTGCTGCAAACCTCGGCGTCTCAGCACCTGGCTTGCTCTGTGTAGGGCAAATGAACCTGGTTTGGTGTGGTGGTGGTTTAGTCACGAAGTCGTGTACAGCAGCCGCAGGGTGCTTGTGGGGAGTTCTAGGTGGGAAATACTTATTGTAAATAGATGGTGCGGATTTCCCAATGGTGTGTCTTCTCTGAAACAGTGTCTGATGTTACATATGTAAATTCTAGGCCCTAGGGGAAGGAAGCTGGCAAGAATGTGATGGGGAGCTGACTGAGCATGTTAGAAATCTGTCCACATGGGAGCAAGGGTACGGAAGACTCTAGACCCTCCAGGTACAGATTATCCATCAGGAAAAGAAGGCAGAGCTGTATTCCTTAGAAGAAATTGGAGGGAATGAAGGGAGTGCCCAGTAAGCATGCTCTGTCCACGGCTTTCTTGTACTGGGGAGGCAGGACTGTCGGCAGCCCTGAGACATGGTGCATCCGTGTGCGTCTCACATGCGCAGCCAGGCTCGGCACATGTGCCTTCATCTCTGAGCTGGGCTGCGTGTCAAGGGTTTTTCATCCCCAGGGGCAGTGCTGAGGAAGCAGACAGACCTGGGGTCAACTGGCACTGACGCTGGAGAAACAGTTTAGTCCCTTTCTACTTTTTTTTTCTCCTTTGACACTACTACAATAGCTTACGTTATTTTGTCTTTTTTCTTCTCACTTAGAAGGTAGAGGGATTTAATTAGCCGTGAAATGACTAAAGGCAAGAAACAAAGATCAAATATGAAGGAAAGCGAGGTGAATAAATACAAACGCATTGGGGCAGCCAATTCCTGAACGTTCAAGGCAAAAGAGCCACAGGAATTATTTTGAAAATGAAATAGCATACTGATGTATGCTAAAAGTATGTGGTTTCACCAGAATTCGGATTATTCTTTCGTGTGTGTACTCCTCTCCCCACCCCCACAACTTTAGAAATAGAGTATTTAATTTGAGAACAAATAATACATAGTGAAGATCAATATACAGTCACTGAAGCAGAAATTATTGGAGGAAAACAGTGCAAATTGGAGTATTCAGAAGAAAATCAGTATTATAATTCTACTATCATTGTACATGAACCTATTAAAACATAATTGGCAGCTTTCATCTACTAGAATATTGTTCCCTCTCACAAACAGGTATTGGCATAAATTCAGACACATTAACTATGTTCCAAGTAGTGTTAATTTATTTTTTCTCATATCCCCAATTACCACAGCATATTCATTTTGATTTAAAAACCCAGAGCACAGCTTAATTCTAACAAATAGTTTAATTTAAGAAAACTATTTATTGAATCCCACTAAATTGTGTTTTTTCCCATAGAGTACTGCCATATAAAGTTGAATTATCAAACTTAGCTTCCTATCATTTCTAGCCTGTTCCCTCTAGGACTTTTCTGCTCTTTTATCTGAAAGAAACAATCCCATCTTAATTTTCCTATTGAATATATTTTACCTATAACTGATCAGAGCACAGTCATCCTAGGATCAGATTTATTTAGAGGACAGGTACTAACCCAGTTACTGGGAAATGAAACTGATGAATCAGAAACTGATGAATCTGCATGGCTTGTGGGGCCTTGTTTCCTGGCCAGGACCCCTGCAGTGGAAGTGCAGAGTCCTAACCACTGGACCACCAGGGAACTCCCTGATGAGTCGGCTCTTAATCCTGATAAACTCTTTGCTTCAACATGTCAGCCCTGTCTGTAATTTTTTTCTTGAGGTCGTTTATATTGTCAGTATCTGCACCATCTATTTTCTCGTAGTGGAGACAGACTCTGATGAGGTGAAATACAAGGCATTCCTGGAGAGACTAGGCTCTAGGTACAAAGCAGAAGAATGGTCACCACAAGCCCTTGCTTCTGTTTTTCGCAGATGACTGTGCAATCTAAAATACAGTAAGAACTATTTGTGACTTGATCTCTCCAACGCTTAAAGGGGCCATGACACGTATCAGAGTCCATCTTGCACTGAGGTCTTCAGAAACCTGGAGATAATATGCAAGAGTTAATTGGCAATTTCTATAGAAACTCTTCCCAAGTTTTGGGGAAGACATTCTATTTCAAAATTTTATCCTTTTCTCTGATAATAAAACTGTGATCTTAAAGTGGGCTTCAATCTGAAGCTTAAAAGTAAAACTTTGTTCAAGTGAATAGTTTTTCTGTGGAAATCAAGGAAAGGAGGATTTTCAAAATGACTACGAATACAATAGATAAATATAATAAGATAATTACTACCTTTTTACCTAATTTAACCATAGTGCTACTATGGTATAAAGTGAAAAAAGTTATGGCAAAAGCAATAATCATTTGTGCTGTCAGTAACTGATCTAAAATTTTTTTACTGATGGAACAAACTGGTGTACCAAATAGCTGGTTTCATATCAGTCTTATTATTGTTGCCATTATTATAACTGTAGAACATGCATTAACCAATAAATATGACCTATGATGGGTGGAGATACTCTGGCTGATGCAAAATGACTCTTCCAACACCGCTGGGTCATAATCACAGGCAGGTATAGTCTAGCTCAAAGCAAGGAGGGCCTCTCGCTTTTAGCTCTTTGCTCTCAGAAGATAACAAGGGCTTCCTTTTGAATTGGTTAATGGTGGTGTGGGATTTGAAGGGGGAAAGAAGAGCATGGATGACTACTTGGTTAGTTTTAGAATGGATTCATTCACGTGGAATGGATTAAGTGACCTGAAGAAAAATTCCCTTCCATTGATGATATTCTATCATTCTTGCCTTTTTGGAAAGTAATTCATAGATTTGATCTCTGTACCTCAGGCCCTCATATGCTGTAGTAGACGCGGAGATATGGGCACATAAGATTGTTCACCCAGACAACCTAATACGTTTTCTTCACCTTTCCGGTTTTGCTGCTGCTTTGAACAATGCCAGCAAGTAAAAAGCGAGGTTTGTCCTATCTTGGTCTGTTGCCACAGTCCACGTGTACAGAGAATGTGGCTGCCGTTGTTAATGTTGGTGTCAGCTGGCGTGGGAGAGGCCTAGAAGCTGTGCCCCTGGGGTGAGAGGTGGGAAAGAGGAAGCCAGGGCGTTGGCCGAGGCACAATAATAGTCATGAGCGCCCTGGTCACTGTGCCCTGGTCCTGAGTAGGCTGAGTGTTGATGGATTTGTTAAGGCCGCTTCTAAACTTTCAGGCCGTTTGCTGCCCCCAAACGCTGGTGTCTCAGAGGCATTATGCAGTAATAGAAAACAGAGGACTGAGACTCTTCTTATTTCGTATCTGTGAAGAGCAGGTAATTCTTATCTTTAACTGTTGTGCCTCTTACCTCTAAAACATCATCAAGTGCTGTCTTGAAAAGGGCTTTTATTTATTTCCTACCATTATTAGAATACAGTGTGGAGTCATTTGTCAAGGTCATTCATTTAGAAACGTTCTACCCCTCCTTTATTTCTTAGGCTGGCCGGATGGAAGGAGAGAGGCGTTTTTAAAGGAAGGTTGGTGTTGTTCAAGCTCTGTGTTTTCACCACTTACTAAATGTGGAACCTCGATAGAGTCAGTCTTCCCGGCTCTCAGTTTCCTCGCCAATAAAATAAAGACACTGTAATGTAAGTTATAGTGTTGTTACACTTGACATATAGGCAGTAGTAAATGAATGGTATAGAACGTGGGATTTGACCTGAGACAATTGAGAGATCACACTGAAGAGTTTATATACAGTTACTGCTTCTGTGTTGGATGCTGCAGCCCCAAATCAGCAGGATGGGTGATTAGGAAGAAAGATGGACAAGAGATAGGGGAGAGGAAGCACGAACTGGAAACTGCAGGGATGGGCTGGAGCCCTCCCAGGTGAGCTGGGACCCACGTGGCTCTCTCACTGCTCCCAGGCCTCCCACTTCAACGAGGTGGCTGATCTGCTGGGGCAGCTGGCGCCCTTCATCACAGTGCTTAAAGAGGCACCTGGCGCAGGAGCTGGAGGAGCTGTGGGCTGCTGGTTGCTTTACCGCAAGTGAGCCAGCAGGTGAGTGGCAGTGTGTGCAAGCCGCCGTCCTGCCTGGGGCCCTGCTTTAGCCTTCCAAGTGTGAAATGAATGTGGTGGCTGTTTCCTTCCACCTTCAAATCTCACGTAAAATGTCTCTTGCGGCCCACATGAGTCTAGAACTATGCAGGGAAGGGCATTCTGGCAGACGACAGTTCCAGGGTCGACACAAAACAAAGCTGTCATAGTATCTATTGTTATTCTTCCCAGAAGTTCTCCTCTTAATCACCCAGGCCATTCTAATAGCTCACATGAAGTTACCATTCCAATTTCTCATTGGACTCAGACCACACACAGTGCAATTCTCTGTTCTTCAATTTATCTCTATATCAGTGGTTTTCAACCAAGGTGATTTTGTCCTGAGGTGATTTTGTCTGAGGACATTAGCAATGTCTGGAGACATTTGAGGCTGTCATGACAGAGGGCAAGTGCTGCTGGCTTTTAGTGGGTAGAGATCAGGGTTGCTAAATGTCCAGTAAAGCACAGAGAGGCCATCCCAACAAAGAATTATCCAGGTCAAAATGTCAACAGTGCTGAGATTGAGAAAGCCTGGTGTGCAGTTACCTTCTCATCTGTCCCTAGTATTTCTGAGGAAGAAATTACTTCTTTACCGAAGCCATTTCCTTCACTTTGCTTTTTTTTGGTTGTTGTTTGCATCATTTTCAATTCTTCAAGAACCACATTCAGTTCTTCAAGAACCCCATTCAGTCTCTTTTCTCTCCATTTTTACCTCACAGACTAAACAGATTCAACAGATGAAAACAATCACATTTGCTTTCCCCTTAGCTCTTGGAAATTACCATGCACTTACTACCTCTTTCTTTAATTAGCAAACTCTCTAATTGAATGATCCATGTTGGTTACTCATTTCCTCCATACCTCAAGCCATCTGGTGTATCTTAGCAAAACTTTTTAAAGTCAGTAATGAGCTTATTCTGGCCAAATTTGTGGATTATTTTAAAAAGCGAAATTAATTGACTTTCCAGTCCATTTCATTTCATTTCCTACATGTCTTTAAATTCCCTCTCTTATCTCCCACCGAAATCATCATGTCAGTATCATAGCAGAACGTCTCTAGTCAACATCGCCAGTAACTTCCGGACTGGTAAGCACCATGGACACTGTCAGCCTCTTCTTTCTGACCTTCTCAGCAGTACCTGACACTTTTGATCATCCTTCCTCTTTGAAACACTTTCTTCTCTTGACTCAGTAGGACTCCACATTCTCCTGGCTTTTTCCCTGCCATCCTCCATCTCGCTCTTCTCTGCTGCCCCCTCCCCCTCTTCTTGACCGTATAATTTTGCAGGCTCCCGTGACTCAGCTTTTGAACCTCTTCTACTCTGTATGTACAGACGCTTCCTGATGACCTCCTCCAGTCTCACGGCTTTATATTTATCTCTCTATTGATGACCCCAAATTTATAGCTGTGGTCTGGACCGAGATGCTGATCTCTGGACTCCGAAATTCAATTACCTTCCCAGAATCTCTACTTGCTTTTCTAAATGGAAATAGTAATCTATTATGCTAAAAACTGGGCTCCTGGTATTTTTCTGTATCTCAGGAAATGTCAACTTTGTCTTTCTTGTTGTTGTTTAGTTGCTCATTCATGTCTGACTCTTTTGTGACCCTGTGGACTGTAGCCCACCAAGCTCTTCTGCCATGGGATTTCCCAGGTAACCCTGGAGTGGACTGCCATTTCTTCCTGACCTAGGGATTGAACCCTTGTCTCCTGCTTGGCAGACAGATCTTTGTCCCCGCACCACCTGGGAAACCCTATCCTTCCAGTTACCCAGACCCAATGCCTTGGAATAATCCTCAACCCTTCTCTCTCACAAAGTGTTTACAGTCAGTCAGAAAATAGCATCAGCTCTGTCTTCAGCATGCATTTAGAATCCAGCCACTTTTCATCCTGTTGTGCTGGACTGCCATATGTACTGTCAAACCACTGCACCATCATCTCTCACTTAGATTGTCCAGCCCCCCAGCTATTCTTCCCTTCACTCATATTTAATCTCTTTTGCACTGATGAAAGGTTCTCTAGCTATACCTCTGGACTTCTCTCCAGAGGACACTTTTGTAACAGTGAACCTCCTAATTTTAGTATCTCTAGCAATCTGGATAGTCTGGGCATTTCCCAAATCATCAAGTCCTGGTTTCTTTTGGCTTAATATTTCTTTCCTCAATATGTCTCTTTCCTCTACCATTTTAGTACAGGCAGCAAGGAGAAGCCAGGCTGTATGTTCAAGGTTTTGCTTGGAATTCTTCTCAGCTAAATATCTGAATTCATCCCTTGCAAGATTTTATTTGCCACACAACAGTAGGTCACAGTGCAGTGAAGCTCTCTGCCACTGTTAACAAGGATTGCCTTTTCCCTTTTTTCCACCAGGATGTCTCTCATTCCCTTCTGAGAACTTTGAGCACCTCTAATGTTCACATTTCTAGCAATATTCTGTTTATGAAAATATGCGTATTCTCCTAGATGATACGAGCTTCCCCTTTTGTGCTTCCCCCTTATTTCTGAGCTCTTAATGCTTGTATTTCTTTTTGAAACATTTCTGTTTATTTGTTTGGCTGCACCAAGTCTTAGTTGCATGTGGGATCTAGTTCCCTGATTAAGGATCAAACCCAGGCCCCTGCATTGAGAATGCTGAGTCTTAGCCACTGGTCCACCAGGGAAGTCCCTTTAATGTTTATATTTCTATCAGTAGTTTGTTTAAAGCAATCTAGGTTTTATTTATTATGTGCCTCAAAATTCTTCTAGCCTTTGTCCATTACTAACTCCAAAGCCATATCCACATTTTTAGGTATTTGTTACAGCAATACTCCACTCCTTGGTACCGAAATCAGTATTGGTTTTCCTGTGGCTGCTCTAACAAGCTACCACAAACTTGGTGGCTTAAAACAACAGAAATTTATCCGCTTGTAGTTCTGGAGACCAGAAGTCAGAAGTAACTATCACTGGGTCAAACTCAAGATGTTGCCAGGGCTCTCCTCACACTAGAGGCCCTAGGGGAGAGTAATTTCTCGTCTCTTCCAGCTTCTAGTGGGCCCTGGATAGTCCTTGGTTAGGGGCTGAATGGCACTAGTCCTCAGGGCCAGGATCTTCATGTCCCTCGCTGCTCTCTATCCTCACACTGCCTTCCCTTCTCTCTGTGTTGAATTCTCTCAGCCTTCCTTTTCCTTGGTAAGGCCAGTTAGTGAACACAGACGACCTATGATGTCCACCAGCCCGGCTTTTAAACCCTCCTGCCCATTGTTTCGGCAGAACTGCATTCAGACTGTCTTTCTTCCCTCTGTCAGTAGCTTTGAATTCAGGCTTCCTTACCTGCTTAACCAAGTCTGGTGCGATTTTTGCTTTGACAATGGTTTCAGATACTAACCATCACCCTGTAATCATTTCCCAATGTAAACGTGATATTACTTTCAGAGAATATTATTAAAATAACTCTTTATTTTCATTCCCACTAAATTATGGCATGTTAATGCTAAGAAAAGCATGAGAGAATATAACTTTTGACCCCCTCTTGCTGGATATGTCCTCTTTACCATCTCATTCTTATAAACTCTGGGATCGATAACCTTGTTACGCTTATTTTTCCTCATTTGCAGCTGTTAAATGGTACTTTAAAAAAAGATAAAAGTGTGACTCCCATGCAGATATAAAATGAATAATGATTAAAGATTTTATTTAACTCGTGAATCGATAAGGAAATCAAGTAGACGCTTCAGTTCAGTTCAGTTGCTCAGTCGTGTCCGACTCTTTGCGACCCCATGAACCACAACATGCCAGGCCTCCCTGTCTATCAGCAACTCCCAGAGTCCACCCAAACTCATGTCCATTGAGTCGGTGATGCTATCCAACCATCTCATCCTCTGTTGTCCCCTTCTCCTCCTGCCGCCAATCCCTCCCAGCATCAGGGTCTTTTCAAATGAGTCAGCTCTTTGCATGAGGTGGCCAAAGTATTCGAGTTTCAGCTTCAACATCAGTTCTTCCAATGAACACCCAGGACTGATCTCTTTTAGGATGGACTGGTTGGATCTCCTTGCAGCCCAAGGGACTCTCAAGAGTCTTCTCCAACACCACAGTTCAAAAGCATCAATTCTTCGGTGCTCATCTTTCTTCACAGTCCAACTCTCACATCCATACATGACCACAGGAAAAACCATAGCCTTGACTAGACAGACCTTTGTTGACAAAGTGATGTCTCCGCTTTTTAATATACTGTCTAGGTTGGTCATAACTTTCCTTCCAAGGAGTAAGCGTCTTTTAATTTCATGGCTGCAGTCACCATCTGCAGTGATTTTGGAGCCCCCAAAAATAAGGCCAGCCAGTGTTTCCACTGTTTCCCCATCTATTTCCCATGAAGTGATGGGACCAGATGCCATGATCTTCGTTTTCTGAATGTTGAGCTTTAAGCCAACTTTTCCACTCTTCTCTTTCACTTTCATCAAGAGGCTCTTTAGTTCTTCTTCACTTTCTGCCATAAGTGTGGTGTCATCTGCATATCTGAGGTTATTGATATTTCTCCTGGCAGTCTTGATTCCAGCTTGTGCTTCCTCCAGCCCAGCATTTCTCATGATGTACTCTGCATATAAGTTAAATAAATAGGGTGACAATATACAGTCTTGATGAACTCCTTTTCCTATTTGGAACCAGTCTGTTGTTCCATGTCCAGTTCTAACTGTTGCTTCCTGACCTGCATACAGGTTTCTCAAGAGGCAGGTCAGGTGGTTTGGTATTTTCAGAATACCAAATACCATCTCTTTCAGAATTTTCCACAGTTTATTGTGATCCACACAGTCAAAGGCTTTGTGTGAAGTCGCTCAGTTGTGTCTGACTCTTTGCGACTCTATGGACTGTAGCCCACCAGGCTCCTCTGTCCGTGGGATTCTCCTGGCAAGAATACTGGAGTGGGTTGCCATTTCCTTCTCCAAGGGATCTTCCTGACCCAGGGATCGAACCCAGGTCTCCCGCATTGCAGGCAGATGCTTTAAGGCCGGGCAAGTTCCCCATAACTTGGAATCCAAATCACCTGTGATTCCCCAAAATCCTCTAAATTGTTTTTAAAGTCGTAGGTAAGGGATGATTTAGTATAGGTTTAATTCTCTCAGGGCCTAAGGCCCTAGTCCCTTCTGATATGATTAGGCCCAGATATTTAACAGATAAAGGCTTTGGCATAGTCAATAAAGCAGAAATAGATGTTTTTCTGGAACTCTCTTGCTTTTTAGATGATCCAGTGGATGTTGGCAATTTGATCTCTGGTTCCTCTGCCTTTTCTAAAACCAGCTTGAACATCTGGAAGTTCATGGTTCACATACTGCTGAAGCCTGGCTTGGAGAATTTTGAGCATGACTTTACTAGCGTGTGAGATGAGTGCAATTGTGCGGTAGTTTGAGCATTCTTTGGCATTGCCTTTCTTTGGGATTGGAATGAAAACTGACCTTTTCCAGTCCTGTGGTCACTGCTGAGTTTTCCAAATTTGTTGGCATATTGAGTGCAGCACTTTCGTAGCATCATCTTCCAGGATTTGAAAGAGCTCAACTGGAATTCCATCACCTCCACTAGCTTTGTTCGTAGTGATGCCTTCTAAAGCCCACTTGACTTCATATTCCAGGATGTCTGGCTCTAGGTGAATGATCACACCATCATGATTTTCTGGGTCATGAAGATCTTTTTTGTATAGTTCTTCTGTATATTCTGGCCACCTCTTCTTAATATCTTCTGCTTCTGTTAGGTCCATACCATTTCTGTCCTTTTGAGCCGATCTTTGCATGAAATGTTCCCTTGGCATCTCTAATTTCCTTGAAGAGATCTCTCATCTTTCCCATTCTATCCTATACCCCTATTTCTTTGCATTGCTCACCGAGGAAGGCTTTCCTATCGCTCCTTGCTATTTTTTCGAACTCTGCATTCAGATGGGTATATCTTTCCTTTTCTCCTTTGCTTTTCACTTCTCTTCTTTTTACAGCTATTTGTAAGGCCTCCCCAGACAGCCATTTTGCTTTTTTACATTTCTCTTTCTTGGGAATGGTCTTGATCCCTGTCTCCTGTACAATGTCAGGAACCTCTGTCCATAGTTCATCAGGCACTCTGTCTATCAGATCTAGGCCCTTAAATCTACTTCTCACTTCCACTGTATAATCATAAGGGATTTGATTTAGGTCATACCTGAATGGTCAGTGGTTTTCCCTGCTTTCTTCAATTTAAGTCTGAATTTGGCAATAAGGAGTTCATGATCTGAGCCACAGTCAGCTCCTAGTCTTGTTTTTGCTGACTGTGCAGAGCTTCTCCATCTTTGGTTGCAAAGAGTACAATCAATCTGATTTCGATGTTGACCACCTGGTGATGTCCATGTGTAGAGTCTTCTCTTGTGTTGTTGGAAGAGGGTGTTTGCTATGACCAGTGCATTCTCTTGGCAAAACTTTATTAGCCTTTCCTCGCTTCATTCTGTACTCCAAGGCCAAATTTGCCTGTTACCCCAGGTGTTTCTTGACTTCCTACTTTTGCATTCCAGTCCCCTATAATGAAAAGGACACCTTTTTTGGGTGTTAGTTCTAAAAGGTCTTGTAGGTCTTCGTGGAACCATTCAACTTCAGCTTCTCCAGCATTACTGGTCGTAGATTAGGGTCGTAGATTAGGATGGTAGTTTAGGGAGCTACTGGTTAAGTAGATGCTTAACAGGTTCAAAAGCAAATATTGGCTCTCCACAGTGGAGGAGGGAGGTCAATTAACTCTCTTTGGACCGGGCAGATTTGCGTAACTATAGATAAGAACTATTTTCCCCTGGCATCAGTTATCCATAGTTTACAAAGATATAGAATTGTTGCCATGGAATTGTAAACAGATGATATGGAGACATGCTATAGACAATGCGTAGTTGTTTCTTTGAAGCACCAATTTTTTCCCTCCAGAGTCTTGATTCGTTTTTTTTTTTTCACTATTGAAACAGAGTTGCAGTATGAAAGTGCTGGAGAACTGTGAAAAAATTTCTCAGCAATAGGGTTTCAATAACTGTTTTATTCATAACAAGAAAGGGATACAAGGTTAGAATATTTTCAATAGAACCAGCCAATGAGCCCAAGAAAGGATTTAGTGGAAGGACTGTTACATTAAAAGGAGATCGAACTTCAGAATCTCGAAATGGAAGGAGCTTCAGCTTTTGTGCTACTGACATGTAAGGAAGGAGAAAATGTCAGTTTGATCAGAGTGCACATGATTTTTTTTTTTTATATTTGAAATGGAATTGGCCTGATGGATAGCCCCAGAGCCCTTTGAACCTCTGAAATATGATTCTGCTTACAGACAGCTAGGACCAAGATAATTGAGCCAGACAGTCCTTGGATGAGTCTGCAAAAGCCTGGGCAGGAGGCACTCTCCAAAGGGAAATTCAGTGGGCATGAGATGAAAGGGTGTTAATCTGTTTGGTGGTTCATCAAGACCCCTAAAGTCTTCAATGCCAAGTCCTCAGCCATGAGTGATCTTTGCTCTCGGATGTGCAACATCATGTGGCGTAAGGTAGTAATTGTTAAATGTCCTCACATCTTAGCAACAATAGGAACAATATGCAGTTTAACCATGGATAATGTTCCTGGCTGTATACAATTACGGGTATTTAAAATTTTTAGATGCAAATTAAACCCAAAGTTCCTTGCAAATAGTGCCAATTTTCCTCCAAATAACATGTTGCACTATAGAATAATTTACCGTACCAGCAACAGTAGCTTGGCACATACATAGATGCTGTTCAATCAGTGTGTGTGGTATTGACTGACTTGAAAAGCACCCAAGAAGAGTTCCATTTTTCTAGGATAAAAAAATCTGATGCTCAGTTATTGAAAAAGAAGTGCTGACTTCAAACAGAGTTGTGTGGCATTTTGCTACTTACATGCACACTAACTATACCTTCATTTTTCCATTGTGTTCTTGTATGTTCAACGTTTATATCCCCTCCTAACTGGGGAACCAAAATATAGAACTCAGGGACACAGCAACAGCATAAATGTGAATAAACATGCACATTTCATGAATAAAAACCCAACCTGGGGAATCCTTTCTGAATATTGTAGGTGTTGGGTTACCTAGAACCTTGTAGTCTCCAGAAGTGTTTGTTATGATATGTATAATGTGTCATAATTGCTAAGTTACAGGCCTGTTGAAGTGAGTACCATGGAAATAAAACACACTGACCTCTGATTACAGAGACCTTATGAACTACTTCGTATAAACCACAAGGGTATCCAGAATGCTGGTTTCAAAGTTGATCTTCTGTAGCACTTTCTACTCCTCCTCTTTCTTAATTTGGATGTAAGTGAAAGTGAAAGTGTTAGCTGCTCAGTTCAGTTCAGTTCAGTTGCTCAGTCGTGTCTGACTCTTTTTGACCCCATGAACCACAACATGCCAGGCCTCCCTGTCCATCACCAACTCCTGGAGTTTACCCAAACCCATGTCCATTGAATCGGTGATGCCACCCAACCATCTCATCCTCTGTTGTTCCCTTCTCCTCCTGCCCTCAATTTTTCCCAGCACTGGGGTCTTTTCAAATGAGTCAGCTCTTCGCATCAGGTGGCCAAAGTATTGGAGTTTCAACTTCAATATCAGTCCTGGTGAACACCCAGGACAGATCTCCTAAAGGATGGACTGGTTGGGTCTCCTTGCAGTCAAAGGGACTCTCAAGAGTCCTCTCCAACACCACAGTTCAAAAGCGTCAATTCTTCAGCACTCAGCTTTCTTTATAGTCCAACTCTCACATCCATACATGACCATTGGAAAAACCATAGCCTTGACTAGATGGACCTTTGTTGACAAAGTAATGTCTCTGCTTTTTAATATGCTGTCTAGGTTGGTCATAACTTTCCTTCCAAGGAGTAAGCATCTTTTAATTTCTTGGCTGCAGTCACCATCTGCAGTGATTTTGGAGCCCCCCAAAAATAAAGCCTGACACTGTTTCCACTGTTTCCCCATCTATTTCCCATGAACCGATGGGACCGGATGCCATGATCTTCGTTTCTGAATGTTGAGCTTTAAGCCAACTTTTTCACTCTCCTCTTTCACTTTCATCAAGACGCTCTTTAGTTCTTCTCACTTTCTGCCATAAGGGTGGTGTCATCTGCATATCTGAGGTTATTGATATTTCTCCTGGCAATCTTGATTCCAGCTTGTGCTTCTTCCAGCCCAGCGTTTCTCATGATGTACTCTGCATATAAGTTAAATAACCAGGGTGACAATATATAGCCTTGATGTACTCCTGTTCCTATTTAGAACAGGTCTGTTGTTCCATGTCCAGTTTTAACTGTTGCTTCCTGACCTGCAAACAGGTTTCTCAAGAGGCAGGTCAGGTAGTCTGATATTCCCATCTCTTGAAGAATTTTCCACAGTTTATTGTGATCCACACAGTCAAAGGCTTTGGCATAGTCAATAAAGCAGAAATCAATGCTTTTCTGGAACTCTCTTGCTTTTTCCATGATCCAGCAGATGTTGGCAATTTGATCTCTGGTTCCTCTGCCTTTTGTAAAACCAGCTTGAACATCTGGAATTTCACGGTTCACGTATTGCTGAAGCCTGGCTTGGAGAATTTTAAGCATTAACTCAGTTGTGTCCAATTTTTGTGACCCCATGAACTGAAGTCCACCAGCCTCCTCTGTCCATGGGATTCTCCAGGCAAGAATACTGGAGTGGGTAGTTATTCCCTTCTCCAGGGGATCTTCCCAACCCAGGGATTGAAACTGGGTCTCCTGCATTACAGGAGGATTCTTTACTGTCTGAGTCACCAGGAAAGCCCATTTGGATGTAAGTAGTTTGTGGAAAGAAAAATAGGAGACAGCACAATACAAAGTATAAAAAAAAAACCCTAATGCAATGTGAAATATTGAAAGAATATTGTAAACATGCAAATGATTATTTATCTGAATTTGAACCACCATGAATAAACAAATCATTCAGAAATAGAAACACATTAGTGTTCATTTTGAAAACAAGATTGGAGGCTTGTGTATCAAATTATGCTCATGGTCTTTGGGTGGTAACTGTTTTCCTTAAAATAATTTACTGTAATGTACTTTATAAAACTTCATTAAGAACTTACTTTTATCTTTGTTAAGATGGACATTTAAAAATTTTCATAATGAAGAACAAGTTAAAAAAGCCTGTGAAATCTATGCTGAAGTGTCATTTCCAGCTTTGGTTTCACAATATATTATGTATTGTAATATAAATATGTATGGTATCTGTGAATTTTAATACTTTTTATTCTATTGAATGATAAAAATTTTCAGTTGGCAAAAAAGTTTGTTTTGGTTTTTTTGTAGTGTGTTATAGAATGAACTCTTTGGCTAATGCAGTATTTTCATACCCTTTTTTCACTTAATTTATTGATGTTTTATCATATCATTTAAAAATCTTCCAATGTAGTATTTAGAATTATAGTTTAATTCCAAATAAATTATACATACATCCATGAAATATATATTTATGTAAATATAAAATATGTATGTATAATTGGAACATATTCATATACACATACATGTGGTGGTGGTGTTCAGTCCCCATGTCATGTCTGACTCTTTGAGACCCCGTGAACTGCAGCACACCAGGCCTCTCTATGTGTGTATATATGATATATCACATGTGTATGTATATATATAAAATCACTCTCTGTTATTATTTAGTTTGACTTAAATATGCCATGAAATTAAAAGACGCTTACTCCTTGGAAGAAAAGTTATGACCAACCTAGATAGTATATTCAAAAGCAGAGACATTACTTTACCCACTAAGGTCCCTCTAGTCAAGGCTATGGTTTTTCCTGTGGTCGTGTATGGATGTGAGAGTTGGACTGTGAAGAAGGCTGAGCACCGAAGAATTGATGCTTTTGAAGTGTGGTGTTGGAGAAGACTCTTGAGAGTCCCTTGGACTGCAAGGAGATCCAACCAGTCCATTCTGAAGGAGATCAGCCCTGGGATTTCTTTGGAAGGAATGATGCTGAAGCTGAAGCTCCAGTATTTTGGCCACCTCATGTGAAGAGTTGACTCACTGGAAAAGACTCTGATGCTGGGAGGGATTGGGGGCAGGAGAAGAAGGGGATGACAGAGGATGAGATGGCTGGATGGCATCACGGACTCAATGTATGTGAGTCTGAGTGAACTCCGGGAGTTGGTGATGGACAGGGAGGCCTGGCGTGCTGCGATTCATGGGGTCGCAAAGAGTTGGACACGACTGAGTGACTGAACTGAACTGAACTGAAATATATTTATTCTAGTAGGAGTAAATATTACATAAACAGAGTGATGTGACTTTAAATTATTCTTCTTCAATATACAGTTTCCCTTCACTTATTCAAGTATGTGATAGTTTTCAGATAATTATCTGAATTTTTATTTCATATAGCATGCATTCTACCTTAACTGATTCTTAAGCAACCAAAAATCCTTGAACATTTTCTGAACAAGTACTCTATCTCTCCTATTATCATCTCAAAAGAAACCAGCAATATTTCTCCCACATATTCTATTATTGTCAATTTTTATTAATCATACTCTAGACCATTCAGTTCAGTTCAGTTCAGTTGCTCAGTCGTGTCCGACTCTTTGCGACCCCATGAATCACAGCACGCCATGCCTCCCTGTCCATCACCAACTCCCGGAGTTCACTCAAACTCATGTCCATTGAGTCGGTGATGCCATCCAGCCATCTCATCCTCTGTCGTCGTCTTCTCCTCCTGCCCCCAATCCCTCCCAGCATCAGAGTCTTTTCCAGTGAGTCAACTCTTCGCATGAGGTGGCCAAAATACTGGAGCTTCAGCTTCAGCATCATTCCTTCCAATGAACACCCAGGACTGATCTCCTTTAGGATGGACTGGTTGGATCTCCTTGTAGTGCAAGGGACTCTCAAGAGTCTTCTCCAACACCACACTTCAAAAGCATCAATTCTTCGGTGCTCAGCTTTCTTCACAGTCCAACTCTCACATCCATACATGACTACTGGAAAACCATAGCCTTGACTAGACAGACCTTTGTTGGCAAAGTAATATGCCTGCTTTTCAATATGCTATCTAGGTTGGTCATAACTTTCCTTCCAAGGAGTAAGCGTCTTTTAATTTCATGGCTGCAGTCACCATCTGCGGTGATTTTGGAGCCCCCAAAAATAAAGTCTGACACTGTTCCACTGTTTCCCCATCAGTCGAGACCATTAGGAACTGACTTATCTGTTATTTTAAAATTAAATTCATTGCATTCTTTTTCTCGACTTTCTATAAGGTTGATACAGAGCTCAGCTGTGTAACTTTCTAGTTTCTGCTAAAAAGTATAAGAGGATGACTGCAAGGAGAGGTGGTTTATTTGTTTCAGGATCTTTAGGAGAGCATTTTACAAGAAGGTTGTATATTGTCACTCTGTTTATTTAACTTATATGCAGAGTCCGTCATGAGAAACGCTGGGCTGGAAGAAGCATAGGCTGGAATCAAGATTGCCTGGAGAAATATCAGTCACCTCAGATATGCAGATGACACCACCCTTATGGCAGAAAGTGAGAAGAACTAAAGAGCCTCTTGATGAAAGTGAAAGAGGAGAGTGAAAAGTTGACTTTAAACATTCAGAAAACTAAGATTATGGCATCCCGTCCCATCACTTCATGGGAAATAGATGGGGAAACAATGGAAACAGTGAGAGACTTTATTTTTGGGGGCTCCAAAATCACTGCAGATGGTGACTGCAGCCATGACTTAAAAAACATTTGCTCCTTGGAAGAAAAGTTATGACCAACCTCAACAGCAAATTAAAAAGCAGAGACATTACTTTGCCAATAAAGGTCTGTCTAGTCAAGGATATGGTTTTCTCAGTAGTCATGTATGGATGTGAGAGTTGGACTATAAAGAAAGCTGAGCGCTGAAGAAATGATGCTTTTGAAGTGTGGTGTTGGAAAAGACTCTTGAGAGTCCCTTGGACTGCAAGGAGATCCAACCAGTCCATCCTAAAGAAAATCAGTTTTGAATATTCATGGAAGGACTGATGTTGAAGCTGAAGCTCCAATACTTTGGCCACCTGATGTGAAGAGCTGACTCATTTGAAAAGACCCTGATGCTGGGAAAGACTGAGGGCAGGAGGCAAAGGGAATGACAGAGGATGAGATAGTTGGATGGCACCACTGACTCAATGCACACGGGTCTGGGTGGACTCTGGGTGTTGGTGATGGACAGGGAGGCCTGGCGTGCTGCAGTTCATGGGATCGCAAAGTGTCGGACACGACTGAGCGACTGAACTGAACTGAACTAGGAGAGCGTATTTTGAAAGGTAGAAAACACAGCAATCTGAACTCTGGTTTCTAAGCCAAATTGCATTCTGTCAGATGGAAAGCCCTTGTGCACAGCAAGAAGTATATCTGATGAATCAGCTGCTGAGCTGAAAGGAGGCTTGTATAGACCAACTACTTGAGGTAGCTTTTTACTAGTCCTTCCTCTGAAGAAACAATCATGTGGACCTGTAGCTGTTGAGAAGTCTCTAGAGTCTCGACCACTTCAGAAACTCCCTTCCCAAATTCAGTGACTCATCTTAAACATCGGAGAAGGCAATGGCACCCACTCCAGTACTCTTGCCTGGAAAATCCCATGGACGGAGGGGCCTGGTGGGCTGCAGTCCATGGGGTCGTGAAGAGTCGGACATGACTGAGGGACTTCACTTTCACTTTTCACTTTCATGCATTGGAGAAGGAAATGGCAACCCACTCCAGTGTTCTTGCCTGGAGAATCCCAGGGATAGGGGAGCCTAGTGGGCTGCCGTCTATGGGGTTGCACAGAATCGCACATGACTGAAGCGAGTTAGCAGCAGCAGCTGCAACAGCATCTTATATATATGCTTTCCTTTTATGTAGTTGAGACAAGACTGAAGTCAAAGTTATAAGCATCTCTATTTTTTGATATACTTATCTTTTTCTGGTATACTTACCAAAAAGGATATCAATAGGTTATCCTAGTAGGAAGTCTCCATTTCACTGAGAATCTGCCAGAAATAGCATTTAAATTCCTGGGTAACTTTCTCTACCCTATACTGAACACTGAGTTTAATGACCCATTAGTCTTGTTTTGGAAATAAAGCTATATCTTCTCATTTCAAGGCTTCTGTGCAAACTGTTTTCCTATATGTTCACATATTATGAAAATCCAGATTTGAGATTCCAATGGGGTGTTTCTTTCCCAGATTCCTGGAGTCATACCGCCTTTTATGTTGCAACTCTGAAATTTTCTGCTTCCTTCCTGAAGGCAGCACGCCTGTCTGGCAGACCTCATATTGGCAACTGACAGACACCTTTAAAGACTTCCTTGGCATATTTAACAGGAAAATCATACCAGCCCTTTGGTATAGAGAAGGGGAGAGTTGTTCTAGTGGGAGAATGACAGCCATTGTGATCAAGGAGTTTGATGTTTGATCTCTGCGTGTATCTGCCTGGAGCTGAAGACGAGAAAGTGTATGATGAGAATGTTGGGAAAGCAAAGGTCCCAAGATTGTAGATAGACTTCTTCAGTTATTAGTAAACTAAGTTTTACTGAGAATTAGAATAATGCAATCATAAAAAAGTAAATCCCCAGATAGGGAGCATGTCTCTTTCCAAGACCTTTGTGTTCAGCTGAGCCACAATTAACTCAGAAGTGTCCAACATAAAGGAGTGAGGTTCTTTTCGTCTTAGAGACAGTTAGCTATGCATGTGTACATGCTAAGTCGCTTCAGTCAGGTCCGACTCTTAGCGACCCTATGGATTGTAGCCCACCAGGCTCCTCTGTCCCTGGGATTCTCCTGGCAAGAATACTGGAGTGGGTTGCCATGCCGTCCTCCAGGGATCTTCCTGACCCAGGGATCGAACCTGCATCTCATATCTCCTGCAGTGACAGGTGAGTTCTTTACCACTAGTGCCACCTGGGAAGCCTGAGTTAGTTATACTGATAGTGTATTTAAAATTTTAATCTAATTGTGGGTTAGAGGATTTGGGAAGCCACGATAGTCTTCCATACTAGGGAAAAGGTTTTGCAGTATCCCCAAGGAATAGATACATCCCCAAACTTAATTGAGGAACTTGGAAATGTAGAAGATGAATATCTGGGCAAACATGATATCAAACACAGGACAGAAAAACAGCCTTTATCTGCCAAGGAAATAAGGTCAAAGTGAAAGTTGCTCAATTGTGTCTGACTCTCTGCAACCCCGTGGACTGTATAGCCTGCCAGACTCCTCTGTCCATGGAATTCTTCAGGCCGGAATACTGGAGTGGGTAGCTATTTCCTTCTCCAGGGGATCGTCCCAACCCAGGAATTGAACCCAGGTCTCCCACATTGCAGGCGGGTTCTTTACCAACTGAGCCACCAGGGAATCGTCTTAAGTCCTTGACAGAAAGATGTTCTTGTGGGTAAAGTCACAGATAAAACCTATTCACAAAAATAAAGTTATGACATGCACTATTATATGGCTTTCCCTGTCTGGTGGAATATTTGAATTTATCATGTTGGATTTTCCCCCATCTAATATTAACAATTTTAATAAAATTTCCAAGAAGGAGCTCTGAGTCCAGTTATCATTATCTGATAATTCTCTGTCCAGTAACAAGTAAATTATCACTATACTTGATGTTATAAAAGTTTGAGCTTTAAAAAGCAACCTGAAAGTTCCTTTAATTGAAGAAGTATATGCGAATCCATTTCTCCCAGTCTCTACTGTGGAAAACAAAATCTAGAAGTATACTGTACAAGATTCAGAATTTTCATGTTTTTCATTAGCAAACCATTTGCAAGTTTCCAAGAAGGAAGGGATACATTTTCAGTGTGTCTTCCACAGAGAGTTTCATAAGGAAGATAGGTAGTTGATTTGATTTTTATTGTATCCAATTTTAAATTTTTAATGGTATTTCAAATTTAATGTTAAAAATTTAAAAGTGTTGCTTTAAAAAATGAAGTATAATGTATAATATTATGTTACAGGTGTACAGTAGCATGATCCACAATTTTTAAAGGTTATATTCCATTTATAGTCATTATAAAATATTAATTGTATTCCCCGTGTTATACCATATATCCCTGTACCTTATTTTATACTGTATGGTTTCTACCTTGTAATCCCTTGTCCTGCATATTGCCTGTCCCTTCCTTCTCCCTGCTGGTAACTGCGAGTTTGTTCTCTGTGTCTGTAAGTTTGCTTCTTTTCTGTCACAATCATTAGTTTGTTAATTCCGCATGTGATACCATACAGTGTTTGCCTTTGTCTGACTTCTTTTTCTTAGCATAATGCTCTCACAGTCTATTCATGTTGCTTCAAATGGCAAAACTGAGTAGTATTCCATTACTTTGCCAACAAGGTCCGTCTAGTCAAGGCTATGGTTTTTCCAGTGGTCATGTATGGATGGGAAAGTTGGACTGTGAAGAAAGTTGAGTGCTGAAAAATTGATGTTTTTGAAGTGTGGTGTTGGAGAAGACTCTTGAGAGTCCCTTGGACTGCAAGGAGATCCAACCAGTCCATTCTAAAGGAGATCAGTCCTGGGTGTTCTTTGGAAGGACAGATGCTGAAGCTGAAACTCCAGTACTTTGGCCACCTCATGCACAGAGTTGACTTATTGGAAAAAACTCTGATGCTGGGAGGGATTGGGGGCAGGAGGAGAAGGGGATGACAGAGGATGAGATGGCTGGATGGCATCACTGACTTGATGGACATGAGTTTGAGTGAACTCTGGGAGATGGTAATGGACAGGGAGACCTGGCATGCTGCAATTCATGGGATCGCAAAGAGTCGGACACGACTGAGCGACTGAACTGAATTGACTGAGTATTCCATTGTGTAATGGAATACCACTTATTTATTCATTCATCTGTTGATAGACATAAAAGTGTAGTTTTAATATGATGTCTTCAAATGGTGGTGATACTGGGTGGAGAATAGACTTAGCATAGGGAACATGTTTATTAATCAATTACTATTTTAATAATCATAAGATGAATAGCATTGAGTTCTCCACTGGAGTAAAAAGTTAACTTATTAATAAAGATAAACAGATGAAGTGCAATGGAAACATGCTTGGCAAGCAATATGATTTGAGTTGGAAGATTATTTTCTTATGTTAGAAATCAATGAACTAATTCTGTCCAATAGAACTTTCTACAATAATGGAAATATTCTGTAATACAGTGGTATTGTTCAGTGGCTAATTCATGTCAGACTCTTTGCAATCCCATGGAGTGCAGCATTCCAGGCTCCTCTGTCCTCCACTATCTCCTGGAGTTTGCTCAAATTCATGTGCATTGAGTCAGTGATGCTATCCAAGCATCTCATCCTCTGCTGCCCCCTTCTCCTTTTGCTTTCAGTCTTTCCCAGCATCAGGGTCTTTTCCTAAGTGAGTCAGCTCTTTGCATCAGGTGGCCAAAGTATTGAAGCTTCAGCTTTAGCATCAATCCTTCCAATGAATATTCAGGGTTGATTTCCTTTCGGATTGACTGATTTGATCTGTGCAGTCCAAGGGACTCTCAAGAGTCTTCTCCAATACCACAGTTCAAAAGCATCAATTCTTTGTCACTCAGCCTTCTTCATGGTCCAACTCTCACATCCATGTGTGACCACTGGAAAAATCATAGCTTTGACTATATTGACCTTCGTTGGCAAAGTGATATTTCAGCTTTTTAATACACTGTTTAGATTTGTCATAGCTTTTCTTCCGAAGGTCAAGCATCTTTTAATTTCATGGCTGCAGTCACCATCCACAGTGATTTTGGCGGCCAAGAGAATAAAATCTGTCACTCTTTCCACTTTCCTCCCTTGCACTTGCCATGAAGCGATGGGACTGGATGCCATGATCTTAGTTTTTGAATGTTGAGTTTTAAGCCAGCTTTTCTCTCTCCTCTTTTATTCTCATCAAGAAGCTCTTCAGTTCCTCTTCACTCTCTGCCATTAGAGAGGTGTCGTCTGCATATCTGAGGTTGTTGATATTTCCCCTAGCAATCTTGATTCTAGCTTGTAATTCATCCAGCCTGGCATTTTGCATGATAACTTCTGCATAGAAGTTAAATAAGCAGGATGACAATATACAGCTTTGTCTTAGCCCTTTCCCAATTTTGAACCAGTCAGTCATCCAGTTCTGTTGCTTCTTGACCCACATACAGATTTCTCAGGAGACTGGTAAGGCGATTTGCTATTCCCATATCCTTAAGAATTTTACACAGTTTGTTGTGTTTCACAGTCAAAGGCTTTCATGTAGTCAATGAAGCAGAAGTAGATGTCTTTCTGGAATTCCTTTGCTTTGTGATCCACCTTCTTTATGATCCTTCTTCGGGGGATCTTCCCCGCCCAGGGACTGAACCCACGTCTCCTGTGGCTCGTGCACTGGCAGGTGGATTTTTGACCACTGTGACACCTGTGAATCGTAATACAGTAGCTGTTGAATATTTAAAATGAGAATAGCATGACTGAAAAACGAATTTTATTTTTCACTTTTAGTCAAATTTAAATGTAAACAGCCAATATGGCTGCCCTATTAGAGAACACAGCTATGGATGGTAGAAATTAAGACATTAAAAGAAGGTTGGATCACTAGATGTTTAGAAGATTATTTACAAATTGCCGTTATAAATGCCAGAGTGCATTAATGAGAACGTAAATAAGGCTGAGAAATGCTGACCTTCTTTTTTATTTTTAAAACATCTTCTTAGCATAGAATCTCTATGGTATTTCATGATTATCAAATATCCAGCCATCAATCAAGAAACATATGCTCTACAAACATATTTTTAAACTAATTAATCTTTTATTTTTAGACAATCACAGAAATGGTATTAATGTCTCACCCAATGTCCCCGTTTTAATTCTGGCTTATTCTTTTCGGACCATGTCAATGTCAGAATCTTTCTCTTGTTCTTTGAACCCTTGGAGTCTTGCAGAGGGCCTATAGCGTGTCAGGGGGGTTGATATATACTGAATAGTTGAAAGCATGTCAGTTGTGTGCGTGTTGCCTAGTTAATGGTTCTTGAAGGCAAACACCTCAACATCTGCATCAGCAGTGTAGACGCAGGTACAGATCAGGCAGCAGGAAATGCTTGTGGACTGACTGCTAGACTTTGCACCTGTTTATTTCTCTAATTCTTATCTAGAAAAGCTAAATGGCAGTTGATGTATAATATGAATATGAATGCATATATGTGCCGTTGTTCAATCACCAAGTCGTGTCTGATACTTTGCAACTCCATGAACTGCAGCATGCCAGGCTTCCCTGTCCTTCAGTATCTCCCAGAGTTTGCTTAGACTCATTGTCCTTTGAGTCAGTAATGCCATCCAACTATCTCATCCTCTGTTGTCCCCTTCTCCTCTTGCCCTCAGTCTTTTCCAGCATCAGGGTCTTTTCCAGTGAGTCAGCTCTTTGCTTCAGGTGGCCAAAGTATTGGAGCTTCAGCTTCAGCATCAGTCCTTCCAATGAAAATTCAGGGTTGGTCTCGTTTAGGATTGATTGGCTTGATCTTCTTGCAGTCCAAGGGACTCTCAAGAATCTTCTCCATCACCACAGTTTAAAAGTGTTAGTTCTCTGGCACTTAGTCTTCTTTATGGTCCAACTCTCACATCTGTACATGACTATTGGAATCAACCATACCTTTGACTATATGGACCTTTGTTGGCTAAATGTCTTTGCTTTTTAATATTCTTTTAAATTATATATATGTATATGAAAAAAAAAGAAAGTGTTAGTCCTCAGTCATGTCCGACTCTTTGCAGGCTCCTCTGTCCATGGAATTCTCCAGGCAAGAATACTAGAGTGGGTAGCCATTCCCTTCTCCAGGGGATCTTCCTGACCCAGGGATCAAACCTGGGTCTCCAGCATTGCAGGCAAATTCTTTACTGTCTAAGCCACCAGGAAAGGCATATATATATATATATGCTTTCACTTTTGTGTGAGCCATAAAAGTTCAGTGTGAATCTCCCCTCTCTGTTCACTTACTGGCTTAGTCTTCTGCATGTTAAATGCCAAATTTATTGCTAAAAGCTATGAGTCTTATGTGTTTGGCAAAAAGTGGATTTTCTGTAATGAATACCTAAAGTCTAAGGAAATGCATGCATTTAAAAATGTTACATGGTTTGTAAGTTGCCTCCAGTTAAAAGCAAAAGCAGCGTTGCCCTTTATTAAACTGACCATTTATAGTGAAGTAGCATCTGCTTGATCATCTTTTTCTTAGTCCTTGGCATTCCCCTCATTAGAAAGGGCTTTCTTTTCTTATTATGTTTTTGCGGTGATAGCATGAACTGGCGGTACTCTCAGAAAGAGGTTGCTGGCTTTAGCCTTGTGAAAATGAACAGCAAGGGGAGCCAAGCGCACTCAGATGCGCCAAGGGAGCGTTGTATCAGGGCTCTAGTTATCTGGGGGATCCTGACTTTGTGTGTCACTCAGATTCTCTCATGCCTTCCTGTGGCTCTTGGGGGTATATTTTCTTCTAGAGAAGAAATGAAATGACAGCCTTCTTGTGAAGGGAAGGGAGGACAGTGACAGGATGCTGCTCAGCTTCCTTGGGGGTTGCATTTGTTTGAACCAAGCTGAACTTTGGTTTGTTTTTTTCGTAATAAGCAATTCACTGAAGAATTTGAGAGACTTGGTTCTTCTGTGTGTGCTGAATGCAGTCCAGTGTGGTTTGTATTAAAGAGACTGTCAGTGATTGGTCATTTCCTAAGAATCAAAGGCACTTTATCCCTGTGTTTTATGTGTTTTGGTGGCCATAGAAAGTGTTAGTATTTCTAGGGTCACTCACTCTGAGAGAAGCCACCTGATGTGCCAGGAGAACACTCAAGCAGACTGAGTGCAGGAGGTGAGAAACTAGACTTCCTGCAAACAGGCGGTAGCGCTTGCCATCCACATTAGTGAATCACCTTGGAACTGATTCTCCAGCCCCATTGAAGCCTTCATATTATTGTAGTCCTGTCCAACAAGTCATCTGCAACTTCATAAGGGACTCAGAGTCAGAAATACCCATTTAGGTTGTTCTGAATACCTTACCTACTAAAACTATAGATTTTCCACTTCTTGTCATGTTGAAGTAACTGGTAGTGGATTTGTCCTCTTGCTATAAAGAATTTAAAAACTGGAGAAACATATGAAATAACAGTTTTCATAAATTGGGCAATAGGTAGTGAAGGATTGTGATCCAGGGAAAAGGAAAATAAATGACGTGAAAGTTACCCTTGTTCTGGCTACAAGCACCCTGGAAATCCTTTGTGGACCATGGCATAGGACAGGCTAACCCAGGCAGAGTACAGCATTCTCGGATGAAATAGGTGAAATTTGTAGGGCAAAGTACTAAAGAAGATGAAATCCTAGGGAAAACAGTTCCAGAAATCAGAATAGAAATCCTCTTGAATTTGTTGCTGAATACTGTGTAGGATGAATATGTACATGTAGGATGAAACTCCATGAGGCAACACAAAGAACAACTTCCAGAACTCACAAAGTGCTGGGAGACAAGTTCTGTCCAGCCGGAGGAGAGAAATCTCATTCCTGCTGCTGCTGCTGCTGCTGCTAAGTCGCTTCAGTCATGTGCAACTCTGTGCAACCCCATAGATGGCAGCCCACCAGGCTCCCCTGTCCCTGGGATTCTCCAGGCAAGAACACTGGAGTGGGTTTCCATTTCCTTCTCCAATGCATGAAAGTGAAAAGTGAAAGTGCAGTCCCTCAGTTGCGTCCAACTCTTCGCGACCCCATGGACTGCAGTCTACCAGGGATCCCTCCATCCATGGGATTTTCCAGGCAAGAGTACTGGAGTGGGGTGCCATTGCCTTCTCTGGGAATCTTATTGAAACCTGGGTAATTATTCAATAGAGGTGGCAGAAAGGTTAAGCCTTAGTACTAAGGCTAACTTAGTCCTAGAATAAAGACTAATTCAGCCCTAATAAAGCTTAACAAGAAACTGATCTGAAAGTTAATCAATTGCTTGCCCCCTAAAATTTCAGCACTCAGTCTGACACTCAACAATGTATCACTTAAAATCTTACAAAAAATTATAAGATATGCAAAGCAACATATATATTAAAATAAATATATAATAATATGATTCATAACAGAATACACAGTTATATATTTTTATATAGGTATTATATAAACATAAATACATATATGTACACAAATGTGTGTATATATATTTTTTATCTGTAAAATTATGGTTAACTAAGAGAAAATCAAGCAATAGATATGTACATAGAAGTCAGCAAAGGTGATGAAATTAGCTCAAGTGCTTTAAAACAGTTATTTTAAATCATTATGTTTAAAATCTTCACTTTACATGTAATTAGGAAAGGAATGGAAGACATAAAAATAAACCATGAACTGATGAACATAAAAGGAGGATATACAAAATGAAAATTTTACTAGACAGAACTAAAAGCAGCCACCGTAAAGGGAAAGATCAATGAACCTTAAGATGTAGGAAAAGAAATTGAATAAAATGAAGCACAGAGAAAATTAAACACATAAGAAAAAAACCGTGATTGGTCCTAGTGATCTTTGGGACAATGTCAAATGGTCTAAATTACACTTAATTGCTGTCCTGGAACATAAAGAATGAGAAACAATTTCTAAGCAGATAATGACTGAAAATTTTTCCAGAATTAATAAACTCTATAAGCCCACAGATCTTAAAGTTTCAGTGAACCCAGCAAAGCTAGATAAATACAGAAAAGGAAAACAGATGGAGCCACATCATACTAAAATTTCAGGAAACCAGTGCTTAAAACAATGTCTTAAAAGCAATTAGAAATAAAAGATACATTACATATTGTGCAGTGAAGATAAGAATAATTTCAGATGTCTGCTCAATAACTATGAGAGTCAGGGAACAATGGAATTACATCTCCGTGGTGCTGGAAGGTACAGGAAAACATCCTTGTTTCCTTGGAATGTTAAGTGGGCTGAAAATCAGAAATGAAGGCAAAAGACTTTCTTTAGACAAATATGTATAGGAGTTGTCACCAGCAGATGTGTACTACAAGAAAGGCTAAACAAAGTTCTTCAAATGTAATAGAAGTGATAGCAAACAGAGAATTGGATCCAAACAAATTTCCCAAAACATGAGCGAATTAATGCGCAAAATGATGGTGATTCCTCACTTACAGTGATGGAAGTTCAGTTCAGTTCAGTCGCTCAGTCGTGTCCGACTCTGCGACCCCATGAATGGCAGCACGCCAGGCCTCCCTGTCCATAATCAACTCCCAGAGTTCACTCAGACTCGTGTCCATTGAGTCAGTGATGCCATCCAGCCACCTCATCCTCGGTCGTCCCCTTCTTCTCTTGCCCCCAATCCCTCCCAGCATCAAAGTCTTTTCCAGTGAGTCAGCTCTTCGCATGAGGTGGCCAAAGTACTGGAGCTTCAACAAAGAACACCCAGGGCTGATCTCCTTCAGAATGGACTGGTTGGATCTCCTTGCAGTCCAAGGGACTCTCAAGAGTCTTCTCCAACACCACAGTTCAAAAGCATCAATTCTTCGGCACTCAGCTTTCTTCACAGTCCAACTCTCACATCCATACATGACTACTGGAAAAACCATAGCCTTGACTAGACGGACCTTAGTCGGCAAAGTAATGTCTCTGCTTTTGAATATGCTATCTAGGTTGGTCATAACTTTTCTTCCCAAGAGTAAGCGTCTTTTAATTTCATGGCTGCAGTCACCATCTGCAGTGATTTTGGAGCCCCCCAAAATAAAGTCTGACACTGTTTCCACTGTTTCCCCATCTATTTCCCATGGCGTGATGGGACCGGATGCCATGATCTTCGTTTTCTGAATGTTGAGCTTTAAGCCAACTTTTTCACTCTCCTCATTCACTTTCATCAAGAGGCTTTTGAGTTCCTCTTCACTTTCTGCCATAAGGGTGGGGTCATCTGCATATCTGAGGTTATTGATATTTCTCCCAGCAATCTTGGTTCCAGCTTGGGCTTCTTCCAGCCCAGCGTTTCTCATGATGTACTCTGCATAGAAGTTAAATAAGCAGGGTGACAATATACAGCCTTGATGTACTCCTTTTCCTATTTGGAACCAGTCTGTTGTTCCATGTCCAGTTCTAACTGTTGCTTCCTGACCTGCATACAGGTTTCTCAAGAGGCAGGTCAGGTGGCCTGGTATTCCCATCTCTTTCAGAATTCTACTTTTATCAGTGAAGCATTCTACTCAGAAACATTTACTTGCATAAAGCATGGAATAGATACCCACGAAAGCCAAACAACAGCAATAAAGAGAGTAGGTGTGCGCTTACTGATTTCAAAGAGCACGAGGAGAGTGACAGGTGACTGGAGAGTCTACCTGGAGAAAAGACGCTCCTTCTGCCAGTTCAGTCTGCTCATCTCCTCAGAGAATTTTCTGAAAAATGACAAAGCCTGGGAAAGTGTAGAAATAAATTGGGTATCTGAGTTTTTACTCTTTCCAAATGAGACATTTTCAGGAGAATTCAGATGCTACTGTGCTTTCTGTAGAGGGTATGTGATATGAGGCACCTGTATGTGGTTTAACTTTTCTTTTTCCTTACTCCTTTGGTTCAGTATCCCTTTAAATTTTTTATTTAATTGCTCAGTCGTGTCCAACTCTTTGGGACCGCATGGACTCCCAGGCTCCCGCCAGGCTCCTCTGTCCGTGGGATTTTCCAGGCAAGAATACTGGAGTGGGTTGCCATTTCCTCCTTCAGAAGAAAAATTTTAAACTGAGATATAATTGACATATAACTTTGTGTAAGTTTAAGGAGTACAATGTTTTGATTTAATACATTTATATATTGCAATAAGATTACCATTATAGCATTAGCTGACATCCCTATCTGATCACATAATTATCATGTTTTTCTTTTTCTAGTGGTGAGAACAACTGAGATCTAGTCTCTCAGAAACTTTAAAGTTTATAATACAGTATTGTTGGCTATAATCTCTATGCTGGGCATTAGATCTCCAGGGTTTACTAATCTACTAGTTGAAAGTTTGTACCCCCAAACAACATCTCCCAAATATCCCCAGCCCCCCACCCCCAACCCCTGAAACCACCATTTTACTCTCTGTTTTTAACAAGGTCAGCTTTTAAAAATTCCACATCTAACTGATACCATATGGTGTTTATCTTTTCCATCCGGCTTATCTCACTTAGCATAATGCCCTCATGGCCCATCCCTGTTGTGGGAAATGGCAGGAAACCTTGCCTGTGTAAACTGTGTCCACCCAACTCCTTCTGTGACTGGTCTTCACCCTGTGTCCCTGTGGTATTTCCCCCGCCCTGGCAGGACAAGATAGTCCATGTTGTCTAAGTGCCCTTCAGAGTTTGTTCATTCATTAATTAACAAGATTCATAGTCTTTACAGAGTTGCTTGGCAACATGGCAGTCACTCAGCTCTCTGCTGATCTGGGGCAAGGAGGCGACAGAGCAGGACAGAACCAGCCCACATCCAGGGTCCATTCTCCTGATCAGCACCACTTGCTAAGAGCAACTAATTTTTAAGGAAAGATGGATAAGACCTGGGGCTTCCCCGGCAGTTCAGTGGTCAAGAATCCACCGGCAATGCAAGAGTTGCAGGAGACGTGGGTTCACTCTCTGGGTCGGGAAGATCCCCTGGAGGAGGGCATACCAACCCACTCCAGTACTTTTGCCTGGAAAATCCCATGGACAGAGGAGCCTGGTAGGTTACAGTCCATAGGGTCACAAACAGTTAGATATGACTGAAGCGAATTAGCATGCACATACGCACGGATAAGAATTGGGAATCCTGGCTTAACTATCTCTCTAGGAAGAGAAAATCCATTTTGATAAGGAGCCTGTATTTCTAACTACTAAATTGAAATACTTGGTGATAGTTACAGATGTGATATTTTCCTGGTGATTTCTACAGACCCACAACAGGTATTTAATAGGCTTCAATCATTCCGGCCACTTTCCTGAAGCTACGTGGGGAATATCAAAACAGGAGAGTCTGCTGGGCATAGCTCCTGCTCTGGGGGCGAGTGTCGGAGTGAGATTGGTACTGGAAATGGACAGGAAGAAGTGCAAAAGGACTGCGGCTGGAAATGATGGTTTGTTGAATAGGCTGATCCAAGGTGCATGACCCAAGGTACTCTCCAAGCACTAAAGTTTTAGATTTCCCTCGACTGTGTAAACACGAAGGAAAGTCTCATGATGTGGTAGCAATGATGCTATGATGTGTCGTTTGTGACATAATAAATCCCCAGCGGGCTGACATTCTCTTGACTTCAAGCACTCCTCTGTGTGCAGGTACTTCTCAGCTCCCAGCTAGAGCTGTGGTTGATGAGAGAGCTGCAGCACCAGGCCTGGTGTGGTAGCGCCTCGTCCAGCCTCTAACTGAGTGTGTGCAGAGCCAACCTTGTATGCCTCCTCCCCTAGAGCAGCAGCTCCTGCTTCCAGTCCCGGGGGCCACAGGAGGCTCCTTCGGTCTGTTTCCTCTCGCCCCACCTCCTGCCTGTTGTGAGGAACACTTCCCATTTCTACTCTCCCCCAAGGCAAAGTTCATGTCCTTATGCTTGGACTATTACATCCATGCACACCACTGGTATGTGTGTGTGTGTGTGTGAAGTGTCCCCATCTAGGCGCTTGTGAGTAGACTCTTTTTTTTTTTTTTTCAGTTTTTTATTTTTAAAATTTTAAAATCTTTAATTCTTACATGCGTTCCCAAACATGAACCCCCCTCCCACCTCCCTCCCCATAACATCTCTCTGGGTCATCCCCATACACCAGCCCCAAGCATGCTGCATCCTGCGTCAGACATAGACTGGCGATTCAATTCTTACATGATAGTACACATGTTAGAATGTCATTCTCCCAAATCATCCCACCCTCTCCCTCTCCCTCTGAGTCCAAAAGTCCATTATACACATCTGTGTCTTTTTCCTGTCTTGCATACAGGGTCGTCATTGCCATCTTCCTAAATTCCATATATATGTGTTAGTATACTGTATTGGTGTTTTTCTTTCTGGCTTACTTCACTCTGTATAATCGGCTCCAGTTTCATCCATCTCATCAGAACTGATTCAAATGAATTCTTTCTTACGGCTGAGTAATACTCCATTGTGTATATGTACCACAGCTTTCTTATCCATTCATCTGCTGATGGACATCTAGGTTGTTTCCATGTCCTGGCTATTATAAACAGTGCTGCGATGAACATTGGGGTACATGTGTCTCTTTCCATTCTGGTTTCCTCGGTGTGTATGCCCAGCAGTGGGATTGCTGGGTCATAAGGTAGTTCTATTTGCAATTTTTAAAGGAATCTCCACACTGTTCTCCATAGTGGCTGTACTAGTTTGCATTCCCACCAACAGTGTAAGAGGGTTCCCTTTTCTCCACACCCTCTCCAGCATTTATTGCTTGCAGATTTTTGGATTGCAGCCATTCTGACTGGTGTGAAGTGGTACCTCATTGTGGTTTTGATTTGCATTTCTCTAATAATGAGTGATGTTGAGCATCTTTTCATGTGTTTGTTAGCCATCCGTATGTCTTCTTTGGAGAAATGTCTATTTTGTTCTTTGGCCCATTTTTGGATTGGGTCATTTATTTTTCTGGAATTGAGCTGCAGAAGTTGCTTGTATATTTTTGAGATTAGTTGTTTGTCAGTTGCTTCATTTGCTATTATTTTCTCCCATTCAGAAGGCTGTCTTTTCACCTTGCTTATATTTTCCTTTGTTGTGCAGAAGCTTTTAATTTTAATTAGATCCCATTTGTTTATTTTTGCTTTTATTTCCAGAATTCTGGGAGGTGGATCATAGAGGATCCTGCTGTGATTTATGTCTGAGAGTGTTTTGCCTATGTTCTCCTCTAGGAGTTTTATAGTTTCTGATCTTACATTTAGATCTTTAATCCATTTTGAGTTTATTTTTGTGTGCGGTGTTAGGAAGTGATCTAGTTTCATTCTTTTACAAGTGGTTGACCAGTTTTCCCAGCACCACTTGTTAAAGAGATTGTCTTTACTCCATTGTATATTCTTGCCTCCTTTGTCAAAGATAAGGTGTCCATAGGTGTGTGGATTTATCTCTGGGCTTTCTATTTTGTTCCATTGATCTATATGTCTGTCTTTGTGCCAGTACCATACTGTCTTGATGACTGTGGCTTTGTAGTAGAGCCTGAAGTCAGGCAAGTTGATTCCTCCAGTTCCATTCTTCTTTCTCAAGATTGCTTTTGGCTATTCGAGGTTTTTTGTATTTCCATACAAATCTTGAAATTATTTGTTCTAGTTCTGTGAAAATGTGGCTGGTAGCTTGATAGGGATTGCATTGAATTTGTAAATTGCTTTGGGTAGTATACTCATTTTCACTATATTGATTCTTCCGATCCATGAACATGGTATATTTCTCCATCTATTAGTGTCCTCTTTGATTTCTTTCATCAGTGTTTTATAGTTTTCTATATATAGGTCTTTAGTTTCTTTAGGTAGATATATTCCTAAGTATTTTATTTTTTTCGTTGCAATGGTGAATGGAATTGTTTCCTTAATTTCTTTTTCTACTTTCTCATTATTCGTGTATAGGAATGCAAGGGATTTCTGTGTGTTGCTTTTATATCCTGCAACTTTACTATATTCATTGATGAGCTCTAGTAATTTTCTGGTGGAGTCTTTAGGGTTTTCCATGTAGAGGATCATGTCATCTGCAAACAGTGAGAGTTTTACTTCTTCTTTTCCAATTTGGATTCCTTTTATTTATTTTTCTGCTCCGATTGCTGTGGCCAAAACTTCCAGAACTATGTTGAATAGTAGCGGTGAAAGTGGACACCCTTGTCTTGTTCCTGACTTTAGGGGGAATGCTTTCAATTTTTCACCATTGAGGATAATGTTTGCTGTGGGTTTGTCATAGATAGCTTTGATTATGTTGAGGTATGTTCCTTCTATTCTTGCTTTCTGGAGAGTTTTTATCATAAATGGATGTTGAATTTTGTCAAAGGCCTTCTCTGCATCTATTGAGATAATCATATGGTTTTTATTTTTCAATTTGTTAATGTGGTGAATTACATTGATTGATTTGCGGATATTGAAGAATCCTTGCATCCCTGGGATAAAGCCCACTTGGTCATGGTGTATGATCTTTTTAATGTGTTGTTGGATTCTGATTGCTAGAATTTTGTTGAGGATTTTTGCATCTATGTTCATCAGTGATATTGGCCTGTAGTTTTCTTTTTTTGTGACATCTTTGTCAGGTTTTGGTATTAGGGTGATGGTGGCCTCATAGAATGAGTTTGGAAGTTTACCTTCCTCTGCAATTTCTGGAAGAGTTTGAGGAGGATAGGTGTTAGCTCTTCTCGAAATTTTTGGTAGAATTCAGCTGTGAAGCCGTCTGGACCTGGGCTTTTGTTTGCTGGAAGATTTCTGATTACAGTTTCAATTTCCGTGCTTGTGATGGGTCTGTTAAGATTTTCTATTTCTTCCTGGTTCAGTTTTGGAAAATTGTACTTTTCTAAGAATTTGTCCATTTCTTCCACGTTGTCCATTTTATTGGCATACAACTGCTGATAGTAGTCTCTTAAAGTGCTTTTCCTACCTAGCTGATGATACCTAGCAAACTGCTAGTCGTAGCCAATATGCCATACCGTTAATGAAATAAACTGCCATGGAAATAGGAAGACCTGCTCGAAGCTCCTCAGAGTATTTAAGGAAAGAATTATATGAGAGAGATAATCTCTGTTAATACAGATTCTAGAAAAGATGCTTTTTGCCTAGTTTGGCCTCCTTGAGTACCGATTTCTCACTTTATAATAGATAACATCCACTGTCTGCTGTATTTTATGAGGCATGAATGGGGACTTCCCTGGCCATTCAGTGGTTAAGATTATGCATCTACTGCAGGGGGTGTGAGTTTGATCCCTGACTGGGGAAATGAGATCCTGCATGCCTCACAGTGCAGCCAAATAATAATTATTATTATTTAATACTAAAAGCACAGATAAAGTTTTTAATGCAATATTTTGTGATGATGCTGAAATGATTTCTTTAGAGTATGTAAACCTTCTTGCAACACTAATCGTAGTAATAATGATCACATGTAGAGAATTTATTCTGAATCTACATATACTTGAAATGAACTTCCTTTATTATTCTCTTTGTTCATCTATAATAGGCGTCACAAAATGCTGATCCTTTACTTGTTAGCTTAGGGAACATTTCACTGTGACTTGGCCCCGCTGCTGTCTTTATCCTCTACAGATTCTCCTTGCATTAGGAGGCAGAAAGCATGGCTTGCTGGGGATTCAGGTGGTAGGGAGATGTATCCTACACCGTGCAGCTGTGCTCCTCTCCCTGTGACTGTCCTAGCTGAAGGCTGTTTGCTTTTTTGTATCACGACTATGCAGAATAAATGTATGTATCATAACCACAACAATGCACAATAAATTTATTGGTGGAGAAATTTTACTTAACATTTATGGAAAAATAATCCCTCAGAAGAAATGGAGTAGCCATCATGGTCAGCAAAAGAGTCTGAAATGCAGTACTTGGATGCAATCTCAAAAACAACAGAATGATCTCTGTTCGTTTCCAAGGCAAACCATTTAATATCATGGTAATTCAAGTCTATGCCCCAACCAGTAACGCTGAAGAAGCTGAAGTTGAACGGTTCTATGAAGACCTACAAGTCCTTTTAGAACTAACACCCAAAAAAGATGTCCTTTTCATTATAGGGGACTGGAATGCAAAAGTAGGAAGTCAAGAAACACCCGGAGTAACAGGCAAATTTGGCCTTGGAGTACGGAATGAAGCAGGGCAAAGGCTAATAGAATTTTGCTAAGAGAATACACTGGTCATAGCAAACACGCTCTTCCAACAACACAGGAGAAGACTCTACACATGGACATCACCAGGTGGTCAACACTGAAATCAGATAAATTATATTCTATGCAGCCAAAGATGGAGAAGCTCTATACAGTCAACAAAAACAAGACTAGGAGCTGACTGTGGCTCAGATCATGAACTCCTTATTCCCAAATTCAGACTCAAATTGAAGAAAGAGGGAAAACCACTAGACCATTCAGGTATGACCTAAATCAAATCCCTTATTATACAGTGGAAGTGAGAAATAGATTTAAGGGCCTAGATCTGATAGACAGAGTGCCTGATGAACCATGGATGGAGGTTCGTGACTTTGTACAGGAAACAGGAATCAAGACCATCTCCATGGAAAAAAAATTCAAAAAAGCAAAATGGCTGTCTGAGGAGGCCTTACAAATAGCTGTGAAAGGAAGAGAAGTGAAAAGCAAAGGAGAAAAGGAAAGATATACCCATCTGAATGCAGAGTTCCAAAGAATAGCAGGGAGAGATAAGAAAGCCTTCCTCAGCAATCAATGCAAAGAAATAGAGGAAAACAACAGAATGGGAAAGACTAGAGATCTCTTCAAGAAAATTAGAGATACCAGGGGAACATTTCATGCAAAGATGGGCTCGATAAAGGACAGAAATGGTATGAACCTAACAGAAGCAGAAGATATTAAGAAGAGGTGGCAAGAATACACGGAAGAACTGTACAGAAAACATCTTCATGACCCGGATAATCATGATGGTGTGATCACTCACCTAGAGCCAGACATCCTGGAATGTGAAGTCAAGTAGGCCTTAGAAAGCATCACTACGAACAAAGCTAATGGAGGTGATGAAATTCCAGTTGAGCTATTTCAAATCCTGAAAGATGAGCCTGTGAAAGTGCTGCACTCAATATGCCAGCAAATTTGGAAAACTCAGCAGTGGCCACAGGACTGGAAAAGGTTAGTTTTCATTCCAATCCCAAAGAAAGGCAATGCCAAAGAATGCTCAAACTACCACACTATTGCACTCATCTCACACACTAGTAAAGTCATGCTCAAAATTCTCCAAGCCAGCCTTCAGCAATACGTGAACCGTGAACCTCCAGATGTTCAAGGTGGTTTTAGAAAAGGCAGAGGAACCAGAGATCAAATTGCCAACATCTGCTAGATCATGGAAAAGGCAAGAGAGTTCCAGAAAAACATCTATTTCTGTTTTATTGACTATGCCAATGCCTTTGACTGTGTGGATCACAAGAAACTGTGGAAAATTCTGAAAGAGATGGAAATACCAGACCACCTAACCTGCCTCTTGAGAAACCTATATGCAGGTCAGGAAGCAACAGTTAGAACTGGACATGGAACGACAGACTGGTTCCAAATAGGAAAAGGAGTACGTCAAGGCTGTATATTGTCACCCTGCTTATTTAACTTCTATGCAGAGTACATCATGAGAAACGCTGGGCTGGAAGAAGCCCAAGCTGGAATCAAGATTGCTGGGAGAAATATCAATAACCTCAGATATGCAGATGACACCACGCTTCTGGCAGAAAGTGAAGAGGAACTAAAAAGCCTCTTGATGAAAGTGAAAGAGGAGAGTGAAAAAGTTGACTTAAAGCTCAACATTCAGAAAACGAAGATCATGGCATCTGCTCCCATCACTTCATGGGAAATAGATGGGGAAACAGTGGAAACGATGTCAGACTTTATCTTTTTTTGGGCTCCAAAATCACTGCAGATGGTGATTATAGCCATGAAATTAAAAAACACTTACTCATTGGAAGGAAAGTTATGACCAACCTAGATAGCATATTAAAAAGCAGAGACATTACTCTGCCGACTAAGGTCTGTCTAGTCAAGGCTATGGTTTTTCCAGTGGTCATGTATGGATGTGAGAGTTGCACTGTCAAGAAAGCTGAGTGCCGAAGAATTGATGCTTTTGAAGTGTGGTGTTGGAGAAGACTCTTGAGAGTCCCTTGGACTGCAAGGAGATCCAACCAGTCTATCCCAAAGGAGATCAGTCCTGGGTGTTCATTGGAAGGACTGATGCTGAAGCTGAAACTCCAATATTTGTGCCACCTTATGTGAAGAGTTGACTCATCTGAAAAGACCCTGATGCTGGGGAGGGATTGGGGGCAGGAGGAGAAGGGGATGACAGAGGTTGAGATGGCTGGATGGTATCACCAACTCGATGGACATGAGTTTGGGTAAACTCCGGGGGTTGGTGATAGACAGGGAGGCCTGGCGTGCTGCGATTCATGGGGTCGCAAAGAGTCGGACACGACTGAGCGACTGAACTGAACTAAACTGATTTAAAGCTAGGGCTTTCCTGGTGGCGCTAGTGGTAAAGAATCAGCCTGCCAATGCAGGAGACACAAGAATCCCTGGTTGGAAAGATCCCTGGAAAAGGAAATGGTGTTCTTGCCTAGAAAATTCCATGAGCAGAGGAGCCTGGTGGGCTACAGTCCATGGGGCTGCAAAGAGTCAGGAAAGACTGAGCGGCTGAGCCTGTTGCAGAAACCAGCACTTGAGAAACCAAGCACCACACTTGGAGGGAGAGTAGGAGAACTGTGGTCTATTACGCCATCGGGCCCAGAGGACTTAACACTGCAAGCTCTGAGCCCCGAACAAAGGGATTACAGGTTTTTTATAGACAGACTGTAGTGGGCAACACTAGCTGTTAGTAGGCTGGTTTAAACTAAGGGGTTTTGCGTGCACGGGAACAGTGGTCAAGATGGGGAGGGGGATGCCTGACCTGGACAGGCATGGTTAAGCCGGTTTGCAGGGGCTGGACGACTGCAAAGAGCAGGACAAGGTGAGTGAGATAGACTCCAGTTCCTAGTACTGCAAGTCCCCACTTTCCGAGACTACGTGACCTACATGATCCAGACTTTACAAGGGGCAAGCTGAGTTACAGAGGCAGGAGGTGAAATTTTAACTTTTCCTCTTCACACACACACACCTCACAGCTTTAGAATTAGTGGAATCACTGGGCATAGTTGATTCACTGTAATATAATACTGTTCACAATATTCTGTAATAGCTGTCAATGAAGGGTACTTCGAGAGGTGTGTTTAGAGTTGTGACTTCCAGCCTGAGACGCAGGAGTGAAGGATCAAAATTTAGAAGAATCAGAATTGCTACTTTCTATTGTTTTTAGGAAGATTTGCATACCTGTTTCTCTGAATCCTCTCCAGTAAAAGTTTTCTGTGACAGCCTGTCTGTTCATTTCGTTTTCTTTATAGAGCAATGTGGAGGTGTCACAGAGTCTCAATTCCTTAAAACTGAGGACAACATAAAACAAAGAGTGGAAATATTTTCTCAGAGGCAGAGAGAATATTTTTGAAAAGTGAGGGAATGCTATTCTGAGTCAAAGTGGACTGGGAGACATTTTGTCCTACCCAACGTTTTTACAAAATTCTCCTCATCACTTAACCATTAACCATGTATCAGTTGATGGTAGGGTTATAAGTCTCGATCTACTTATACTCCTGCAAGGCATCCAAGAGTTTCCCTGGTGGCTCAGTGGTAGAGAATTGGCCTGCCAGTGCAGGAGATGCCAGTTCAATCCTTGGGTCGGGAAGATCTCTTGGAGAAGTAAGTGGCAACCCACTCTAGTACTCTTGCCTGGGAAATCCCATGGACACACGAGCCTGGCGGGCTGCAGTCCATGGAGTCACAAGAATTGAACATGACTTCGTGACTAAACAACAACAAAGTGTGCAAAGCATTGCACAAGTACAAGTAATCATTTTTAAAAGAAAATAGAGTTAATAGAATTCTTGACTCCCATTAATGTATTTTAATGCTCTATCTTAATCAATAGGTTTATCCTTATGGTTGATTCAAATCCTTCTTGCTGGACTAGAAAACAATTGTCACTGGTCATAGATTAGAAATGCGCCAACCAGAATATGTGTCTGTGACTATATATATATATATATTTAAAATGATGTGTTCGTTTTAGGCTGACAAACCCTCCTTTTTTCAGCCCTCTGTTGTCACTTTCAGAAACCCATGTTAATCTTTCTTATAAATAATATAATGTGCGTAACACCATGTCTTTCTTTAAGTTATCCACATAACGCACCATGTTGGGATGTGACTTGGAAGACAGTCTGAGTCGTGAAGCCATTCTGAGCTTGGGTTTCTCAAAACTCTCCCAGGTTTTTTCATTCTTTGTGTTTAAAGCCATTTCCCTATCTCTTATGTTATATTTGTACAGCTTTTTTTTTCTTCCTAAAGGGATTACATCCACATCTGTTTCTATTAAACACCACTCTGCTTATCTTTCCTTTTCTCCAAATTGTCAAGGGCGCTTCTTTCTTCTTAATTCTGTGTCCTAGCCTCATCTCTATGGAGATTTATCTAATACCTGCACTGAAGAAATACCTTATTAAAATGTAAATAGATTCTCAACATTCCAAACATATTCAAATCATCCAAATTTGGTTATTTATTTGTTGGGTTCTTGTTTCTATTTCTTAAAAAAGCATTTACAAATAAGTGACAACTTTAATTAAATGGAGTTATTACATGGGAAGGGCAGGCAGAACATTGGAAGTTTATGAATAATTGTTCTTATAGAACAGTTATCTCTACAACAAGATCAAAAATTTAGTTTATGTTCCTCTCCTTACCTTTTAAGGAAGAGGCTTTTTCATACAATGTTTTAAGTTTTCACACCTGAGCATTTTGTCCTTTCTCATTTCCTTTAAAGGACTCTGAATCTTGTTTCAACACAGAAAGAATAAAAGTGTGTCTCCTCTCCCAACTCCATTCTTGTGATGTGTGTCTTTTATTAATAGGGATACAGTTCTGGAAGTGAGAAATTGAGACTTGACTCAAACTGCTTCAGAAATATAGCTGGTGAAACTCCAGTATATGACAGCTTTCAAGGTAGCACAAAATGAATCAAGTGACATGACTCAAAACACCGTGAATGTTAAAAAAAAACAAACAAACACCGTGAATGTTAATTAATGGATGGCTACAAAAATAATTTGGGGATAAAGAGGCTATACAGTGGAAAAGTATTGATACAGTGGTGACTGCATGTAATAAAAGTTGCATAGGAACTGATTTTATAGCCCTCTCACTCTTCCCAGTGGTTTCACTCTCCTTATCTAACAGCCGATGTCGTACTTTACTTGACTCTCCAGTTATCCAGGACTTGACTTCCTCTGCTTTCGGAACCTAGGAAGAAGCTGGATCATGACTCTGGAAGAGGGTGGTTGGAACTCAGGGTGGAAATGAGGAGGCTGGCAAGCTGCCACTGGAGAGAAGATGCACGGAGTCTTGAAGATTGGAGCCAGACTATAGCAGGAGGTAAAAATTGGACTAATTTACATGTACATGTGTGCTGTGTGCACACACTCACACAGAAATACACACACACACGCACACACACACACACACACAGTGAGTCAAGCAGAGTATTCCCTGAAGAAAACAAACACCAGAACACCTGAGGGGCAGCAAAGGCACAGTCTGCTCACTCGGTCACTCTTCGATTCCTTCATTCTTTCAGTGTCTACGTAACTCCCGCCTAAGACTCTGCACGGAAGAAGGCATTGTGGGAACAAAATGCCCAAATGTCTTTAAGGAACTAGGATTAATTGGAGGTACTATTTCCATGTGTATAAGATTGTGTGCGTGTGTGCTAAGTCGCTTCAGTCACGTTTGATGCTTTGCGACCCCCTGGACCCCGCCAGGCTCCTCTGTCCAGGGGGTTCTCCAGGCCAGAATACTGGGGTGGGTGGCCAGGCCCTCCTCCAGGGCATCTTCCAGACGCACGAATTGAACCTGTGTCTCTCATATCTCCTGCGTTACCGGATAGATTCTTTACCACCAGTGTCACCTGGGAAGCCTGTGTGTAAGAGTAAATCATAATAAATAGAAGCCAAGGATTTAATGTCTTTAAAATGCTGCAGAACATTACAGGGTCCATGGGAAAAAAACCCACTCATTTCTGAAGGAGTTTTTCTTTGGGCTGGTCTATAAAATTAAAAAAGGCAAACATATGAAGAGAGAGAGACCATTGGGTGATGGTTCTGCCTAAGACCCTGTCTAGTAATGTTCCCAGAACTGATTCTCCTGGGATCAATCATTAGAGATATAGGCAAAGGCAGTGAAGTAATGGAGTTGTTTGTATGTTAACTTCCTTCTGGCTACCAAAGAAAGGCAGCAAACCAATTTGTGTGTGTTTTAGAAATATGTTTACTTATTTTTATTTGTTTGGCTGCACCAGATCTTAGCTGTGGGATGCAGGATCCTTTCGTTGCAGTGTGTGGGATCTAGTTCCATGACCAGGGATCAAACGCCAGGTCCCCTGCCTTGGGAGCGTGGAGTCTTAGCCACTGGATCACTAGGGAAGTTTCCCCACTTTGTGTTTGATAGGTAAAACATGTGAGTAGTAAAAAGGAAATAAAGCCTTACATGGATCTCAGTAACTCACAGAAAATGAACTTCTCAGTTCCTGTTTGCCAGCTATGTCTGTTTGTTTCTCCAAACTAGCTCCGGCTCAGTATGGGTTGTTTAAAAGGTGAGCTGCCATGACCCTGATATGACAGAGGGATACACAAGAGTGTGGAAGCCAGCGGTGCCTGAGTGCACACAGCAGGAAAATAGTACAGCTTTAAAGGTGAAAATATCAAGACCACGTATTAGAGTAAAATGTTTCCCCTAGTTCAACTGAGGGAGAGTTTGATGGGCTGTTTTCTGACTAACAAGAGGAAGGATGTTTTCTTTACGTGGATGGGGTGTTTGTAAAATGAATATAATGGTTCCCCCAAAGGAGCATCATTTTGAGTATCGTGTATTCCATTCACACCAGGGGCACTGGTTTATAATTACCCTAATGGAGCCCTGAATTGGGACAAATGGATGTTCGCATCCCATTTTCTTCTTCGGCACTGAGTATGTTGTGGGATATGGAGTCATAAAACACACCTCGGAGGACACTCAGGACAGTGGAGTACAGTTTATTACGCCAGCGGATCCAAGGGGAATCAGTTCCCAACAAGGACCCTGATGTTTCTGAGAGGCCCAGTTTTATACCCCCCACTACGTGACTGGTTGCATGTTAGCAGCCTCTTTGTTGTGCGTGACTGAGTTTTATAACAGGTAGGTGCTAGGAGAACAAACAATTAAGGTTAAAGGTGAGGAACAATGATTATACAAAAGGGGGGATGTCTCCATAGTTAATCTAACAGGGGCAGCCTGACCTCAGCTACAATCTCCGTTTGCCATCTGTAGGGACGGAAGTCTCCAGGAGACCTGGTTTTCCCTAGCAACGGTTTCTTCACTCTTGGGCAGGGTTCAGGCCCAGTGTGAATCCTGTCTTTAGGATGGATGACAGGCTTCAAGATGGAGTCTCTCCTGCTTTCCTCACACTGGCCCCACAGTACACTGGGCACATTCCGCGACCAAGTACAGGGTGCAAGTGAGGTTTGCTTATTTCATCTTGCATTTCTAGGTGTGCATTTCTAGGTGACCGATTTTCACACAGCAGTGTTCACAGCAAACAGTGTATAAAGGGGGATTTAGATGCAGGACGGCTAGCACAGCTGGATGGACTTTGGCTTGGTTAGCTTGGCTGGACAGTGTAAATCAAGCCCGGGCGCCTCCCCAGTTAGTGTCCTAGTTGATGAAAAACACACCTGTGTCTGGATTTACCTATATCCAAGTACTTTAAACCTGCATATGTACTGAGCTGGCAGCAAGGAAAAGCACCTATGATGAACAGCAAGAGAAGGAGCGACTAAAATGTCTCCTTTATTTCTGAATTCTGTTTCCTCTTTTATTGTGAGGGAGTCTATTAGCGAAAAAGATAAGGCTGACGATTGAGATCTTCCAAGCAATGTTAAGTACCCGTCTATCAGAGCGTATCATCTACGACATGCTGTTAGCGGTTTGACTAAATTCTAGGAGCGTACACTTGACTTATCTTTTTGGGTTGCTTACATTCAGCCACAATGGTCTGTTCAGATTGTTGACACATGATTTGTAAGAGGATTTAGTTTTCCTTAAACTGCAGCATGAATACTGAAATGGAAATCTAACTTTAAAACCAGTGCAGGACAATTTGCAAAAACATCTTAAAACATGAGTATGGGGAATCTGGAAACATTAGGAAGACTACGTTTCCTGGTGTCAGGAAAAACCACTGCCGGAAAAGTGGGGTTGTTAGTAGATGATTTGCTGAGCCAAATCAGGCTTCGTGACATGTTTAAGGTAATCCAGACAGTGTTATTTGCCAAGGGTGTAGATTCTATCTTTGTATGGAACTCTGAAACCCGTGCTGGAATGTAAAATAGATATCTGTTCTTTAGTCCTGGAAGGAAAAGTAGGCGTTTTTAGATGTCACTGATTACAGCCTCTATACTGAGTTTAAAAAGCTATCAAGGACAGAGGTGCTGCTGCCTGCTGCTGCAGGGTCACTCAGGGCAAGTTGGTTCTTAAGGTTTTTAGAAACCAGTTAGGCACGCACATGTATGGACATGCACATGAATATATGCATATACATATTTGGAAGGAATGATGCTGAAGCTGAAGCTCCAGTTCTTTGGCCACCGCATGCGAAGAGTTGACTCATCGGAGAAGACTCTGATGCTGGGAGGGATTGGGGGCAGGAGGAGAAGGGGACGACAGAGGATGAGATGGCATCACCGACTCAATAGAAGTGAGTTTGAGTGAATTCCAGGAGTTGGTGATGGACAGGGAGGCCTGACGTGCTACAATTCATGGGGTCGCAAAGAGTCAGACACAACTGAGCGACTGAACTGAACTGATACGTGTATACACATATGGGCTTCCTCAGTGACTCAGAGGTAAAGAATCTGCTTGCAGTGCAGGAGACACAGGAGACTTGGGTTTGATCCCTGGGTCGGGAAGATCCCCTGGAGCAGGGAATGGCAACCCACTCCAGTATTCTTGCCTGGAGAATCCCATGGACAGAGGAGCCTGGCAGGCTATACTCCATAGGGTTGCAAAGAGCTGGGCACGATTGAAGTAACTTAGCATGCGCGCGTGCATGTATACGCACATATGGATATGTGTGTGTGCATCTGCGTGGAGCGGGTGATCTGAGTGAAGCGGGAAAGCCCTGGACTCATGGCTTCCAGGGTGGTGTCTGTTCTTTCGCCCACAGACCCTGCACTCCTGGGCAAGCTCTCTTGTCTCGGGATGTTATCTAGTTGTGAGGGACCTTCGCTCAGTCTCTGCTATCTTCTCAGCAAGAAGAAGAATGAATCTACTGAGAAAAAGGGTTGATCCTCAGTATCAGCTCAGTATCTGTGTTTAGACTTTCAAGTATAATGGGGGTCTGCAGTGCACCTGAAACTCTCTTGTGGGTCCTGTGAAAAAAATAGGTAAAAGGAGGTGACATTTGAGTAATAATTTGAAAGAGGGATGCATATTCCAGGTAAAGAGAAAATCAGTTGCAAAGGCCCTGAGGTGGGGGTGTGCTTGGCATATTTGAGGAAAAGTAAGGAGCCACTGTGGCTGGAATAAAGGATGGAGTAAAGAGTAAATGGTGAAGTCAGACTTTTGTAGGTCACTGAGAGGGCAGTTCTGAGTCATGTGGGAACCATTTTAGAGTGTTGAGCCTGGAAAGTCGCATGCTGTGACCTGTGTTTTAAATGCATCCATAGGCTGTGATGAGAATAGATTCTAGGTGGCGGGTAAGGGAGAAAGTAGGGAGAAGAGTTAGAAAACTGTGGGAGTAATTCTGGAAAGAGATGGGGGCACTAACACTGAGGTGTTAATGGAAGAGGTGGTGAGAAGGGGTCGGCCTCTTGATGTGCTTGGAAAAACAGATCTAATTAGGTTGCTAATGGATTGGATGCAGGCTGTGAGGGAGGGAAGACAAGCAGGCACCGAGGTTTATAGCGCTGAAAGTGGATGGATGGGATTTCTACTTGCTCAGATGAGAAGCCTGTTGAAAGAGCAGTTTTGGTGGATAAGGCGTGTCTTTATTTGTGGGGGATGTATCCAGTTCTGACACAGAAAGTTTGAGAGGTCTCTTTGCAACCCAAGCAGAAATGTCAATGCTACTCCTGCTGCTGCTGCTGAGTCGCTTCAGTCGTGTCCGGCTCTGTGCGACCCCACAGACAGCAGCCCACTAGGCTCCTCTGTCTCTGGGATTCTCCAGGCAAGAACACTGGAGTGGGTTGCCATTTCCTTCTCCAATGCATGAAAGTGAAAAGCGAAAGTGAAGTCACTCAGTCGTGCCCGACTCTTAGCGACCCCATGGACTGCAGCCTACCAGGCTCCTCTGTCCATGGGATTTTCCAGGCAAGAGAACTGGAGTGGGGTGCCATTGCCTTCTCCAGAAATGTCAATAGACAGCTAGAACTTGGGGCAGAAGCTGGGAATTGTCCGTGCACATGTGGAACAGAAAGCCTTGAGGTCTCCAAGGAGCGAGTGTACCCCGGATGTGGAAAATGCCCGAGGGTAAAGTCTGATGGCCCTGCAGAGTCCAGAGGTCGGGAGATGGAGAAGAACCATAAAGGAAACTAAATGATTGATCAGTGAGGAGAGAGGAAAAGCAAGAAATCAGGGTGAAGCCAAGTGAAGGAGGTGTTTTGAGGGAATGATCCGCGATGACAGATGCTGTATTTGGTCAGTATGTGGGAAAACTACTTAAGGCCAAAATGAGGGAACAAAGGCTTCATACTTTTACGTTTCACCAGCTAGGGATGAGGGTCTCCCGACGTGCAAACCAGAGAATTTTTGGACTGTCTCTATTCTCTTTTATTCCTGCTTACAAATGGAAATTCTTTTCTGAGCTAATCTCTTACAGCACTTTGTCAAATGCATCCAGTAATAACTAACTCGTGCTTTTAGTATTCTGTTTTCCAATTACTTTCTGCAGAGCTACAATAAGATGAGGTACACGAACTGTCTCAAAAATTGTCAGACATGATTGTTTACCAAATAATTTGCTACTTTATCACATGGCTTGCCATCTTACCAGCCTGTAATATAATTTTCCTTACTGCTTATTCCCTAAGCCAAGGCTATACTAAGAATAAGATTTTAAGGATTTTAGCAGTGACCCCCTTGAGAACCAGCTGAAAAGCTAGGCGGTCCCCAAATTCCAGTGGCCTAAGAGAGCAAGCATTTATTTTTCATTCACACAAAGTGCCACTTCAAGTTTGGGAGGCTCGAGGGTGACTGGCCTCCAAGTCACACCTCAGCCTGGCACCCTCACAAGCCCTGTGGGCATCAAAGTCTGTGTTGGAAAGATGAGCTTCACAAGTTAAGTTCTCCCACCAGGAAGTTACACACACAAGCTCTGATACCAAACCCAGACGACTGACTCTAATTTATAAGGCTTGGAGACTAAAATATCAGAGAATGTCTGCCTCAGAAATAAACCATTTTCACTTTATTTTGATAATCACAAAGAAGCGTGCAGTCATATGAATTGACTTTTTATCTTCTTGCCTAATATCACAGTAATTTTCCTGAAGAAAAAAAATTTTTTTTGCCTCACTTCTGGGTCTGTCTGAGACTCTAAAGGCAGCATAACTAGCGTGTGATGACCAGGTAAGGTCTTCAGTAAAGCTTCAGTAGTCCACTTAGAGAGGGAAAGGTGCTAGGTTTCTATGGTTTGAACTCTGTCCTGAGGTAAGTCATGACAGTTGTTAGCAGAACCTAAAAGTAAAGCCACGTTGGCCCCTCACCCAAACCCCTGGGCCGCTACTGCGCCCGCGTCTTTCAGCATTGTTACCTTTGTGCCGCTTTGTTTTGCACAGATTTACAATGGAGCAGGATCTATTTTTAGCTGCCAGCTACCTCAGCTCTCTTTTATCTTCTCAGTATTCTGATGTCCCTTTGTTATTCCAACAGAGACTAACTGCGGTTTCTGTCAGGACTTTGGTTACATTTGGTGGTAACATAAAGCAGCCATATCCCTCTCAAGTAGGTGTTGGTCTGCATCGCTGATCGAGTTACCTACAAATAAGTTATTTTGCTATTAGTGAAATGTTTAAATCCAGGTGTTAGCCAAGGGAACTCTCTCTTCGCCAGGAAAAGAGGAGCTGGCAGGAGGGACCAACCCCATTAAAAATCTCTGTATTTCATTTGATTTTATTCCTACTTGTACGTTTGTAGTACAGAGGAGGAAAAAAATCACAAATGAAAGTGGCTTGGTTTTGGACAGGTGTTCAGTTCAGTTCAGTCACTCAGTCGTGTCCAACTCTTTGTGACCCCATGAATCGCAGCACGCCAGGCCTCCCTGTCCATCACCAACTCCCGGAGTTCACTCAGACTCGCGTCCATGGAGTCAGTGATGCCATCCAGCCATCTCATCCTTGGTCGTCCCCTTCTCCTCCTGCCCCCAATCCCTCCCAGCATCAGTCTTTTCCAGTGAGTCAACTCTTCGCATGAGGTGGCCAAAGTATTGGAGTTTCAGCTTCAGCATCATTCCCCTTCAGAATGGACTGGTTGGATCTCCTTGCAGTTCAAGGGACTCTCAAGAGTCTTCTCCAACACCACAGTTCAAAAGCATCAATTCTTCGGTGCTCAGCCTTCTCCACAGTACAACTCACATCCATACGTGACCACAGGAAAAACCATAGCCTTAACTAGATGGACCTTAGTCGGCAAAGTAATGTCTCTGCTTTTGAATATGCTGTCTAGGTTGGTCATAACTTTTCTTCCAAGGAGTAAGCATCTTTTAATTTCATGGCTGCAGTCACCATCTGCAGTGATTTTGGAGCCGAAAAAAATAAAGTCTGACACTGTTTCCACTGTTTCCCCACCTATTTGCCATGAAGTGATGGGACCAGATGCCATGATCTTCGTTTTCTGAATGTTGAGCTTTAAGCCACCTTTTTCACTCTCCACTTTCACTTTCATCAAGAGGCTTTTTAGTTCCTCTTGGACAGGTGTACGATTCTATAAAAATGACATGTTTTTCCTATATTAAAGTGTTATTTATAGGTAGTGGTATGGAGTTCTCAAGTTGTTTCAGATTTGCTCTAATCTGCATCTCACACAGCAAGTAGGAAATGTGTACATGATTCCTACTTTACAAACAAATAAACAGACCAAAAAGAGAAAGGAAAATCCAGACTTGGTAACATTCACCCAATTAGCTATCGACAAAGCTGGAAATAAAGCCTGTGTTATCTTGTTTTCTTTTGTGATATTTCCACAAGCAATTTTCTAGATAATACAAAGTGAAGAGCATTATTTATTTTTATCATGACCTGGAATTTATTTTATCTCATTCAATAGCTAGCTGTACTGAGAGCAGCACTTGAGGCCATTTAAGTGGGCCATTGGTTCCCTGCGTGTCTGTAGCTCCTGAGGTTCCTTTGTGTCTCTGCCCATGGGCATCCCACACGGATTCATCTGTGCCCTCTTCAGATATGCTCCCAACATTAAAGAGGAGGGATTCTTTGTATTAGTAATTATTTATGAATTGGTGCATTTTTCATCATTTGCAATTGGTGGGAAGTGCTTTAGCACCTTAGAGAGTGTTCTCGTGATTTCCGGGTTTTAACCCATCTGACTTGCTACTAAGTTCAAACATTTCTTACCTGTCTCTTTTGTTGATTGTACTTAGAGTTTTAAAATTAATAATTTGATAGGACTGACCAAAAGCCATTACTTATTCACACTAGAAGGATTGAATTATTAATCTTGGGGGGAGGGACATTTATTGCCATCAGATAGAGGTAGGAGTCAGTCCTCTAAGAAGGACAACCTTGAAATCTGGGTTAATTTATTTTGAAACCTTTCCATCAGGAAACTCTGTACTCTTGGGCAATTTACTCTACCTCTCTGTACATATATTTCTTTATTAGATGTATGGAGGGAATTACCACACAATACTTAATAATGCATAAGCAATATCTTCAATTTTATTTTCACTTCTATGGAAAAGATATATAATCTCAATATAATCCTATGATTAATATTTTTTCCAAGTCAGGATCAAAAAGAACCTTATAAGTGATCCCATGAGTGGCCATTCCATGTGATGTAACAGTGTTAATGCCAAACACTTCTGGTGTCAGTCTCCTTGTACCTGTGCTAGAGAATCTGTTGAAATAATATCATTTTCTGAAAAAATCATCGATTAGGATTCAAGGTTAAATATACCATTCATTAGAAAATCGGAGCCTCAAGATTTAAGTAAAATTGAGGTTTAATTTTTAAAACTTACTTAAAGGATGTGTGCAAAATTTATTAGTACAGCATTTAAAACATCTTGATATGACTTCCACCCCCAGGAATGATGTAACAGGACACAGCAGACAAGTGTATATCGGGAAAAAAAAGCCTTAGAAAATAATTTTTTGTTGTTGTTGAAAATATCAGAGAGTTGTGGGGGCACAGGGATGAGAGGAACCAAAATTCCAGGGAGAAGTGAGGTAGCAATCTCCACCTTTTTTTTTCTTTTAAATTTGAGGGAGGGGCATTTCCTGATTCTGGGTGTGACCTGGGAACTTACACAGACAGCAATCCTATTTTGGGGGAGAGAGTAACCAGCTGCCTTTCCTGGTCATGCAGGGACTGCAATAGCAATAACTATGGCAGGGATTTTTCCCATGGAAATTTACATTGATCTGGGCATATAATGGCAGCGAGGGGCCTTGGTCAAAATGTTTTGAGAGGTAGAACAAAATGTCCTGTTGTATCGAGGTGCATAGGGAATAAACAAAACACAAAGCTGATCTTTCCAGCAAGATTTTGGGGGGCAACCATTGACACTCTCAGAGGTGGGAGGTGGAGGGCTAGACTGGAAACTCCAAAGGCAGAGACAGGTCTCTCAAAGAGCTTTCTTGGGCTGGGGAAACAGACCCCTCAGGCTAGCAGGGACACTTGCCAGTTACATTGAGCGTGCGGATTCCTAGAGGACTGCTATCACTATAGTTCTACTTAAAGAATGCCTTAAAACATTTGATTGCGTGTGTATAGTGAGACTCATTTTATAGAGCACTTCCACACACTCTATTTCCTTTGTTTGAGCCCTTCTAACCTTGTGTGATATGTAGTTCGGGGTAATTATGCTGATTCTGTACAATGGGGGTTCAGACAATTTGAGAGGGAAGTTCAGGCTAGAATCTAGGTGTTCTGACTGCTCATCCAGCATTCAGGCATCATATGCATTTAGGCAACTATTTTAACTGGTTACTCAGGAACTCTTAGCTGTCCTTTAAATTTCATTGTGCAAATGGACCATTTTTGAGCAACTAGTATTTACAAAAGTTGGTCCCTCACTGGCAGTTACAACAAACACACTGATCAGAGCCACTGGGATCAATATTATTCTCCCTTGGAACTTGGATTAAATAAATTTAATTGGTATTGAAAATGAGAGGGTAGAAAGCATGGGGGCATGAATTTTGGTTTCAGGATACTAATTACAGCCAGGGTTTCACAGTGAATTATTTATATTTCTGTCACCCAAGGACTTCCAGAGGGCAACTGGGTTAATTCACATACTGTAATTCTCCATTTCTAATAAACTGTGGAGGGTTCTTAATTGGTAATTAGAAAATGATTATACCTTGTCGGTAAAAACCGCATTTCTTTGACTATATTGATGTGATTATGCAATTACATTTCAAACTAGCTTGAATAATGTTCAACCCAAGAATTCTAATTCTGGTCTGATCTGCCAGGTAACTTGGCCATGGGCAGATTTAGGGGTGGCCTCAAGTGTAAGCACACCATGCCTGGTTTTGAAGTGGTTTCTCAACTTGTTTTAGTGTTTTTGCAACAACATGGGGTGGCAACAAGGGTTTAATTTCACCGTTCAGTGTTAATTTTGTACATAATTCCTTTTTAATTATGACTTGAGTCAAGTCTTCAATTTTTATGGCAACCAAATGGCTCTTATACGTCAACATTATTTCTTTTACTTAATCAGAACATACTGTAGTTAATCAAGAAATACCTCTAATGTACATTTAAAATGATCAGACCAAGAAGGAGAATTTAATAATAATCATAGTAATAATAAGTTGGCTATTCCAAAATGTAGCAATTATATTTATATATATATATGTCTCTGGAGAGTTGATAAAGAATGGGGATTTGATAGAATTCAAACAGTGATACTTTTGAGAATCAAAGGATGAGAATCCAAATGGGGACACTGGGATAGTAAGTTTAACCTGATATTTATTGCCCAGGTTAAACTGGGATATGAGAAAACCCTAATCATGGTCGTGTCTATGTATGTGTGATGTTTGGTGTTGTGCTACATAGACATAATTGTACCTAAATGAAAGAACAGCATATATGCATTCCTGTATATGCATTCACTTCAGTGGTGACTCTGTGCCAGGCCCTCTAAGAAATGGATATACTGAAAGTGGTAAGACTCAGTCCCAGGGCTTGCAGAAACATTACCTTTTGAACATGGTAAATTCTGAGGGAAAGGTATGGATGATGGAGGTGGAAGTGTGTGTATGTGTGTTTGGAGGGGGTGGTAGTGGTTAGTGTATTTCTCCAGCCAACTCTACTACATTACTGCCTCAGGCTGATGCTGAACACCTCACACTGGTGTTTGCATTAATTTATTTCTAACACTGTAGGGGCCTATCAAGAATATGGGGCTTCCCAGGTGGTAAAGAACCCGCATGGCAATGCAGGAGACTTAAGAGACACAGGTTTGATCCCTGGGTTGCGAAGATCCCCTGGAGGAGGGCATGGCAACCCACACAAGTATTCTTGTCTGGAGAATCTCATGGACAGAGGAGCCTGGTGGGCTACAGTCCACAGGGTCACAAGGAGTCAGACACGACTGAAGTGACTGAGCACAAGCATGCACACACCAAGAATATGCTTCCAGTCTTCAAAAGGATGGGACTGGGCACTGTCCACTGTGGTAGCCACATGTGGCTCTTTAAATTAGTGAAAATTAAATCAGATTAAGATTTAGTTTTTCAAACTAGTCACATCTCAAAAGCTCAGTAGCAGGATGTGGCTCAGTTCAGTTCAGTTCAGTACCTTAACTGTGTCTGACTCTTTGCGACCCCATGAACCGCAGCACGCCAGGCCTCCTTGCCCATCACCAACTCCCAGAGCTTACTCAAACTCATGTCCATCAAGTTGGTGATGCCATCCAACCATCGCATCCTCTGTCATCCCCTTCTCCTCCTGCCTTCAATCTTTTCCAGCATCAGGGTCTTTTCCAATGAGTCAGTTCTTCGCATCAGGTGGCCAAAGTATTGGAGTTTCAGCTTCAGCATCAGTCCTTAATGAATATTCAGGACTGATTTCCTTTAGGATGGACTGGTTGGATCTCCTTGGAGCCTAAGGGACTCTCAAGAGTCTTCTCTGATACCACAGTTCAAAAGCATCAATTCTACAGCGCTCAGCCTTCTTTATGGTCCAACTTTTACATCCATACGTGACCAATGGAAAAACGAGAGCTTTGACTAGACGGACCTTTGTTGGCAAAGTAATGTCTCTGCTTTTTAATATGCTGTCTAGCTTGGTCATAGGCTGCTGCTGCTGCTGCTGCTACTAAGTCGCTTCAGTTGTGTCCGACTCTGCGCCACCCCATAGATGGGGGCTAATGGACACCAAATTGAACAACACCATGTAGAACATTTCCATCATCTCAGAAGCTTCTCTAGGAGAGCACTGACAAATCCCACACCTCTAAATGCACAGAGTAATTTCCTTTCCTTTTTAATATCAGCATGTTTAGACCACTGCACATTCTGCCAAAAGTTTGTGAAACGCTTTTATTCACTCATTTAGTCATAACACCATATATTCATTAAGTACCTAATATGTGACAGGCACAGGAGGGAAGAAGATAGAAAAAGGACATACATGTTATTCTCACTTAATTAAAATATGATTGAAGTATTGTAGATATTGAAAATGTCTTCCAGTGACTGAGCTTTCTAATTGGGAGGCTAATGGACGTTCAGCTTCCTAACATGGCATGATTGAGAAGCAACAAATACAACATAAAATATGGGCAAGGAAAGTAAAATAGGAAAGTATAGGGATCAATGGTGGAGGTAAAGCACCTCTACCATTGTTTATTGCAGATTTTCTTCTTTCATTTTCTTAAAAACTAGTAACATTGGAACTCAAGAAGATGACTGAAGGTTATAAAAAGTATACCTGAGAGTCACTTTCAAATGAGGTATGTAGGCAGACCCAGAAAATTTATAAGAACATTTGAGCAACATAACAATTAATGGATTATAAACCACACAAGATAACATCTGCAAAGACAGCAAATTATGGTTTATGTGGGCTTTTGAAATTAGCGTTAGAGAAATATAATCACATACAATTACCCTTTCAGACTCTGATGTCAACTTCTATATTCAACGTACTAAGAAGGCAAAACAAAACCTGGCTGTATTTGAAGAGATAGGTGGTTTGATCCTGTGGTGAGAAGAGATTATGGTCCCAAAATAGGCTGTGGTCTAGAGGATTTACCTAGGATTTCAGGGCATTAGCGCAGAAAGCTAGGGTTAAACAGTAGAATGAGTGACTTAGGGAGGGTTAACCTACTTCCTATTTCTCAAGGGCATTCTGTGGAGAATCAAGAGTGGAATTGGACTGAGGGTTGTTTGTAAGATGGCATGAGAAGGGAACAGGATTTGATATGCCAGCCATTTCCTTCCAACCTCCAAGTGCGATCAATATACTTTTGATTTTAAAACCATTGCCTTCTCTTCTCAAAGCCAACTTATCTGCAATATCGATTTCCCAGGTATTCTCAGCTTGGTTTCCTGAGACTGTGTCTTCTTTGAGTAGCCTTGAAGTTTCTCCTTCTGCTGAGGAAAGTGAGGACTTCTGTGCCCTTAAATGCAATGAGACTGCTTTAGTCTACACTCCCTCCATGTTCAGGGAACAGCCTGGCACTATTTCCTCATCTTTGAACCAATCTCTCCTGTTGGCATCCATGGCATCATACCAGTTTGACAATTTCTTATTTCATTCTAGCTCTGCAGCCATCATCTTGAATGGAAGCTCTGACAACGTTGGGCTACTGCCTACTCCCCGCTCCCCCTAGTTGTCACTCTTGTTACAAATTATAAAATAGTATAAATTTTTTCTTAACATTTTCCACTGAGAGTATTGGTGACTTATTATTGCATTTAGAACAAGATCTAAATCCCATAACCTCATCATCTGGCTTCTCTCCAGCTCTCCAGACTCAACCTTCTAGTTGTCATTCGTTCATCTATCCTTTTACTTATTAATTCTTCCATGTGTGTAGCCATTATAAGAGGGCGTAATGCTCTGGGATCTGAGTGAAAATTGCAGGCTTAAATTATTGCCTTCTTGGAGTTTATATTTCCTCAATATTCAAGGGTGATCTGGTGTTGAGAGACAAGGAATAAAACAGATGAAAAGGGGGAATTATAATGCGTTAAATGGTGATAAAGGTTAAGGAGAAAAAAGCAGGGAAGGGTGTGGGGATGAAAGGTTGAAAACTGAAAGAGAGCGGTGAAGGGAGGTTCCCTGAAGAGCTGGCGTTCGAGTACAGACCTGAGAGGGAGAAAACTAGGCAGGGATCTGGGTGAAGAAAACCCAAGGTACAGAGGTAAGGAAGCACCATAGCCCTAGTGCACACGGAATATTCTAGGAACCACAAGGAGGTCAGATACGAGTACCACAGGTACAGGAGTGAGAAATGAGACAGAGGGGACTTCGTAGGCCATTTTAAGACCCTTTGATTTCATTTGCGATGAGATGAGACGCAGTTAGAAGGTTCTGAGCAGGGAGGTGATGTTTCTTTCTTAACATATTTATTTTTTATGTGACACCTATGTGTGGGGCACACTGTGTCAGGCACTGTGCCATATTCTAAGCTTTGTGGTTGACTTTTTATTTTGTCAACTGGGATATTTCCAAATCATTTATTAAATTGACTTCTTCATGTAATTAATGGTTAAAGACTTGAAATTAGCCATCTTTGAGTTCATATTAATTATTTAATATATATTTAAAAATTGTTTACAGTTAAGAGTAGTGTCTTTTGACTGTTTTTACAGTATACTGCAAATAGAGGTTGTTTTTGTTGTTCATTTGTTTGTGCCCTACTATTTGCAACCCCTTTGCAAAGCCTCTTTGCAATGGACTGTAGCACGCCAAGCTTCCCTGTCCTTCACTATCTCCTGGAGTTTGCTCAAACTCATGGCCACTGAGTCAATGATGCTATCTAACTATCTCATCCTCTGTTGACCCCTTCGCCTCCTGCTTTCTATCTTTCCCAGCATCAGGGTCTTTTCCAATGAGTTGGCTTTTCTTGTGGTGGCCAAAGTACTGGTAAATGGGGAAATTTACCCAAGCTCAAAAGATACATCAACTGTCTCTCTCCTGGTTCATTACCACCAAAGACATATCAATCACTGAGGAAAGTGCAACTCATTACATTGACAGAGAGGGACTCTTGTAGGAACTTTTTACATGAAAAAGTGAAAATGAGACCAACTCCATTCAAAATTAGTGGAAGAAGAAAACAGAACTTGAGAATCAACACATCTCAACTGACAAAAATTGCCAGCAAAAATCTCCCCTGAAGCAGAATAAGACTGTGCCATAGCACCCCAAAATAGCATGGAGAATTTTAAAAGAAAACACCGAAAATGGGATATTCAAAAATTAAGAACAAAAATGGACAAAAACCAAAAGTGTCCATTAGAGTTGGCTCAGCTGATGTCAGAAATGGCTAATAAGTTAAAATGATCCCAAGGGAGAATAGATTTGAATTAAAAATTTGAAAGACAGCATTAAAGAAAGTCAGAAAAAGCAATAATTAAAATTAAATGAAAGAAATAAATTGGGTCAGAGAAAAGAGTAACTGAAATGAAAGAAATTTCTTACATATTTTCTATGAACAAATCATCCATTTATTATTTATGTCTAAGTTCAATATTTTATATACATTATATTTTTTGAATCATTTGAAAGAAGGTTATATGCAAAGATATTTACTTGCTAACCGCAATAGAGTTATCAAATTCAGGGAACTTAGCATCAAGTAATACTGCTGCCTATTCTATAGGTCATATTCCAAGTATATCAGTTGTTCCATAATATCCTTCTTAAAGCTACTTTTATAATAAAAAGGATCTAGTTCAGGATCTCATATTACAGTTAACTGTCATGTCTCCATAGTCTCTTGATCAAGAAGAGTTCCTCAGCCTTCCTTGGTCTTTCATGAAAATTACCGGCCAGATATTTTCTAGAATATTCCTCAGTTTGGGTGTCTTTGCTATTTCCCCGTGAATGAATTGAGGTTTGGGATTGAATACGACATGAGTGTTATGTGTCCTGACGTAATTACATCTGAATCTTTTGTTGATGTTTTGCCTCTGTGATCCTCAGTTTGATCACTTGGTTAAGTTGTTACCTATTTTTTCCACTATACATTTATTTTATTTTGTAATTAGCTAAAAAAGTGTTGGAAGATACTCAAATGCTTTGTAAATGTCCTCGTTTTCAAGTCTTTTCCCCAATTTATCTTAAGCATCCAATCATGATTCTTGCCTAATGCTGAGGTGTTTCAGGCTCATCTGGTGGCTACCCCACAATTTTCCCAAGAGAGAGGAGTGGCATTTAGAAACCGAGGCCTGGAATCCAGTCCTTCTGGGGTGTCACTGGCTTTGGGTCCTTCACTAGAAACAGCTGAAGTCATATTTTTCTGTTGCTTCTAATTGCAGTCCATTCAATAGTGTCCTTTGACTTTGCTCGTTCAGTACCTGTTTCTTACTTCTTCTATAGCAAGAAACTGGACTCACAATAATATCTATGTATTTTCTCATTTGTTCAGTCCTGCAATACACACAAAGTCGTTTTCATTTATCAACAGTGCCAATGAGTTTTCCTGTGTGTTTGTGCCAATTTACACTCCTGTGATTTATGCTATCTCCAGTTGTTCACATCCTCACCAGAGCTTTAGGAATGCTAGTATTTCTTGCATTGTTTATTTCTAGCTCTTCCAGTTTGTGTACAGTGGTATATCATTGTGGTTTTAATTTTCATTTGTATATTCTTGATGAAACCTAGACAGCATATTGAAAAGCAGAGATATTACTTTGTCAACAAAGGTCTGTCTAGTCAAGGCTATGGTTTTTCCAGTGGTCACGTATGGATGTGAGAGTTGGACTATAAAGAAAGCTGAGCGCCGAAGAATTGATGCTTTTGAACTGTGGTGTTGGAGAGGACTATTGAGAGTCCCTTGGACTGCAAGGAGATCCAACCAGTCCATCCTAAAGGAGATCAGTCCTGGGTGTTCATTGGACGGACTGATGCTGAAGCTGAAACTCCAATACTTTGGCCACGTGATGTGAAGAGCTGAGTCATTGGAAAAGGCCCTGATGCTGGGAAAGATTGAGGGCAGGAGGAGAAGGGGACGACAGAGGATGAGATGGTTGGATGGCATCACCGACTCAATGGACATGGGTTTGGGCGGACTCTGGGAGTTTTGATGGATAGGGAGGCCTGGTGTGCTGCATGCAAAGAGGTGGACATGACTGAGCAACTGAACTGAACTGATGAGGTTTCAACCTATTCATTTGTTTATTTGCCATCTGGATATCTTTTTTGGGGGGAGAGGGAGGTAAAGTATATGTTAACTTTTTCTATTGCATTGTCTGTCTTTTTGTATAGCCTATATACACACACTGACATATAAACATTCTAGATAAGAGTAATTTGTGGCATATGTTTTTGAAAATAATTCCAACCTCATCAGTATTTTCCCCCTATGTTTTTATCATGAAAACTTTATCATTTTGCCTTTAATGTTTAGATTTTTAAGACTTCTAGAATGCTTTTGTGTATTGTATGAGGAGGGGTTGAGAATAATTTTTCCATGTTGAAATCCAAGTGATACATTTCCTTGTATTGAAAGGACCTTTCTTTCTAGCACTTCATTGAAGTGTTCCCACATGTGTACCAATTATATAGCTATGCTTTTGAACTCTATTCCATTAATTGGAATATTTTTTCTATCTTTGTGTCATGCCTCATTGTCTTAATTACTATAGTTTTATAAGTCTTTAAAAAAATTCTGTTTTTAATTGGAGGATAGTTACTTTACAATACTGTGATGGTCTCTGCCATACATCCACATGAATCAGCCATAGGTATACATCTGTCCCCTCCCTCTTGATCATCCCTTCCTATAAGAAGTCTTTTTTTAATAGAAATTATTTTTTAAAATTTATTTTTAATTGAAAGATAATTGCTTTACACTATTGCGTTGCTTCCTGTCCTTCATCAGCATGAATCAGTCATAGATACACATATGTCCCCTTCTTCTTGAACCTCCCTCCCTATAACAAGCCTTAATACCTAGTAAGGTGAATCCTTCAACTTTGTTTACTTTAAAAATTGTCTTCAGTATCTGTGGACTTTAAATTCACATACATATTTTAATATCAGTTTTCAATTTATACCAAATAAAAATACAGCTGGGATTTCCTTTTGGATTGTATTGAATGAATATATCAGTTTAGAAATGATTATTATCTCTCTAATATATAAAATCCATAAACATTGTCCTATTTGTTTAGCTCTTTTACATTTTCTCTCAATAATGTCTTCAGTTTTCTGTGCAGTATTACATATATTTTGTTAGGGTAATCTGTGAGTATTCTTTATGCTTTTATAACTATCACTTAAAAAACTCATTTTCTACTTCTTCCTGGTAGATAATAATGGGACTTTTTCTTTCTGACTTTAATGAGCAATTTTTCTAGATTCATTTATTCATTTTAATAGTTTTTCTGTGGAATATGTTTGGATATGCCAGATAAACAACTGTATGGTCTGTGCCCAATCACAGGAATATTTACTTTTCCATTTTTATGCTTCGGTTGTTTTACTTACCTCTGTGCACAGCCAAGGACCTAGACTACGGTGTGGAGGAGACAAGGTGAGAGAGGGTTCTTATCGTATTCCTGACCATAGGAGGTGAGGTTTCAATATTTTGCTGTTAAACATGATGTTTGTTGCACGTATTTTTGTAGATTATGAATCTCAAATCAAACTAATGTCAGATTCTTCTATTCATTCTATAATGAATTTTTTCAAGTGCTTTTCCTGACGTCTATCGAGAAGATCTTTCGATTTTCTTTTCTTCTTCTAGTGTAGTGAGTTGTTTGACTTTTCCTCTCCCTCCCATTCTTCTTTCTTTTCTTTCTCCCTCCCTCTTCTTCCATCCTTCCTTCTTTCCCTCCCTCCCTATTTTCTTTCCTTCTTTGGCCGTGGGAACAATGTTGCATTCCTGGAATAAATTTCAACATCTTGAAATGTATCACATTTTTAATATATTCATGGCATATTGAAATCAATTTTGCAACTACATTCATGATGGATACTAGACTTTTCTTGCAATGTTCTGTTCAGATTTTAATGTGAAAGTTAGGTTGGCATCATTACATAAATTGGGGCCAGATGCCCTCCTTATTTTGGATTAAAAAACCCTTCTGGCCTTTGTATCACACAAATTATCAGATGCCTAAAGGAAAAGGGGCCCAGAATGTTAAGGTCATGTCTCTGGGCTTTGTTTCTCTCCAGTAACATGTTCCTTGAGTTCTGGCTGCCTTGGTAGCTCTCTGATATCTGCAACTTGATGTTTTCTATTTTATTCATCTTTTAAAGATTTTCTTGGTGAGAGGTTCATTTTTGCTGCAGACTGGCCCATCATGGTTGGAAGTGGAAGCCTCCCTCATTTTTAATCCCCATCTCCAGTTCTTGCCATTTTTCATAAGGGGCAGATAGATCAAGAATCTTTCAGCCTGGGTGTTACAAGTATTCATTAGAGACTTTTAGACTGCTGTCTGTGCTCACCTTCTCATGGTTGAATGCCTTAGGAATGAAGAAGAATATTTACCGAGACAAATGCTTCTGTCAGCTTGACAATGCTCTTTTCAAATGGAGTGCCTCTCAAAGCCAGCTCTGTATGGTTCATTACCCAGTTGTTGCCCTACCCTCATCTTCAAAGATTTGCTTTAGATGATGCTAGTCTGCAGAGGTTTCTGTTTTCTGGTATATATAAGTTTTAGTTGTGTTAGAAGTTTTAGAAAAGTTGAGAAACTTGTTCTTGGTTTCACTAATGAAGAATGCTTATTTAAATTTTGATTAGAACCTCTTATAAACATGCCCTGGAAGGATTTCTTTGGGTAAAACCTGGACAGATGTTAAATCAGGCAGCAAGGCACACATACACACAACCTAATTCTAAAAGGTGAAATCAAAATTTTAGCGGATAATATTTTTACAGAGTGATGTCAGCAAGATGGCATGAGTCCCCCATTTGTATTTCTGCTCAGCAGTCATAATTTGCAGCCATCTTGGGCAATAGGGCCTTAGTGGAGGATTTGGAATCTAGGTAGGAGACTGTTAAATACCACTGAAGCAAAAAGACCAATGAGGGCTGTTTTGCGAAGGCAAACCCATGGCGCAGGCTGCTTAACTGCCAGACATCATCCTAGCTAGACCCAGAAACAACTTCTTTCTCTGTGAGTATGATTACACCCTTCTTTGGCCTTGGCCCTGCCACCAACACCATTTGTTACATGATCCTGCAGGAGCTGTGCCTGCCTGTGCCTCAGGTACAGACTAACGGAACAGCATCAAGAGCCCAGAAATCAACCCACACATATGTTTTGTTGTTAAGCCACTAAGTTGTGTCCAACCCTTTTGCCAAACATACATAGTCAACTCATAATTAACAGGGGAACCAAGAATACTCGATGGAGGAAGAATAGTCTCTTCAATAAATTGTGTTGAGAAAACTGAATACTCACATGCAAAAAAAAGAAATTGGACCCCCCATCTTACACCACTCACAAAATTAACTCAAAATAGATTAAGAACTAACATGTAAGACATGAAAGCATAAAACCCCTAGGTGAAAGCATGGGAAAAAGCCCTTTGACACTGGTGTTGGCAACAATGTTTTGGATATGACATCAAAACTGCAAGTGACAAAAATCAGCAGTGGGTCTACAACAAACCTCTGTACAGCAAAAGAAACAGTCAACAAAATGAAAAAGCAGCCTATGGAATGGGAGAAAAATATTTGCCAACATCTATCCACTAGGAGGTTACTATCCAAGAAATATAAGGTACTCATACAACTCAATAATAAAAGCCAAGTAACCTGATTAGAAAACAGGCAGAAGAACTGAATAGACATTTTCCCTAAGAGGACATACAAGTGACAAATGGGCATATGAAAAAGTGCTTATTACTATTCATCGTGTAAATGCAATCAAAACCATAGTGAGATATTACCTCAAAGATGTTAAACTAAGTTGCTTCAGTCCTGTCTGACTCTGTGTGACCCCATAAATGGCAGCCCACCAGGCTCCACTGTTCCGGGGACTCTCCAGGCAAGAACACTGGAGTGGGTTGCCATTTCCTTCTCCAATGCATGAAAGTGAAAAGTGAAAGTGAAGTCGCTCAGTCGTGTCCGACTCTTCACGACCCCATGGACTGTGGCCTACCAGGCTCCTCCATCCATGGGATTTTCCAGGCAAGAGTACTGGAGTGGGGTGCCATTGCCTTCTCCGTCAAAGACATTAAGATGGTTATAAAGACAAGAGATAACAAACACTGGTTGGAGTTTGGAGAACAGGAAATCCTCATACATGGTTGGTAGGAATGTAAATTGGTACAGCCATTATGGAAAACAGTACAGAAGTTCTTAAAAAAATTAGAAATAAAACTACCATGTGATCTAGCAATCCCGCTTCTGGATATATACCCAAAGGAAATGAAATCTGCATCTTAAAGAGGTATCTGCATCCTCATGTTCCTTCCAGCATTATTCACAATAGCCAAGATATGAAAACTACTTACATTTCTATCAGTGGATAAATGGATAAACAAAATGTATCTACAGTGGTTGTTATTCAGCAATAAAATAAAGAATTCTTGACATTTGTGGTGACATGGTTGGACCTGGAGGACATTATGTTAAGTGGGGTACACCAGACACAGAAAGACAGACTGCCTGTTCTCACTGCCTACCAATATATACCATGGCATATATTTACTGTAAATATATATTTTATATTTATATGCATTTATATTATAAACATATAAATAAAAAATATTTTTATAGTAAGTACAATCTGAGAATGCGAACTCATAGGACTCAGAGAGGAGAATGGTGGCTGCCAGGGTCTGGGGGTGGGAGGGAATGGGAAGTTGTTGGTCAAAGGGTACAATTTTTTCAGTTTTAAGATGAATAAATTCTGGAATCTAACGTACAGCATGTTAACTATACTTGGCAATATTGTATTGTATACTTTAAGTTGCTAAGATGGTAGATCTTAAATGTTCATGCCACACACACACAAAGATAACTCTGTGTGTAAATTAACGTGTGTTAACTTGATTATCATAATCATGTCACTATGCATGTATATTAAATCATGTTTTACATCTTCAAGAAAATCACATGCTGTTTAAAAATATATATATATTTGTCAATCATATCTCAATAAATGAATAAGTTAATTGAATCTCAAGATTTAAAAAATATATATATTTGCAGGTAAAAATATTTTATTAGCTTTTAGTGATAAAATTGCTTGGTAAAATAATATACATCTTCAGCAAATTTACTATAAACAATAAAAATTACTCTCAATTGTGTTATTGCTTTCAACATTAAACTTTTGTCTTTTATGTTTGTAGTTCCTAAGATTCAGTGGCAGTAGTGATAGCGGTCACCTGAATTCATTACATGGAGTTTTTCTCACCCAACATGGGATCAGATTATAGCTTGTGAATGAATTCATTCTTAGAAATAATTTTTTTTGAGAAAGACATATAGTCTTTGTTCATGTGACTTTGTTGAAACAGGAGAAAACCTTAGTTCTTATTTCCTTGCTTTACAGATGAGGAATTGGAATAATTTATATTTAAGTGGTTTGTAAAAGGTAAGAGTGAATGAGAGAATTGGAATTTTGGTATCTCTCAATCAGGTGTCTCTGTAGTATGATTTCTCTCCAAAAGACTAAACCTAGAAATACTCAGGTTGGAAAGCCTGATTCTGGTAATTACTATCCAAATTTGTGATTTGCAGAAAGTAGCAAAAGGGAAATAGTGAGGAAGGTGTATTATACTCAGCTACACTCCATTCAAGTATAAAGCCTAAAACCAAACTGAGAGGCTGTCAAGAAGTTTGGAATATTTTCCCTGTGAGCCTACCAATATATACCATGGCATCTATTTACTGTAAATATATATTTTATATGTATATGCATTTATATTATAAACATAAATAAAAATATATTTTTATAGTAAGTCTACTAGAAGATCTACTCAAGGATGTAGATCCTTTCACAAGGAATACAGGAGGGATGAATAATACCTTAAAATGCCTTCAGAGATAAAATCAGCAAAATCTATGAGGCGGAAATGCTACAGGAAAAGCAACTTGTTATATTCAACAAGTATGTTACCAACAGAAGGAGAGGAAAAAGAGAGGAAGGGGAAATGTAGATTAAAACAGATATGTCAGTTAATAGCAATGTGTGGAAAAAACACATGTAAAATTTATGAACCAATTGGAGAAATATGAATATTTGGATATTTGATGATAAGTAATTATTATTAAAATTTCTTGACAATGGTAGTATGGTTCTTTTGAAATAATGATGTTATGTTTTAAAAACTATATACTGGCATATTTATAGTATATACATTCTGAAATTTATTATTTACTGTATTATATAAAATATATTTAAAGACATAAATGCATATAAATATATATTTACAGTAAATATATACCAAAATATTTACAATCAAATAATGTGATATCTGGGGATTTGCTTCTGAATATTTTAGAGGAGGGGGGAAATGGGTGGAGTATAAATGAAACAAGATTAGTCTAGTTGTGGAAGCTGGTGATTATCCGGGAATCTCATTCATACCATCCTTTCTATTTTTATATTAAATTGAACATTTTTGTACCAAAAATGTCCCATAAGCAGGGAGGACTTGTAGAGGTAGGAGCATTTAACAGTGGAAAGCACTGACAGGTCTTCCCTGGTGGTATGACGGATTGGAATCCTCCTGCCAATGTAGGGGACACAGATTCCATCCCTGGTCCAGGCACACACCATGGAGCAACTAAGCCTGTGCACGGTAACTACTGAGCCGTGCACTGCAGCTACCGGAGCCTGTGTGCCTAGAACCTCTGCTCCACAACAAGAGAAGCCACCACAATGAGAAGCCGGCGCACCGCCATGAAGAGGAGCTCTGCTCACTGCAACTAGAGAAAGCCCATGTGTGGCAGCGAAGACCCAGCACAGCCAAAAATAAATAAAGCAGGGACAGATGGTCATCCGGTGGGGAGATTATGAAACTATAAAATGACAGAAATGTTACCAGCCTAATAACTAGACTTACACCACTTAGCAGAAGAGCTAATACACACCAGTGGTTCCTGGGGACATTATTGTTATTACCTGAGGGTCTAATAATTAATCTTATAAGCAAAGACACTGAATCATGTAGCAAGTGGTAAATTATGTTTTGCATGGTCTGTTTCAGAAAGCAGTGCCTCAGTTAATACATTTCACAAAGTTTTCTTTAACATCTTGTCACATTTGAGATGTCTCGGCATACAGCATGATCTGATCCAGAGTCCCCGCGCCACTTTGGCATATGTCTGTGGTGACACAGCAACCGTGGAAGTGCACAGCGAAGCTCTCCATCAGGAGGACCTGCAGCTGAGAGTGCAGCTGATGGACAGCACCAGCTGCCACCAGTCTGGTTACTCCACCGCCCTCATGCTGAGACCAGGCTTCTCCTGGGCTGCCTTCAGTCAAGACTCGACATGATGGAGACTACTAGTATTGGCACATTTTTGCTTAACACAAGATTCCTTTACCTTGCAACTTTTAATCAACCATCGGTCTGGTTGAAATTTCTCAAAACTGCTGTGGAATAAGGCTCTTCCTACCTAATCTGCCTGCCTTCTTTCTTTTCACAGGTGGTGTTCTGCACCATGGACTGAAGGCTCTTCCTACCTGCTTCTGCTCCATCCCTCTCTACCCATCACAGGCCTACCCATGACTTGGCTTCTGCTTCCAGGAAGAATAAACAAGACAGAGATGTACACTGGCAGGATGGATTAAGGATAGCCCTACACTTGGTTACCTTGCATTGGGTCTCATTTTACTACTTCAGGAACGCAGTAGGGAGCTAAATCAGCAGTGAATTATCAAGTCAAGTTCTCAAAGAAGGTCTGATTCTTGATGAATCTGGCCCAGGAACACTGAAATCTGGCTTTGGACTTAAGCACGCGATTAACTCTCATCATGGCCTTCTCATATTTGGAATTTATCACTTTCTCATAGGAAGGTGTTTTTTGTTTTCCTTGGGACACTAAAGTCCATCTTGAATATATAATTCTTTAATACTTGTAAGGTTTATATCTTTAATTACTCAGTAGAGGAAAAAATAGTTCATAAAGAGATAAATAAGTACCTATTTCTGGAATGAGGATGCTACTCGTCTCCAGTGTAGTTAAAACTCCAGTAGAGTTTTAACTGTTGTTCATCCCCATGTAGTTCATTTCACCCCTTTCAAGGCGGGTCTGTCCCTCAATGGTGGTGATGAGATTTCAGGGTCTTTTCAATTTTGGATTCCTAGTACACTTGGTCAGCTTTTATTAATTGTTTTGTTCAGCTCCATCTCTTCTTCCCTCTGTATTGCTTATCTTGACCAGAGTTTGCACACAGGTGAGAGGCAAGCACTGTGTAGTTTGCTGCGTGTTCTACCATTCCTTAATATATTCCAGCAGGACATCCCTCTCTCTCTTTTTCTTTTCACTGCGCTGTGCGGCTTGCAGGATCCTAGTTCCCTAACCCAGGATTGAGCCTGGGCCCACGGCAGTGGAAGTGTGGAGTCCTAGCCGCTGGGCTGTTAGTGGGTTCCCCCAGCAGCACACCTCTTACCTTACCAGTCTGGGTCATGAAAACATTTTAGTTTTCTTTCCCTAATGTTGGTCAGTGGTGCCAATGTAAAAATGAGGTGGGAATTGACTGTTCATTCATTCATTTATTCACAAGTTTCCTGAATGCTAACATATGCCAGGCTTGGAGCTCAGGACTGACAACACAGTCTGGAGCAGACACATATTGAACAGTTTTATTCACACACAAAGAAACTAATCCGTACATGGGTTATGTACGGAATAGTTCTTAAAATTTTTGTTAGCTCTGACATAGACACAGACTTCCATTTTAAAACACAGGTTGGCTTTTGGTAGATTTCATTGAGGCTTAAATCGGGAATGTAGGAAATGTAATTTCATCCATAAATGTATCCCTTAGTCTCTCACCTCTGATCGTTGAGTTTAAATCTCAGAATGAGCTTCAGTTATTGAATGATAATAAGCCTTTTCTGGCTTTTCCTTACTATCAAGCTATACTTTCCTATATATTTATTTGGCTGTGCTGTCTTAGTTTCGGCATGCAGGATCTAGCTCTGTGACCAGGGATTGAACCTGGGTCTCCTGAGTTGGGAGCACAGATTCTTAGCCACTGGACGACCAGGGAAGTCTCAGCTTTTACTTTCTAATGACTTATTTATCTGTTACTTTCCTGAAGGCCTTTTCACCAAGAGTGAGTATTCTTCATAGGCAGAATTGCCAGATATAGAGAAAAAATATAGTGTAAGTATATCTTATGAAACGTTTGAGAGCTGCTTATATTAAAAATCTTTTTGTTTTTCTAAGATTCAGTTTAATGGGCCATCCTGTAAGTAGCTGGTACTTCTGTTTTTTTTTTTTTTTAAGAAGTTGAAAATACCTATTTATTAAAGCATTTTCATTCTTTATTGCTTTTAAAAAATTTTTTTTAGTTGAAGGATAATTGCTTTGGTACTCCTATTCTTACAGAAAGAAAAAATGAAATTGAAATTGTGTTTTTCATAAGTGGTCAGAAAACAAGGAGACAGATATTCTAGCTAAGAATTTGGTGTTTCTAAAGGTTTCCTTTGTCCATGTTCTTGCTTATGCTTTTGTGAGCTACTGTTCATGATAATATGTATTGACCAGACTCTGTTAACCTGTGGAAGAGTTTTGTTGATGTGAGAATTTAAATATATTCAATTCATAAGAAGTCTTTTCTTTATCTGAATACTCCATTCATAGGCCAAATCCAAAATTTTGTATAGTATTTGGTATATTTTATATGAGGGTTAAATACATCATTATGTCAGAAGTTACATTCAAACTCAAAGATTCAGATTTCTTGAATGATTATCTGCAGAGGCCTTCTGTCCAAATCCACAGATCAGTATTCACTAGGAAAAAGTTTAGTGACATAGAAGAAAGGACATTGGGAATTGGGATGTTTATGTCCTGATCTTGGCACTGCCCTGGGAAAGTGGCATCAATCTTGTGTTCTTTGTTTCTTAATCTGTTAAATAAGGCAATTGGACTACATCTGCATTTCTCAAGATCCTCTAAGAACTGTCTCTGTAACAGTGCTTCTGGGGTCAGTTCAGTTCAGTCATTCAGTCATGTCTGACTCTTAGCAACACCATGGACTGCAACACGCCAGGCCTCCCTGTCCATTGCCAACTCCCGGAGTTTACTCAAACTCATGTCCGTTCAGTCAGTGATGCCATCCAACCATCTCATCCTCTGTCATCCCCTTCTCCTCCCGCCTTCAGTCTTTCCCAGCATCAGGGTCTTTTCCAATGAGTCAGTTCTTTGCATCAGGTGGCCAAAGTATTGGAGTTTCAGCTTCAGCATCAGTCCTTCCAATGAACATTCAGGACTGATCTCCTTTAGGATGGACTGGTTGGATCTCCTTGCAGTCTGAGGGACTCTCAAGAGTCTTCTCCAACACCACAGTTCAAAAGCATCAATACTTCAGTGCTCAGCTTTCTTTATGGTCCAGTTCTCGCATTCATACATGACCACTGGAAAAACCATAGCTTTGACTAGACAGAACTTTGTTGGCAAAGTAATGTCCCTGCTTTTTAATACGCTGTCTAGATTGGTCATAACTTTCCTTCCAGATTGGTCTTAACTTTCCTTCCAAGGAGCAAGTGTCTTTTAATTTCATGGCTACAGTCACCGTGTGCAGTGATTTTGGAGCCCCTCAAAATAAAGTCTGTCACTGTTTCCACCAATTTCCCCATCTATTTGCCATGAACTGATGGGACCGAATGCCATGATCTTAGTTTTCCGAATGTTGGGTTTTAAGCCAGCTTTTTCACTCTCCTCTTTCACTTTCATCAAGAGGCTCTTTAGTTCTTCTTTGCTTTGTGCCATAACTGTGATGTCATCTGCATATCTGAGGTTATTGATATTTCTCCTGGCAATCTTGATTGCAGATCGTGCTTCATCCAGCCTGGCATTTCACATGATGTACTCTGCATATAAGTTAAATAAGCAGGATGACAATATATAGCCTTTACGTACTCCTTTCCCGATTTTGAAAGTCAAGAAAGTTGTAAAAAAAACTTTATACTCCACTGTGTATTCAAACTAAAGTAGTAAAGTTTATGTATATAATACCTGGGGCTTCCCTGGTGGCTCAGACAGTAAAGAACCTACCTGTGATGCAGGAGACCTGGATTTGATCCCTGGGTTGGGAAGATTCCCTGGAGCAGGAAATGGCAACCCACTCCAGTATTCTTGCCTGGAGAATTCCATGGACTGAGGAGCCTGGTGTGCTACAGTCCATGGGGTTGCAAAGAGTCAGACATGATTGAGCGACTAACACTTTCACATATAATACCTATGTATGAATAGATCACATTATATATTATATGATATGTATAAATTTAATATGATAAATGTTAGTTTATATAATACTTATTATATGTTCTATTACTATTATAAAAATATATGAGACTATACATTTTAGCAACAGTAAGGCTCTGAGAAGTATGTAGGGTTCAAAAAACAACAAACCACAGACCATGTAAAGTTTGCATTCTGGGCTACCTGGAGGACACTGGATTTGGTGAGTGTAATAAATATCTTCTCCAGCTCTAACAGGCTATGGATATCCATAGAAAGATCTGGCTTTGATGAAATGTATCTAGGGCTCATATTTCAGGAGGCTGAGCTGTTTGACTCAAACTGTGCAAACAGCGAGGAGACCTGGAATGTTCAGAGTACACAGGGAATATAGGGAGGCTGGTGAGCCTCCTTTTGTTTTACCCATAAATGACATTGACAGCCTGTCCAGCATCTTCTCTGACCATGAGGAGATCTACATAGATTCAGCTGTAAGCTGTCCTTTCCAATTTTATTTCGATTCTTTGGTTTGATGAGTGTGTTGTCATGGGAAGTTCCGTGTTGAAACAGAGAGAGGACACAGTTTAAGTTTTCCCAAGGAGTAGTGGCTCCCTGTTCTCAGTTTTCAACTCCTGTTCCGTTCTCCTTTGAGCGCTCTCTTCGTACCTTGTTGGGGCCTCAAGTTTAAAATGTCACTTTTATTCCTAAGATTTTGATTTTCTAGTTTACGGTATTTTCTCAACTCATATTTGTGTCATGGAAGAGTTAAGAAAACTGAGATCTTTATTTTGTGGTCAAAATCTTTCTCTCCCTTAAGTCTTCTGGCTCTTGGCAGAAAATCATCAATTTTTAAAGTCATCCATGTGGCTTCTGAGAAGTGGGGGCTGCTGTGATTGATCTCTTGGCTGCAAAATAGAGTCTGCTCAGAACCTGGTAGAGACATGAGGAAGCCTGAGCTTCCAGATGGTCTTAGCTAAATTCTCATGTGTTAAAGTCTCCTAAAACTCTTATGTGTTGAAGTCTTTAACCCCCTAATACCTCAGAATGTGACTGTATTTGGAGTTTTTTTTTTTTAATTTGTTGTTGTTTAGTTGTGGGGTCACGTCTGACTCTGCAGCCCCATGGACTGCAGCACACCAGGCTTCCGTGTCCTTCACTATCTCCCAGAGCTTGCTCAAACTCATGTCCAGTGAGTCAGTGATGTCCAGTCCAGTGATCTTATCCTCTGCCACCCTCTTCTCCTTTTGCCCTCAATCTTTCCCAGCATCACGGTCTTTTCCAGTGAATCAACTCTTTGCTTCAGATGGCCAAATTCTTGAAACTTCAGCTTTAGCATCCATTCTTCCAATGAATATTCAGGGTTGATTTCCTTTAGGACTGACTGATTTGATCTCCTTGCTGTCCAAGGGACTCTCAAGAATTGTCTCCAGCACCACAGTTCTAAAGCATTAATTCTTTAGTGCTCAGCCTTCTTTATGGTTTAACTCTCACATGTGTACATGACTAATGGAAAATCCATAACTTGGGCTATATGGACTTTTGTAGGCAAAGTGAAGTCTTTGCTTTTTAATAGACCATTTAAAAAGTCTTTATTGAATTTGTTCCAATATTGCTTCTGTTCTTTTTTTTTTTTTTTGCTACAAGCATGGTGGGATCTCCGCTCCCTGATCAGGGATCAAACCCACACCCCCTGCATTGGAAGGTGAAGCCCTAACTGCTGAACTGCCAGGGAATTCCTGAGATGGGGGTTTTAAAAGAGGTAATTAAGTTAAAATGAGGTCATTCCCAACCGAAGAAGCAGAAAGTAGGACACAGACACATATGGAGGGAAGCCCACGTGACGACGCAGGGAGAAGGTGGCGTCTGCAAGCCAAGGAGAGGGGCCGCGCAAGAACGACCCCTGCTGACACCTCGATTTCGGACTTCTAGCCTCCAGAGTTGTGAGAAACACTTCTCTGTTGAAGCCACAGAGCCTGTGGTATCTGTGAAGGCAGCACACAGAAATGAAGCAGACTCCCGCCACTTCCCACGCACAGGGGAGACTGTTGCCTATAAAATGTAATACTTTTGGTCAAAGCAATGTTCAGCTGGCTTCTCAGTTTCTCTGCTGAGATAATGATGTTGGTGGTATCTTTAGCATGCTTCCTGGAAGAATGATCAGTGAATAAGTAAGTAACTTGATAAAGAGCATCCAAATAAATGGGTGTTTCTTTTCACAGACGCCGTCCAAATGCCCACGGAACAGTTCTTCTTGTCCCTTTTCAGACAAAGGAATATCATAGAGGCAAAGTTGAAAACTGCTTCTCGATGTGAAGGCGCTTTGGTTCAGCTGCAGAGCTAAACTCTCACCTCTGTGTGAATTTGGAATTGGCTGTGAGTGATTATAAATGAAAATCTATTGTTGCTGAAGGATCTTATTTGCAACAAAAGATAAGAACAGATATTTCTTAGTGTCACTGTGTTCTAGTATGTGGTCTTTATGCTTGGGCTCCTGATTACTTTCCTGTGCCTAGTTAAATTTATTGCTTTTCTGGACCCTGTAAAGAAAAATTGTTTTAAAAAACTATAAACTCTGGGCAGCACAATGACAAACTCCTGTATATGTTTTTTTTTTTACCTTTTTTCCTGAACCCATTGAATTTGTGCATTAGAAAATTATTATTATATGTTAAAAATTATATAGCCCAGTGGCTGAGATGGTAAAGAATCTGCCTGCAATGCAGGAGACCTGGGTTCGATCACTGGATTGAAATGATCCCCTGCAGGAGGGAATGGCTACCTACTCCAGTATTCCTGCCTGGAGAATTCTGTGGTCAGAGGAAACTGGTGGGCTACAGTCCTCGGGGTCGGAAACAGCCAGAGAGGACCGAGCGACTAACACTTTCACTTTCTCTCATGTTAAAAATCGCCATCCTCCTCCCTTTTGCCTAAACATGTTTAGTTTCTTATTTGAATTTCCTTTATATCTTTGTTTCAGAATTTTATTTAATTTAAATTCATATTAAACTAATCAAATACAGAAATGATTCTTTCCCCTTGCTCTAATGTTACAAAGAACTTGTCTTCACATATAGGAATTGCCCATGTTAATTGTAGTTTTATCTAGATCTCAGTCTTTGTCTCCATTGTTATTTTTATTTATATGTCTATCCATCCAGGAACAAAGAAAATGCAATACAATGCAATATCAGAACTTCAAAACAGGGACTTCCCTGGTGGTCCACTGGCTAAGACTCTACAATCCCAATCGAGGCCTGGGTTTGACCCCTGCTCAGGGAACTAGATCCTGCATGCCGCAACTAAGACCCAGTGCAGCCAAATCAATTTAAAAAAAAAAACCAAAAACTTCAAAGGAAGACAAAATGCATGTTTACAGGTAAAGTATCCTACAAAAATTCTAGGATTGGGTAAAAATCCTGCTTCCAAGCCTCCTAGCAAACCCGGTAAGAAAGCAAACACATTTTTAAAATTATTTTTTTATTTTTTTACTTTGCAATATTGTATTGGTTTTGCCATACATCAACATGAATCTGCTACAGGTGTACACGTGTTCCCAATCCTGAACTCCCCTCCCACCTCCCTCCCCATACCATCCCTCTGGGTCATCCTTCCCCATACCAGCCCCAAGCATCCTGTATCCTGCATCAACCCTAGACTGGCGATTCGTCTCTTATATGATATTATACATGTTTCAATGCCATTCTCCCAAATCATCCCACCCTCTCCCTCTCCCACAGAGTCCAAAAGACTGTTCTATACATCTCTGTCTCTTTTGCTGTCTCGCATACAGGGTTATTGTTACCATCTTTATAAATTCCATGTATATGTGTCAGTATACTGTATTGGTGTTTTTCTTTCTGGCTTACTTCACTCTGTATAATCGGCTCTGGTTTCATCCACCTCATTAGAACTGATTCAAATGTATTCTTTTTAACGGCTGAGTAATAATCCACTGTGTATACGTACCACAGCTTTCTTATCCATTCATCTGCTGATGGACATCTAGGTTGCTTCCATGTCCTGGCTATTATAAACAGTGCTGCGATGAACATTGGGGTACACGTGTCTCTTTCAATTCTGGTTTCCTTGGTGTTTATGCCCAGCAGTGGGATTGCTGGGTCATAAGGCAGTTCTATTTCTGGTTTCTTAAGGAATCTCCACACTGGTCTCCATAGTGGCTGTACTAGTTTGCATTCCCACCAACAGTGTAAGAGGGTTCCCTTTTCTCCACACCCTCTCCAGCATTTATTGCTTGTAGACTTTTGGATTACAGCCATTCTGACTGGTATGAAATGGTACCTCACTGTGGTTTTGATTTGCCTTTCTCTGATCATGAGTGATGTTGAGCATCTTTTCATGTGTTTGTTAGCCATCTGTATGTCCACATTTGTTTTCAAATTGTAAGTGAAGAAAAAAAACAAGTACTTATTACCTGTATGACCTTGGGCAGGTTTAGTAATCACCCTATGCCTCTGTTTCTTCATTACCTTAATAAGAATGATAGAAGTAACTTCCTTATAGGCATGTTATGAGGAGTAAATCAAATGTGCCAGTATTAGTAAAGCATTTAAAACAGTGGCTGGCACAAGGTAAGCACTATTTCAGTGTTTTTAAAATAAAAAATAAAATAAATGCTAAGGAATATTCTCAAGGAATGTAAAGTTTCACCCAGTATCTAATTTTAAAGGATAGTTCTCACTGGGAGCTTCACCTTATCAATAGGAGAGTAAGGGAGGCAAGGTAAAAATGTTCTCTTATGACTTCTTTGTTGCAAACACATTTATGGGATTCGTGGAATGTTTTCTTGACTCATCCCTCAGTAAGCACCGAGGACAGAACGTTGAACTCAGGAAAAGCAATTTTGCAGCAGGCCAGGATAATATGTTCTGAACCTGCAATGTTCTGATGATCGGGCTTTAGCTCTAGATTATAAAGAAATGGATGGGCTCATTTCCTTCAAATAACCCTTCATAAATATCTCTTATCTTATCTGGGCATTTTATAAGCAGTGCAGTGGAAGCATGGAGTTATGGCATCTGCTAGGGCTGCCCATGAAAGTACTGCATCCTGCTGACATAAAGCCAGGGATGATATAAAAGCCATAGCATTTGCTGGTTAATAGCAGACACGCCTGCTTTATGTTACTGGCGATGCCAGTGGCTGGCTTGTGACTCTGGGCAAGTTTTTTCACTTCTCAGGGTCCTTGGTTTTACCATGTCAGCCATTGCAACCTCACAATAGTGCTTCGAGAATGAAGTAGCTGGAGAACATGTAGCGTTAACACGATGAGTGATTACTTAGTCAGAAGTGATGACAAATGGGAATTTTGACTTTTCCTAGTTTGGCGACTGTACGGAGCCTCAGGCACTCCATCTGCAAATTGGGAAAGTAATAGCATTTTCCTTCTATGGCTGTTGCAAAGATGAAATGCAGGAGCAAAACACAGTGATTGACATTTATTTATTGCTTAATAAAGGTTACCTGTATACTTTATTCAATCTTCTACTAAATATTTTATGTTCTACTCTCTAATTGAAGTGTGTGTGTGTTAGTTGCTCCGACATGTCTGACTCTTTGCAACCCCATAGGCTATAGCCTGCCAGGCTCCTCTGTCCATGGGGTTCTCCAGACAAGAATACCTGAGTGGGTTGCCATGCCCTCCTCCAGGCTAACTGAAGTAACACTGGGTAAAAATGGCATATGTTATATATACATGTATCACATCTTTATCTGTTCATTCTTTGATGAACACTTAGGTTGTATGCTTACGATAAAACTCCTAGAAGAAAACATAGGCAGTACGCTCTTTGACATGGGTCTTAGCAATATTTTTTGGCACATGTCTCCTTAGTCAAGGGAAATAAAAGCAAAAATAAACAAGTGAGAACTAATCAAATGAAAAAGTTTCTGCGCAGCAAAGGAAACCATTAACAAGATGAAAAAGACAACCTACTGACTGGGAGAATATATTTGCAGATCATGTCTCTGATAAGGGGTTAATATCCAAAATATATAAGTAACTCATACAACATGAATTCAAACAACCCATAAAAAATGGGCAGAGGAGTTGAATAAACACTCTTCCAAAGAAAACATAGAGATGGCCAACAAGCATATGAAAAGATGTTCAGCATCACTAATTAAGGGAAATACAAATCAAAACTACAATGAGATATCATGTCACACCCCTTAGAATGGCTGTCATTGAAAAGGAAAGAAATAATAAGTGTTGGAGAGATGTGGAGTAAAGGAAACACTCCTACACTGTTGGTGGGAATGTAAATTGGTGCAGCCACTATGGAAAACAGTATGGAGAATCCTCAAAAAATTAAGGATCAAACTATCAAATGATCCAGCTATTCTAGTTCTGGATATTTAACCAAAGATATGAAACAAATTTGTTAAGATATGTGCACACCTATGTTCATCACAGCACTTTTTACAAAAGGCAAGATAGGGAAATCCACAATGTTCCTAACTAAGGGACAAATCAATCCTTTTGATCTTCCCAAGTCTGAGCTTGAAATGATTTGATTTTTAGCTTAGTTAGTTATGATTTACTTATGGCTTCAGGTTTTACAGTGTCCTGGGGTCTGAACACATCAATTTTTTTTTCTGTCTTTTAGCTCTGTCCTCATAATTATCTCTGCTACTTACTCAGAAAAATTCCTAGGGGGTAGAAGATTGGAGATATGTTGGCCTGAACCATTCTTTTTATATTTGAGCTATTATAGATTTTTCTTTCATTTGCCTGCCCTCGCACTTAAAACCTGGCTGGTGTCTCCTAATCACTTACTCTTCTATCTATGGCTTTTAACATGAATTTTAACATCTTTCTGTCATGATTGCATCCTGCGTGACATAGACTATTCAATTCAAATGATAGTATACATGTTAGAATGTCATTCTCTCAAATCATCCCACCCTCTCCCTCTGAGTCCAAAAGTCCGTTATACATCTGTGTCTCTTTCACTGTCTTGCATACAGGGTCGTCATTGCCATCTTCCTAAATTCCATATATGTGTTAGTATACTGTATTGGTGTTTTTCTGGCTTACTTCACTCCAGTTTCATCCATCTCATCAGAACTGATTCAAATGAATTCTTTTAGTAATACTTATTTTTTCTGATTGCTGGGTCATAAGGTAGTTCTATTTGCAATTTTTAAGGAATCTCCACACTGTTCTCCATAGTACTGCCTCATTGATTTTGCATTTTCTAATGAGTGATGTTGAGCATCTTTCATGTGTTTGTTAGCCATCCGTATGTCTTCTTTGGAGAAATGTCTGTTTTAGTTCTTTTGTATTTTGAGATTAGTTGTTTGTCAGTTGCTTCATTTGCTATTATTTTCTCCCATTCAGAAGGCTGTCTTTCACCTTGCTTAGGGCAACTTTGCTTGGTCAGATTGGATTTGCTGCTAAGAATATAAGTGTATTCAGCTCTTTGCTTATCTGTCTCTGGAACATATTAATAGCTCATTAATGCTTCTTTTTTTTTTTCATTGCCACTGCTCTTTGATAGCTTTATAAAAAAGTAGTTTTTTCCCCCTTATTGTTACCATGGGGATGATGGTGTTTTGCACTGTTCTACATCCTAATCAGAAAAAGAACTCCCTCAACAACCTTAAAGCGTTTATTATTTTCTGATTATAAACTCTGGGATCAGTTCTGTGATTTATAAAGTTTATATTATAGGATTCCTTTACATATTAAGGAGACAGCAGAAGGGTATTGGATGTGTGATTGGAATTTCTGAACTACCAAATCTACTATTTATTTGTTTTTTGATTCTCTGCATGTTTTTCACAAGGGAGGAGATGATTGACAGTGAAATATCAAGAGACAGGCAAAGGACACAAATCCCTTTAGTGTAGATGAAGAATAAAGGATTTAACAGCATGGTGATGGTTTTACCAATTTGGAGATTCAGGAGTATTCTTTCTTCTGGAGGGGCAGTTTCCGTGACCTTAGATAGTGATACTGCCTGTATGTGGTGAGATGCTCCATAGGCAGGCAGGTGTTTTCAGGAATCTGGGTCCAAGAAGACCAGTTTGGCCCGCTGGACTTCATGTCCCTGTGACTGTACAGAGAAGCACCTGTCATTCTAAGTCTATGTTATGTGTTTACCTGCTGCTCTGGGGAATCTGGAGCAGGTTAACCCTATTGGTTGTCCTGGTGATGTTATGTCCATCTTTTATCCCTTTGTATGCATTTCAGTCTCAGCACCCTTCTGGGAACATACAGAATCAGAGATCACTTTTTATCACTCCTGGGATCTGATTGGTTCCCAGGTGGCTCAGAGGTAAAGAATCCACCTGCAAATGCTGGAGACGCAGGAGATGCAAATTTGATTTCTGGGTTGGGAAGAGCCCTTGGAGAAGGAAATGGTAACTCACTCTCGTGTTCTTGCCTGGGAAATCCCACGGACAGAGGAGCCTGGTGGGCGACAGTCCATGGCGTTGCAAAGAGTTGGACACAGCTGAGCATGCATGCACTTATGCACGGGATCTGATTATCCCACAAAGAAATGGGCTGAAGGCCTTTCCTAAGTGCTGTCTTGACATATGAGAAAGAAATGGACACTCTTCTGCATCTAATTGTACATATTAAATATGTGGTTTTTATATATTAATTATACCTCATAAAGTTATAAGAAATAAACTCAATCAACATCATACTTCTCACAAATAAAGTGGACTTAATAATAATACTTAACTTACTGCTAGTGATGGTAAAGACAATAGATGAACTTGCTTTGAAAAATGCAGAGTCCTAGTCACATTGGGATGGAAGTGATTCCATAGGGCTTTTGGGTTTGGATGTGACACAGTGATTATGTGACCCATTTCAAGCCCTCTTCTGTAAACAAAGGTTTTAGATGATCGTAGTACTACATTTAGCTGTTTCAGGGTCTGACATGTGGGGGGAAGTTCCTCTCCATTCACAAGGAGACACTGAGTATAAGGGGTAGAGAAGCAAATGCAAAGAAAGAAAGAGGAGAAATTTGAGCTTGTCCAGATTTGGCCAAATTTTTTGATGTGCTAAGGTGTTTTACTTTATGCTGGAAGTATTTGAGAATTATGGGAGGATTTAAGAGTTTTATATTTTCTCCCTGAGACTGTACTCTGCTCATTTGTCTTGTACCTGTGCCGTATCTGTTTTTTCTGCATCTTTTAGTAAAATGTTTTAGAGCTAAATTAACTAGGTTTAAATTATGTTTAATGTTGACAAATGTCTGATGTTGCTATTTCTTGAGATTTGTATATTTATGCATATATAATCCATCTCCAAAGCCACTATTTTATAAAGTTGCACTGAAAAGCCTTGATTTTGAAGGACAAACATACAAATGGCCAACAGGTATATGAAAAGATGCTTAACATCACCAGTCATCTGGGAAAAAAATGCAAATCAAAACCACAATGAAATCTCACTTCATACCTGTGAGGATGGATATTATTCAAAACAGAAGCAAAAATAAAACCCAAACAAACCAAAAACCAAAAGACACATGTTGGGAGAGTCAGAGGAAGAGGGAGCCTCTGTGCACTACTGCTGGGAATGTAAACTGAGGCAGCCACTGTGAAAACAGTATGCAGTTTCTCAAAACAAAGTAGAACTACCCTATGATCCAGCAAACCACTTTGGGTATATATTGAAAGGAAATTAAATCAATATCTCAAATAGAGATCTTTACTCTTACATTCACTGTGGCATTATTCATGGTAGCCAAGACATGGAAGCCACCTAAATGTCCATCTACAGATGTATGGGTAAAGAAAATGTGGCAAACACCTAATTCATGTCAATGTATGGCAAAACCAATACAGTATTGTAAAGCAAAATAAAGTAACAATAAAAATTAAAAAAAAAAAGAAGGAAATCCTGCCATTTGCCACAATGTGGATGAACCTGGAGGACATTATACTAAGTGAACTAAGTCAGACAGCAGGAAAAATGCTGCATACCGTTTACAAGAGGAATGTAAATCACAGAAGCAGTGACTCAGAACCACAGTTGCTAGGGACTGGAGTTAGGGAAGACGGGGAGGTAACAGTCAAAAGGTACAAAGATTCAGTTATACAAGATGAATAAGTCTTAGATATCTGTTGCATAGCATAGTGGCTATAGTTAACAATACTGTATTATATACTTAAACATTTTCTAAAGGATAGATCTTATGTTGAATGTTCTTATCACAAAAACATGATAAGTAAGGAGAGTATGAGGAAACTTTTGGAGGTGATGGGTAGGTTTAAGGCATAGATTGTGGTAATGATTTCATGGGTGCATACTTATTTCCAAACTCATCAAGTCATGTATATTAAATACATACAGCTTTTTGTATGTCAATCATACCTCAGTAAAGCACTTTAAAAATGTGTTTATCTTGCCATCTACTTTGCAGCATTACTGTTGCAGGAAGGAGGACCCCTTCCAGGGCCTGAAACTGGGCTCTTGTCTAACACTCGGAAATGAATTGTCTGAGGAGACACACGTGCTGACAAAGCAAGAGATTTTATTGGAAAGGGCACCTGGGTGGAGAGCAGTTGGGTAAGGGAACCCAGGAGGACTGCTCTGCCACCTGGTGGCTCGCAATGTCGGGTTTTATGATGATGGGATTAGTTTCCGGGTGGTCTTTAGCCAATCATTTTAATTCAGAGTCTTTCCTGGTGGCTCACGCATCACTCAGCCAAGATGGATGCTAGCGAGAGGGATTCTGGGAAGTGGATGGAGACGCGATGTCTCCTTTAGACCTTTCCTGAACTCTTCCAGTTGGTGGTGGCTTAATAGTTTCATATTCCTTATCAGGATCTCCTGTCATAAAACAACTCATGCAAACGGTTACTATGGTGCCTGGCCAGGGTGGGCGGTTTCAATCAGTGTGCTTCCCCTAACATTACCAGATCTACCACCCGTGGTAGTATTTTAAGTGCTCTGGCTTCTGATAAATGAAACTCTGATATGTATGCTGGTTCAGTAATAACATGTTGACTCACATGTTGAATACGTGGTTACATAGACAGGCCATTGTTAGACATGGTCAGTTGTTTGGTCAGTCCCTCGCTTCCAGGACATTCCAGTTTATTAGAAACCAATCCATTTGTCACTGGTGAAGCTGGGGAGGCTCTTAAGTTTTGCTGCAAATAAATCCCGGGATATCTTCATTTGGTTTGCAAACATGTGCCAAAACAGAAATCCTATAAGACAAAATTTTACAGGTGAGAAAGACTTTCTTCAAGGCTGTTGCAACAGAGAAGGCCAGACCTTAAGTCTGAACTTAACTCTGCTGAAACAAAGGATGGGAGAGTTTTGAACAGCCAAGGAATGGGGTCACTTGTATTTACTAACAGATCTTTCCCAGAGGAAAAGTAAACTTTCTCCTATCTTCAGTGACTGAAGGTAGTTTTACAACTTGGAGCAACGTGTTCCTGAAAGTTGGGCCCCTACTCTATCACAGAAACTGGGAGACTGAAGGGCTCTTTTCCTTGGTGTTAAAGTTTCAAAGTGGTGGCTCCCAGTTCCTGGAGGAAGGCATTCCTGGAAGGTATAAGCAGCAAGAGGCCTTTAAACGGATTTACATATCAAACGGGTGAGAAAGAATTTACAAGTTTTCTAAAGAAAGGGAAGTCAGGGTCTAAAGTCTGGAAAAAGCCCGTCTGAAGTTTCTTCAAATTGGGCCTCTTGGTCATCTGCAGGATGGAACATTTTATGTAAACCACATTGTGGACACATTTTATGTTAATTCAACAAAACAGCCCTTGATTGAACTTTACGGTCTGCAAAGCCTTTTCTCATAAGTTGTTTCTTTTTATTTTCACAACCACCCCATGAGTAGTGTATAATTGTTATGTCCAATCTCTTGGAAACTTGGTTCTCAGTAATATTAAACGAATTAACAGCATCATGTAGGTGGCAAACGGTGGAAGAGGTTTCTTCAGGCATCTGGCTCCTGTGTGCTTTTTTTTTTTTTGATGATAACTGCTTTTTAAAAACTTGAAATTTATTTTTTATTTATTTTTAAATTCTTTGGCTGTGCTGGGTCTTCACTGCCGCACAGGCTTTTCTCCAGCTGTGGCAAGTGGGGGCTACTGTCTAGCTGCGGTGTGCAGGCCTCTGACTGTGGTGGATTCTCTTGTTGTGGAGCACAGGCCCTAGGGCACGTGGGCTTCAGTTGTGGCTCCTGGTCTCTAGAGTACAGGCTCAGTAGCTGTGGCACACGGGCTTAGTTGCTCCATGGCATATAGAATCTTCCTGGGCGAGGGCTCAAACCCTGCATTGGCAGGGAGGGATTTTTCACCACTGAGCCACCAGGGAAGCCCCCATACTTCTTATTCAAGGGGAATCTGTGATAAAATTCTTGCAGAAAACAAAGGAAAACAATTGGTGGTCTTTTTTTTTAAAATTTAAATTCAGGATTCCCCTTTTTCTTTAAATTGTATTAATGTAACAGAGAAGTAAAATAGAGAACCTTCTATGATAATAAGTAGAGAGTCATGTCAATTCCCTATTAAAATGAGTTTATGAGAGCGTTATTTAGAAACAGTAACTAATAAAAGCCAATTTTTACTTGCCATAAATATCTATAGCTCAGTGATTTCTTCTTATATTCACTAAACATACCTCCTGGAGTTTTTGAAGTTTCTTGCCTTAAAATATTTTATGGGATATGCTCTAGAATTTTAGCACAAACAAAGGAAGATGGAGACTTTTAGTTCAGGTGTGAGTTTTAATTTCATGAGCTATTTAACAGCTTCCAAATAGAATTTTCTCAGTGCCAGAATCCAGTGCAGAGGTTTTCTTTGTCATCTTTTCAGCTTAAATCTGAACATGATTTGGATGATGGAGAGAAGGCCTTGTCTAAGCAGTACTGTCTGGACCCTCTCGATGCGTTTGTAGCAGTTTTCTAAGTGTCTCCTTGTTCAGCACCGGCACCAGGGCACTCTGCACACAGTGTGGTCATGGCCTGCACAGCCCTCCTCTAGTTCCTGTGTGGGGCATGCTGCCGGTTGAGATTTTCTACTAGTCCTTTATGCCCCTTCCTCCTCATTCTTCTCTTTTGAAATTTATTGCGGTTTTGATTTCCCGCCATGGTAATGGGTTATCTTTTATGACTGTGCAGATAAGTGCTTTCATGTGGAGAAACTCTTCAACATTCCTGTCTCTCTCCAGATAATAGCTTAGAAGCGCTATTCATGGAGGTTCTTAACTGTGTTAATAGTGCAGGACACCCTGCCATCTATTTTACAGGGTCTGTCAGTGTTTTCAGTCCTTACAGTCCAGGCTTGGAACGTTATTGAGGCAAAGAGCCCTGCAAGCTTTACTGTTGGGTACAGAAGAGGATGATACCTACCATGACACAGGGTGGTTGGGAGGATGGGGCAGGCTCATTATTCACCGTATTCTGCTTTCACTTTGCCTATAAACATTTGGAGCTGAAAGGTATCATCTAGTGGCCCCACTGCAGTGGCTCTCCATTGGGAGCGATTCCTCTCTCCCTCTAGGACACTTGGCAATGTTTTGAGTCACAGCTGAAGGGGGGCATACCCCCCGCATGTAATATGTAGAAGTCAGGGATGCTGGAAAACCTCCCTCCGTGCCCAAGAACCCCTCTGGCCACCAATAGAGAATTACCCAGTCCAAAGTGTCAAGTCCCAAGGTTTAGAAAACTTGCATGTCAGCTCTATTTTAAAAAAAGTTTGTTTATGGCTGCACTGGGTCTTCGCTGATGCTTGGGCTTGTCTCTAGTTGCAGCAAGCAGGCTCCAGGGTATGTGGGCTTCAGAAGTTGCAAGTGAGGGTTCAGTAGTTGGGGTTTGTGGGCTCTGGAGTGCGGGCTTAGTTGTTACGGTGCACAGGCTTTGTTGCTCTGTGGTATGTGAGATCTTCCTGGGTCAGAGATGGAACCCATGTTCCCTGTATTGGCAGGCGGCTTCTTTACCACTGGGCCACCAGGGAAGCCCAGCCTACTTTATTTTTAATGGCTGTTAGTGGAAATGGCAATCCACTCCAGTACCCTTGCCTGGAAAATCCCATGGACAGAGGAGCCTGGTAGGCTACAGTCCATGGGGTTGCAAAGAGTTAGACATGACTGAGCAACTTCACTTTCAGTGGTTGAGGTTGTACCAAGACCAGTCAGTATTCCAAACTGGGGGACTCTCAGTCAGAACCTAGATTCAGCCTGATTGGAAGCCAGAAGCTCAGGCAGTAGATTTTAAAACATGCAAATACGAACAGTCCTGTGGGATTGAAAGCAAAGGCCCCACCGGCCACCAGAGTCAAGTGATGTAGAGGTGTCCCTTGGAGGCAGTCTCAAAAACCAGAGCACCAGATGTAAAACTAGAGCATCAAACGAGTCTGAAATATTAAATGAAAATTTTCAGATATATGCAATTTATAAATTTTAAATTGAGCACCTTTCTGAGCCTCATGATGAAATTTTGTGCCCTCCTGCTCTAAATCCTAGAGCACCTGTTACTTAGTACCCATCTTGGTTATCCAATTGACCGTCACTGTGTTACTGAACCACACTTGAGTCTGCTGGCCCATGCGCAGTAAGCCAATCCACTGGTACTGGATTGTGGTGAAGGAAAAGGCAGTATTTATTGTAAGGCACCAGCCAGAGAGTCCAGGACAGCTAATGTTCAAAAACACCTGAACACCCCAATGGGTTTCAGGGAGACATTTTTAAAAGCTAGTCGTAGGAGACCCACGGTGTGGGGGTGTCTCAGGGCACAGTTCTCTGACAGGTTGATGGTGAGGTAAGAGGGCAATGTTACAGGGGTTAACATGATCAATCCTGAGGCTCCAGTCCATCTGGGGGGTCTATGTGCTTATGGTCATCAAGTAGCTAACTTCTTCCATTTGGTGGTGATTTTAGCTTCTGTAAAGCAATGCAGGAAAATGTGCATCAGATACTGTTGTCTAAGTACTTCAGAGAGGAGCCAAAGCCGACGACTTGTGGGGAGGATTCTCTCACCCGAAGGCCTCACAGGTCCTGCTTAGTTACAATAGCGTCACAATGCTTGTGTACTAGAAACAGTTATTTTACTTAATAATGGTCCCAAAGTGCAAGAGTAATGATGCTGGCAATTCAGATATATAAAGTTCTTCCTTTAAGTGAAAAGATGAAAGTTCTTTACTTAATAAAGGAAAAAAAAATCATATGCTGAGGTTGCTAAGATCTAGAAATAACAAATGTTTCCTCTATGAAATTGTGAAGAAGGAAAAAAGAAATTTGTGCCAGTTCAGCTGTTGGACTTCAGACTTCAGAAGATACAGCCATTGTGTGGTAAGTGCTTAGTTAAAAGATGGACAAGGCAATAAATTTGTACAATAAAATATTTAGAGGCCACATTTATAACTTTTATTACAATACAGTGTTCAGTTCAGTTGCTTAGTCATATCCGACACTTTGCAACCCCATGAACCCCAGCATGCCAGCCCTCCCTGTCCATCACCAACTGACAGAGTCTACCCAAACCCATGTCCATTGAGTCGGTGATGCCATCCAACTATCCATCCTCTATCATCCCCTTCTCCTCCTGCCTTCAATCTTTCCCAGCAACAGGGTCTTTTCAAATGAGTCAGCTCTTTGCATCAGGTGGCCAAAGCATTGGAGTTTCAGCTTCAGCATCAGTCCTTCCAATGAACACCCAGGACAGATCTCCTAAAGGATGGACTGGTTTGATCTCCTTGCAGTCCAAGGGACTCTCAAGAGTCTTCTCCAACACCACAGTTCAAAAGCTTCAATTCTTCTGTGCTCAGCTTTCTTTATAGTCCAACTCTAACATCCATACATGACTATTGGAAAAACCATAGCCTTGATTAGACAGACTTTTGTTGACAAAGTAATGTCTCTGCTTTTAATATTCTGTCTAGGTAGGAAAAGGCACTGGCGACCCACTCCAGTACTCTTCCCTGGAAAATCCCATGGACGGAGGAGCCTGGTAGGCTGTAGTCCGTGGGATCGCTAAGAGTCAGACACGACTGAGCGACTTTACTTTCACTTTTCACTTTCATGCATTGGAGAAGGGAATGGCAACCCACTCCAGTGTTCTTGCTTGGAGAATCCCAGGGACGGGAGAGACTGATAGACTGCCATCTATGGGGTCACACAGAGTCGGATACGACTGACTTGGCTTAGCAGCAGCAGCAGCAGCAGCAGCAGGTTGGTCATAACTTTCCTTCCAAGGAGTAAGCGTCTTTTAATTTCACGGCTGCAGTCATCATCTGCAGTGATTTTTGAGCCCCCCAAAATAAAGTCAGCCACTGTTTCCCCATCTATTTCCCATGAAGTGATGGGACCAGGTGCCATGATCTTCGTTTTCTGAATGTTGAGCTTTAAGCCAACTTTTTCACTCTCTTCTTTCACTTTCATCAAGAGTCTCTTTAGTTCTTCTTCACTTTATGCCATAAGGGTGGTGTCATCTGCATATTTGAGGTTATTGATATTTCTCCCGGCAATCTTGATTGCATCTTCCAGCCCAGCGTTTCTCATGATGTACTCTGCATATGCTAAATAAGCAGGGTGACAATGTACAGGCTTGACTACTCCTTTTCCTATTTGGAACCAGTCTGTTGTTCCATGTCCAGTTCTAACTGTTGCTTCCTGACCTACATATAGATGTGTCAAGAAGCAGGTGAGGTGGTCTGGTATTCCCACCTCTTTCAGAATTTTCCACAGTTTATTGTGATCCACACAGTCAAAGGCTTTGGCATAGTCAATGGAGCAGAAATAGATGTTTTTCTGGAACTCTCTTGCTTTTTCCATGATCCAGTGGATGTTGGCAATTTGATCTCTGGTTCTTCTGCCTTTTCTAAAACCAGCTTGAACATCTGGAAGTTCATGGTTCACATATTGCTGAAGCCTGGCGTGGAGAATTTTGAGCATGACTTTACTAGCGTGTGAGATGAGTGCAATTGTGCGGTAGTTTGAGCATTCTTTGGCATTGCCTTTCTTTGGGACTGGAATGACAATTGATATTTTCCAGTCCTGTGGCCACTGCTGAGTTTTCCAATAGTGTTTTGACTGTTCTATTTTATTATTAGTTATTGTTGTTAATCTCTTTCTGTGACTAATTTATAAGTTAAACCTTATCACAGGTATGTATGTATATGGAAAACTTTATACACAAGGCCTAGTACTATTCTCAGTTTCAGGCATGGGAGGGAGGTTGGGGGGTGTTGTAGAACACATCCTCCACAAATAAGGGTGATATGTTTCTTTACGTATATAGTGTTTTTTTCATGCTGTACAATAGAATTCACTTTAAAGCTCATTTGCAAATTTTTTGTTGTTGGTATATGAAAATATAATTTTTATTTATTGATCTATCCAGGGACCTACCTACCTAAAATAATTTACTAATTCCATTAGTTTGTATTAGGTTCTACATATGTTGTATGTAGGTTCTACATATGTTAATGCTCATATTCTCATAAGCTGCAAATAATAAAAGTTTTACTTAAAAAAAAATATTGGGGCACAAGACAGAAAGCTAGGTCACCTGACACTAAACCCTGCACCAGATGTGAAACCATGTCACCTGACTTATTATCAGGTACCTGACATGAATCTGGGATCTGACATAAAACTGGGACACTTGATGTAAACTCAGGGGCAGCAGACATAAAACCCCAAAGCTGACTTAAAACCGGGTTCCCCATGGAAAACTGGGGTATCAGACGCTAAACTGGGTGCCTAAGGTAGAACCTGGGCGCCTAACGGAAACCTCAGTGCCTGTAGAACCTGGGCGCCGGACGTAAAAACCAGGCACCGGACCTAAACCTGGGTGCCTGACGTAAAAACCGGGGGCTTAATGTAGAACCTGGACGCTAACATAAACCGGGGCGCCTGATGCAAAAACCAGGCGCATTAATAAACTGGGCTCCTGACGTAATCCTGAGCACCAGACATGGCGTCTGGTGTAGAAGCCCAACCAACGCCTGATGTGGGCGCCTGAGGCAGAACCCTACCGTGTGACGTAGAAACTGGGCGTCTGACATAAAACTGGGCGCCTGACGTAAACCGGGGCGCCTGACTAGAACCAGGCGTCTGACGTAGAAACCGGGCGCCTGACGTACATCTGGTCACCTGACGTAAGCCTGCGCGCCTGATGTAAAACCGGGTGCCTGACGTAGAATCCAGTGTCTGATGTAAACCTTGGTGTCTGACGTAAAAGCCGGGTACCTGACGTAGAACCTGGACATCTGAGTAAATCTCGGCACCTGAAGCAAAACCGGGCACCATATGTAAAACCATGACTCGTAGTGTGTTTCTAGGTACCTGACGTGAACCTGGAACCTGACAGAAGACTGGGGTACTTGATGTAAACCTCGGGGCACCGGACATAAAAGCTGACATTGGACCTGAAACTGGGCACCTGACGTAATAATGGGGCACGGAATATACAGCTGGGCGACCTGGCGTAAAACCCAGCACCTGATGTAAAACTGAGCACCAAACTGAAACCCAGGAACTTAGGTCGTACCAGGGCCTGACGTGTGAAAAGTCCCTCCTGGGAGATCCCGGCCCTGGAAGAAGGGCAGAGACGCCGCCTGCGGGTCTCCCTCTGAGCGAGCCCCAGCCGGCTCCGGCTCCGGCTCCCGAGTGTGTGACATCAGACACCGGCCGCTGAGCCGCCGCTTCAGGACCAGCAGAGCCTCTGCCGCGCAGGCTGGGCGTCCTTGGAGGCGGCTTCCGCGCTGGGCGCTGGCGGGTGAGTCAGCGCCGGCCTTCCAGAGCTGTTTCCCAGATGGCCGCAGTGTGGGTCTGGTGAGGTGAGCCCCCTTGGTTTTCAAAGCTAGATGTTTTGGAGGCTCATGTCAGATGTGGGTCATGAAGGTTGAGTGTGCCTTATGTGGGGTTCAAAGCCGTCACTCCTCAGGGAGACGCTCAAGGTGTGAGTTCCCTCCTGACTGTGAGCTGCTGCTCGGGGGTGAGGTGTTTGGGGATCCGTGTGCACCCTGTCCTGCCCACTCCTTCTCTCCTCCTCCCAAGACGTAGGCGCTGCTCAACCAACCAGTCTTCAGGTTTTATTCCCAAGAGGTAGAGTTGTTCCACACGTAACTGTAGGTTTGGTGTGTAGGTCACTGTCTTGGACTGGAATCTCCTTAATAGGATTTTCTCGAATTTTCAGTGTTCCACTGCTGTTGTTTCTTTCGACAGAAAACTAAAGCCAAAAGTGGGCCACAAGCTTGTAGTACAACGCAGGGGCATTGACATCAAGATACTGTCATCTTGATTTACAAGCCAGAGTGCCATCCTGCTGCTGTTTTGAATCACTTAAAGCAGGAAAATTTCCTCCACTGGTTTGTGCTTAAATACAGAAATCGAGAGAAATGGGCATATTCTCTTCTGAATCCCCCCTAATGTTTCAAGAGAACCTTGTATTTCTTCGTGAGATTTTCCCCATAGTATTAAATCAGATGCCTGGTGCAAAGTGAACCATGCCTGATTCTGTAGTTTATTTCTCTGAAGCATGTCATATCCTCTTAGTGGTGATAGAAAAAAATAACTTCAGGAAAATTGAGATTTTGTAGCAACCATAGAGTATGTAAATATTTATTTTCATAGAGTCTAGGTAAATTGCTCTAAGAAATTTCAGAAATGGTTTATATCTATTTCACAATTCCATTTGTCTTATTCACTTAATTAGGCATCATCAGTGCTAATAAACCTCAACTTAGACTTTAAGTGACCTGCTTCGCGTGAAGCATCACTTTACCTTAGGAAGCATCACTACAAACAAAGCTAGTGGAGGTGAAGAATTCCAGTTGAGTTATTTCAAATCCTAAAGGATGATGCTGTGAAAGTGCTGCACTCAATATGCCAGCAAATTTGGAAAACTCAGCAGTGGCCACAGGAATGGAAAAGGTCTGTTTTCATTCCAGTCCCAAAGAAAGGCAATGCCAAAGAATGTTCGAACTATTGTACACTTGCATTAATCTCAGTTCAGTTCAGTTTAGTCCCTCAGTCGTGTCCGACTCTTTTTGACCCCATGGACCTCAGCATGCCAGCCCTCCCTGTCCATCACCAACTCCCAGAGTTTACCCAAACTCATGTCCATTGAGTCGGTGATGCCATCCAACCATCTCATCCTCTGTCATCTGCTTCTCCTCCTGCCTTCAATCTTTTCCAGCATCAGAGTCTTTTCAAATGAGTCAGCTCTTCACATCTGGTTGCCAAAGTATTGGAGTTTCAACTTCAACATCAGTCCTTCTAATGAACACTCAGGACTGATCTCTTTTAGGATGGACTGGTTGGATCTTCTTGCAGTCCAAGGGACTCTTGAGAGTCTTCTCCAACACCACAGTTCAAAAGCATCAATTCTTCGGTGCTCAGCTTTCTTTATAGAACAGCTCTCATATCCATACATGACCACTGGAAAAACCATAGCCTTGACCAGATGGACCTTTGTTGGCAAAGTAATGTTTCTGCTTTTTAATACGCTGTCTAGGTTGGTCATAACTTTCCTTCCAAAGAGTAAGCATCTTTTAATTTCATGGCTGCAGTCACCATCTGCAGTGATTTTGGAGCCCCCAAAATAAAGTCAGCCACTGTTTCCACTGTTGCCCCATCTATTTGCCATGAAGTGATGGGACCGGATGCCATGATCTTAGCACTCATCTCACACACTAGCAAAGTAAGGCTCAAAGTTCTCAAAGCCAGGCTTCAACAGTATGTGAACTGTGAACTTCCAGATGTTCAAGCTGGATTTAGAAAAGGCAGAGGAACCAGAGATCAAATTGCCAACATCTGTTGGATCATCGAAAAAGCAAGAGAGTTCCGGAAAAAACATCTACTTCTGCTTTATTGACTATGCCAAAGCCTTTGACTGTGTAGATAACAACAACCTGTGGAAAATTCTTCAAGAGTTGGGAATACCAGACCACCTGACCTGCCTCCTGATAAATCTATGTGCAGGTCAAGAAGCACCAGTTAGAACTGGACATGGAACAACAGACTGGTTCCAAATTGGGAAAGGAGTGCGTCAAAGCTGTGTATTGTCACCCTGCTTATTGCAGGCTGATGTGAAGAACTGACTCATTTGAAAAGACCCTGATGGTGGGAAAGATTGAAGGCAGGAGGAGAAGGGGACAACAGAGGCTAAGATGGTTGGATGGCATCACTGACTCCATGGACATGAGTTTGAGTAAACTCCAGGATTTGGTGAAGGACAGGGAAGTCTGGCATGCTGCAGTCCGTTGGGGTTGCAAAGAATCGGACACGACTGAGCAACCTAACTGAACTTCAGGTGAATTCCTGGAATCTCACTAATGTCTATCTTGATCAGAATTCCTAGGAAACCTGGTTTTGTGTTTTCTTCTTGTGTGGTGTATGTAATCAAAAGGGGTTAGTAATCAGCAATGGACTGTCTCTTTTGGAATCATCCAGTAACATATAACTTAATACTTTCCAAAAACAGAGCAGAAATATCATGGGCTCCAGTCACCATTTTGGATAAAATCCTTGTTTTAATGTGCACATATTTTATATCACATTTGCTTGTGTTTTATGAATTTTAAGGCATTTTCATGCTTCATATTTCTAGTACCCTTTTTAGGTATGCAAGGAAATATATTCCTAATCCAATATGATTTCTTCTGCATCATACAAATTTATATCAAAATAGTCCCAACAAGATTATAAGCTTCTATAAGGCTGGAAGCAAGCTGTACACTTATTTGTATCACATTAGTGCCCTTAATAAGGAAAAGTAAGTGTATTTTTGTTGATTTCTCCATTGTAAAAAAATTAATACAAGGGAATTCAAAATACCTAGACAACATGCCAGATTTGGCAAACTCTTTTAGGAGTAAGCAAATTCTAAATTTAAGGACCCCAGCCAATCAATTCTAAATGTGTGATTAAAAATGTGAAATCCAGAGAGTTGTTATGAAATACAAGTCTTTCCATCCATGGTTAAAATTCATTTTTATTTCATTTCCTGAAAATTGGTCTGTTCCTTATAATGGTGAGGGTCAAATAGCATAGAAATCATCTTGTTAGTTACAAATATAAAGAAATGCAAGGATTGGCTGTCATCTAGGCTTTGCAAGAATTGCTTTATTATTTTTTTTAAATTAAAAAAAATACACAAATATATGGCGAGACAGTCCATCTGGAAATGTCAGGCAAAGGAACACTGCTGTTAGTTTTTTCATTACCTAGCATTTTTTCATCATCTAGAATTTTTGAATAGATAAATTTTTTAGCCGTTTAAAGTATATCACCTTGTTTGGGAGTCAGCACAACAGTGAAGGTCATTGGAATAAGATGACATGGATCTGAATCCTAATTGTGATATTAATCATTTGTTCTGGTCATTGCAATGTGTGATTATTATACCTGTTTCGTGTGATATTTATAAAAATTAGTTGACATGATGTGATTGCACTTTGTCAATTGAAAGACATTACTGAATGTTATTATTTGTTGGAAGTTTGGAGACTGGTTAGCAATGTTTCGCATAACAAATTATCCCAAAATGTAATGGTGTGGGAAAGAAATCACCTTTTTGTTTGCTTATATTTTTGTGTCTCAGGAATTTGGAAATGGCTTGACAGGCAGCTCTTGTTTGGGGGGGGGTGATGTTGTGCTGTTGTGATCAGATGTTGGTTGTGGCAATGGTCAGCGAATGGTTTGGCTGGCAGCAGATGGCTCATTCATGTGATTAGGAATTGAAGCTAGTGAAGTGAACGTTGCTCAGTTGTGTCCAACTCTTTGCTACCCCATGGACCATATGGTTCATGGAATTCTCCAGGCCAGAATACTATAGCGGGTAGCCATTTTCTTCTCTAGGGGATCTTCCCAACCCAGGTATCAAACCCAAGTCTCCCGCATTGCAGGCGGATTCTTTACCAGCTGAGCCATGAGGGAAGCCCAAGAATACTAGAGTGGGTAGCCTATACCTTCTCCAGCAGATCTTCCCGACTGAGGAATCAAACTGGGGTCTCCTGCATTGCAGGCTGATTCTTTACCAACTGAGCTATGAGGGAAGTGGTTAGCCAGAACCACAGCTGGGGCAGTAGGGAATTGCTTCATTGCTCACCTTCTCCAGCATGGTGGTCTCAGGGAAGCTATTATATGGAGTCTTGAGTTTTCCTAGAGCGAATGTTCCAAGAGAACCAGATGGAGTTGGGTTCTTTTCTTGCCTAGTTTTGGAAATGTTGTGGCATCACTTTCCCCCATCCCACTGGTTATAAGCAGGTCACTAATATTTAAGGAGGGGGCATGGACTCCCATCTGTCTATGGGAGGAAGAGTAGTGATATCATCAACACGTTTTAAAACATGTCTTGTCATTGGAAGATCCAGGGTAGAGAGAGAAATTAAAGGGGCATGTTTTGGAAAGCAAGCTAGACCATGTATTTACAGATCCTTTAAAGATTATTTTCCTTTTCCTAATTATATTGTGTACCAGCATCATCAGTTTGGTGGTTTGGTAGTTTCCCAATTTTTACAGAGAACCATCAGGCTCTTTATGCAATTTCTTTATGTTTTGTTACGTGAGGAGATGACCTGTCCCTCAGTCTTCTTTACCACATTACAGGATGCACAGTTTCTTCCTCTTCATATCATGTCATCCATTTATTTTAACTGGTGGCTTTGCTATCTTCAGGAATGCTCTAATCAATAGGCACATATTCCTAACCTTTCAGCAGTTTAATAACCTTATGGCTCAATGCTATTATTAGCATGTATCCCTTTCAGAGGCCAATTATCCCAGCAGATGATTAGGTTTTATCTGAAGTATCCCAGGTGGGGATTTTCCCAGCCTGCTTTGTGGCAGTCCCCCAGGTACCTCACAATCACATCTTCTCTGTCTGGCGCTTCTGTAAGGTACTGCCAGGTGCAGCTTACTCTTCCAGAGAAGGATTAGCGTATTTGCATCCATATGTGCTTCATCATGTGGAAGGATTGGCAGGGAAAATTGCTGGTGGTACAGTTTCTTGCCCCAAGGTGAGGCCAAGCCTCTCACTGTGAAGTCCAGTGGGCATATTTTAAGTAACTGCCTGCCAAAGAGAGGGCTCTGCTGTTGCACTGTTCTCAGCAAAAAAGTACATCTTTTCTGCAAGAGCCTCAGAATTTACAGAATTTGGTTAAGAAAGTTGAAGAAAGTAATGGTTTTTGGGAGAAATATGTCACCATGTGTGTTTCATAGAAGACCCAGGTGAGTACAGCCAGTATGTCTTCCAGTGACATATGTCTTGGGAATAACGTTTTTGTGATTGTTGTTGTTATTGTTGTTGCATTAGATCCATATGCTTTAGTCAGCCCGTTTGTTAGATCTTTTCTTGAGAGCCCATCCCACAGGGACCCATGTGGTACTAGGTTTTCACAGCATCTTGAAAGCCACACATCTACTGCTATGAGCTGGCTGGGAAGATTTCCACAGTATCTGGCCATATGGGAGAGATTTCAGAATGTAGATGCTGTTACAAAACAATGTATGGTGTTGGTTCAGTTCAGTTCAGTTCAGTTCAGTCGCTCAGTCATGTCCGACTCTTTGCGACCCCATGAATCGCAGCATGCCAGGCCTCCCTGTCCATCACCAACTCCCGGAGTTCACTCAAACTCATGTCCAGTGAGTCGGTGATGCCATCCAGCCATCTCATCCTCTGTCGTCCCCTTCTCCTCCTGCCCCAATCCCTCCCAGCATCAGTCTTTTTCAATGAGTCAACTCTTCTCATGAGGTGGCCAAAGTACTGGAGTTTCAGCTTTAGCATTATTCCTTCCAAAGAAATCCCAGGGCTGATCTCCTTCAAAATGGACTGGTTGGATCTCCTCAGTTCAGTTAAGTTGGTTACCTTATATTAATTCCCAAAGTGTTCATTGTGACCACTCTGTAATATCACATACTATGGTGAAAAGTCAGGGCCTGTGACAGAAAGGGCTCAGGCATGAGGCAGTATCCTGTTTGATTTCAGATTCATTTATTTCTGCATGTGGGACCTAAGACTGCCATATAGTTGGTGTCCTGCAGTATTAATTGGAGGTGGTATCAGTGATCCAAGGGGCCATTGCCGACTTTTAATGAAGGGCAGTACTTAGTGGTCAAATGAATGCAAGTCAACCAACCACATGATCACATGATTCCAGATTATGTCAGAGGATGAAGTGTGGTTGGAAGTGACCATTGTTATCTGATTAGATAGAAATGTTAATTTTCTTTAAATCCTGGTTACTTGGACTATATAAAATTAACTGTTTTACTTTTTAAATGAAAAAGTGGTCAGTCTGAGGGTAATTTGTATTCCTTATTGGATTAGCTAGGAGTGGGTCAGCAGAAAGGAAATTATTCTAGGTATTTCAAACTGGAAGGCAATTAATACCAGGGATTATGAAATTTTAAAATGAATGGAAGGGTTGGTGGAGAAAATACCTTTAGTAAGTTCAGTAAGTTTAGTAAGATACTAAACATCTTTAGTAAGATACGTCTGCCAAAGCATCCGTTTGCCTTCATCCCTTAAGTTGGTGATATGTAGGAGAATACTCTGGAAGGTTTGACAAACTGTCACAACTGCCATTTGCTGAAACCCTCACTCTGCCCACCACTGCTTCATGAAAATTATTAGTTGTTTCTTTTTCACTTCTCAGAGTTCTATGGAATATCCCTGGCTTTGGTTCAAAGAACAAAAAAGTTGGTAAACTTTCTTTGAAAAAAATTTCTGTGAGAATTACTATGTTTGAAAATAACTTCAACATTTTGTATAATGGATGTTTCTGTAAAAAAAAATAGCCCTTTGTACCATGAGGTTCAGCCTTTAGAATAGTTCAATAAGGAAATAGTAAGTTAATTAAAAAGAGTATATAGGTGGATACGAAATTAATTTTAATTACATACTCTCCAGATGACTGCTTTGCAGTTGGCAGTGGCTACTGTCCAGAGCTTTGCTCTAGGTGGAGAGACGGGATTCTCTGAGGGAGCACAGTGAGCTCACAAGGCCATGTTGCTGATCTCTTCTGAGGCGTGGATTCTCCAGATCTGTAGTTGCTGGGGTTCACTTTTATAGAAAAATAGTCAGATAATCAGCTTTGAGCTAATAACACAGATCTAGCAGGCATGGGAACTACTTCTCAATCCATGTTGATAGTTTTATAAATTGACAATGTGGTCTATTTAATCTGTAATAAAGTGAGAACCTTCGTTAAAGAATTCTACCACTTTAGGTCATTTTCCCCCAGGAAGTGCTCTGTGTATAGGGAACCAGGGAGCAACATAAGGAATGGGTAGATATTTTCTTTTCAACTTTGGAGAAAAAGATTTTCTTTTGTTACTTGTGCTAAGCTTTGGGGGTTAGAAAGATGAACACTTTAAGGGTAGGAGCCCTTTGTGGAAAATTCTGTACCTGTGTTTAGACAAAGCGCCCTCCTTTCTAAGCCCAGGGTACTTATTAAGGCATTACAGCTGTGTTCTCCCTTGTGCCTGCTCCCTTAAATATAATGACCAGATATATACTCCATTGTGTTCTACCCGATCCTCTGAGAACATTGTCCCTGTCTCCATTTCCTGATTTCTTTTCTGCAACTGCATATCCATAATTTATTGAAGTAGCCTTGGGTTGCCCTTGAAGTGCCAAAAAACTAAAGGAAACAGGCTTTTGTCATTGGGAAACTGCTGTCCTGTATAATTTGGCTAAAGTAGTGATTATGAATGAAATTTTGAACCAGTGGAAAGATGTGGAACTCTTGGATATTGTATTTGCCTTAAGGCATCTGAAGCAGCCTTTAAAGCTCTATTAATCAGTGCTTCCTCCGTCCCATCCCTGACTGCTGACGCTGAGTGGCCAGTGGAAGTTAAACCCTCCTGTGAACATGACTTGGTGTTACTTCTGCACAGATAAAGACCCCAACTCATGGATAAAGACACAGAAATGGAGATCTGATGGCTCTCACAAAGCCGAAGTTAAAGGTTTTTAAATTATTAGTGGTAGATACTGTTTTGTGTATATCTGTTTCCAGTCCTCTGTGTAATAGAGGTAGTTGGAGCTCTTGAGAAGGTAGATGGTTTTTTCCCATAAATATATATGAGTGTTCTGAGAATGTTTAAGGTAAGCTAGGCTAAGCTATGATGATAGGTAGGGTAGGAGTGTTAAATACATTTTCAACTTAATCTTTGCAATTTATAATGGTTTTATCAGGATGTATCCCTGTTGTAAATTGAGGAAGATCTGTACAGTTGACCCTTGAGCAAGATGGGTTTTACTGCAAGCATCCATTTGTACACAGATTTTTAGATTGATTAATTTCATTTTTGGTTGTGCTGGGTCTTTGTTGCTACGCGTGGACTTTCTCTAGTTGTGGCGAGTGGGGCTGCTTTCTGGCTGTGGTGCGTGGGCTTCTCTTGTTGAAGAGCACAGGCTCTAGGTGCACAGGCTTCAGCACTTGCAGTGCGTGGGCTCAGTAGTTGTGGCACACAGACTTAGTTGCTCTGCGGCATAGGGGATCTTCCTGATGAGGGATCAAACCCTAATTGGATTCTGAATTGCAAGGTGCATTCTTAACCACTGCACCACCAGGGAAGCCCCACAGATTTTAACAGTAAATACTCCAGTATTACATGATCTGCCATTGGCATATCTGTGGATGCAGAGCTGTGCGTGTGGGGCACCAGCTGTAAGGTTATATACAGATTTTCCACTTCATGGTGGGTCAGTGCCCCTAGCCACAGCATAGTTCAAGGGTCAGTTGTATATTGTCTCTAGACGCTCACATTATTAAAGAAAATAAGTTTAAAACAATACTATAGCATATATATAGCTTTCACTTGAGAGTTTATTGGGCAGTTACTGTATTTTTTAATGTAGCATATATTTTCAGTGACAGGTTTTATTTTCTTGGGCTCCAAAATCACTACAGATGGTGACTGCAGCCATGAAATTAAAAGACACTTGCTCCTTGGAAGAAAAGCTATGATACCTAGTTCAGTTCAGTTCAATCACTCAGTTGTGTCCGACTCTTTGCGACCCCATGAATTGCAGCACGCCAGGCCTCCCTGTCCATCACCAACTCCCGGAGTTCACTCAGACTCATGTCCATCGAGTCAGTGATGTCATCCAGCCACCTCATCCTCTGTCGTCCCCTTCTCCTCCTGCCCTCAATCCCTCTTAACATCAGAGTCTTTTCCAATGAATTAACTCTTCACATGAGGTGGCCAAAATATTGGAGTTTCAGCTTTAGCATCATTCCTTCCAAAGAACACCCAGGGCTGATCTCCTTCAGAATGGACTGGTTGGATCTCCTTGCGGTCCAAGGGACTCTCAAGAGTCTTCTCCAACACCACAGTTCAAAAGCACCAATTCTTCGGCACTCAGCCTTCTCCACAGTCCAACTCTCACATCCATCATGACTACTGGAAAAACCATAGCCTTGACTAGACGGACCTTAGTCAGCAAAGTACCTAGACAGCATATTAAAAAGCAGAGACATCACTTTGTCAACAAATGTCTGTCTAGTCAAAGCTATGGTTTTTCCAGTAGTCATGTATGGATGTGAGAGTTGGACTATAAAGAAAGCTAAGCGCCGAAGAGGTGATGCTTTTGAACTGTGATGTTGGAGAAGACTCTTGAGAGTCCCTTGGGCTGCAAGGAGATCCAACCAGTCCATCCTAAAGGAAATCAGTTTTGAATATTCACTGGACAGACTGATGCTGAAGCTGAAACTCCAATACTTTGGTCACCTGATGCGAAGAACTGACTCACTTGAAAAGACCCTGATGCTGGGAAGGATAGAAGGCAGGAGGAGAAGGGACAACAGAGGATGAGCAGGTTGAATGGTATCACCAACTCGATGGACATGAGTTTGAGCAAGGTCTGGGAGTTGGTGAAGATGGGGTGTTTGTGGTACATGTAAGCTATTGAGCTCTTGTGAGAAAGAGTAATGTTGAGGAAGAAATAGTGGAAAAAGGAGCAAGCAGCCTTTACTCTACTCCTAATCTTTGCACAGCATTGCGTTTTTACCTTTATTCACCGTCTCTGCACTTGTGACATTTCCTGCTAAATTATGATATCTTTGAAAGAAGACTTAATTCATCTTGTTTCTGTTACCGGATGGGGAGGGTTGAAGAGGAGGCTGTGCATCAAGGGTACCTGTGCCTCAGTTGGAGGTGCCCCTGTGATTAGTTTGTATCCACTGTGTGCTTAGGGAGCATGTGCAGGAGTCAGAAAGGTCTCTGTGGTTATTTTGTAGCGTATCTATGAACTCTCCTGGGCTGCATTGGGGTCTGTCTGGGGTGGGGTTTAGAGATCGGCTTGCATCCATTGTGGCTAGGCCACCCCTCCTCACGCATGCCTAACTTCCTGCCTAACATTTCCCTCAAAACACCTAGCAGTTCTTGAACAATTTCAGTAGCTCTGGAGCGGGAGGTGACTTAATGATTTGCTATACTTGAGAAAAGACCCTGATGCTGGGAAAGATTGAAGGCAGGAAGAGAAGGGGATGACAGAGGATGAGATGGTTGGATGGCATCACTGAATCAATGGACATGTGTTTGAGCAAATTCTGGAAGATGGTGAAGGACAGGGAAGCCTGGAGTGCTGTAGTCCATGGGGTTGCAAAGAGTTGGACATGACTGAGCAACTGAAAAGTGATACTTAAGCTCAATGATGAGCATGCTTTGTAAACCACCAGGGTTAGTGAAAATATTAGGTTATCATGGTAATTACCTAGGGAAGTAGGTTATCATGATACTCTCAGTGGGTTGAATAGTGGCGTACAAAAAGTTGTCCGTGAACTCTCAGAAACTGTGAACGTGGTCCTATTTGAAGAGTCTTTGCAGGTGTAATTAAGTTAAGGATCCTGAGACCAGGAGGTCATTCCAGAGTATCCAAGTGGGTGCTAAATGCAATGATAAGTGTTTTGTAGGAAATACCCATGAGGGAGATTTGACAGAGAAACAGGGAAGAGAGGAGGAGACCGTGTGACCACCGACAGGGGTTAGAACCACACAGCCACCAGCTATGGAAGAACATGGTTGGTAGGCACCAGAAGCTAGGAGAGAGATGTGGACTGGATTATCAACCCAGAGTTTGTCTGGATTTTAGACTTTTGGGCTTTGAACTGTAAGGGAAGCCATTTCTGTTGTTACACAGTTTGTAGTTATCTGTTGCCACTGCCTTAGGAAATGAACACAGTTAGCTCTGGACAGCCCCCCTAGAGACCACCCTCCCCGAGTCTGGAGAACCTGGGCTGTTAAGCGGAGCCGTGGACCTCCTGATGTCCTTTCCTCCAGTGCTTCATGGCAGTGGCTGGAGGCTCCTCCCCAGTACAGTTTCTCAGGACAGAAGGAACATCAGTTCAGTTCAGTTGCTCAGTCATGTCCGACTCTTTGCGACCCCATGAATCGCATCACGCCAGGCCTCCCTGTCCATCACCAACTCCTGGAGTTCACTCAGACTCATATCCATGGAGTCAGTGATGCTGTCCAGCCATCTCATCCTCTGTCGTCCCCTTCTCCTCCTGCCCCCAATCCCTCCCAGCATCAGGGTCTTTTCCAATGAGTCAACTCTTCGCATGAGGTGGCCAAAGTACTGGAGTTTCGGGTTTAGCGTCATTCCTTCCAAAGAAATCCCAGGGCTGATCTCCTTCAGCATGGACTGGTTGGATCTCCTTGCAGTCCAAGGGACTCTCAAGAGTCTTCTCCAACACCACAGTTCAAACGCCTCAATGTCTTCACTTAAAACTCATGTACACCCGTGGCAGATTCATGTCAGTGTAAGGCAAAATATTGTATTTTAAAGCAAAATAAAGTAAAAATTAAAAATTAAAAAAAAAAGAGCCAAAAAAAAAAAAAAAGCCACCCAAGAAGCCAATAGCTGCTGCATTTTCCAGAGGAGGTTCAGGATGAGTGAGGAGAGGTACTCCTCTCACAACCTGCTGCATTTTGAACAGTCACAGTCTTCTAGAACCCTCCTTTCATTGCCTGTTGGAATTTAATCCCTGTGGAGAGACTAGGTGCTCTTGGTCATCTGAACACATTTAAGACAGTGCAGCAGACTAGAAAATCACAGGGAAGGAGGTATTTGTGTGTAGACAGAGGCTTCATGCAAGAAGTAAGTTTTGAGCTGGACTGAAAAAAAAATAGAGGGTTTGGATAAGTGGGAAGTGGAAAGGAATGTATTTTAGGTGGTAGCATAGAAGAAAGAATAAACAGAAGGGATGGAAACCAGTGTTGCTTGAGGGAAGAGCAGCAGAACCGTGTTAAATGCTAACTGGGGTGTCCAGTTACCATCAGAATTTGGGTTTATTACTCGAGAGGTCCACTGTGGTCTGGTGAGCAAGGTGGCGAGGCTGCAAGTCTTTCAGGAGGTGACACTGGTTGGGTAGAAGGCATTTAGGCCCCCCCTCAAATCTCCTCCCTTGGCAAATCTTTCTGACTTTTCCAGGCAAGGATAAGTTCTCTTTTCTCCACTCGGTGCCTAAGTGGACCACTGCTGTGGAGCATCCCCACGTGTGGTCTGGATTCCTCCTAACTCCAGAAGGATCGCAAGGAAACTGTACTCCCAGTGTCTAGCACTGGACCTGGCTTCCAGGCAGTATTTCAAATTTTTTCTAGATTCAGTGATTTTCAGGCATGGCTCCTGTAGAGGATTCGAGACCTGGATTCGGTCTCTTATAGCTGTCGTCTTCTCATAGCCAGGAGCTGCACAAAAGGGTTTTTAAAAAATGATTTTCATGCTTGGGCAACATGGCCATGGTACCTAATTCAACGAACACTCCTTCACATTTTTAGTCTCTGTACGTGGCTCTCCCAAGGATATGGCATGTCTTCACTGGGTTAAGGTCAAGTGCGAGGAAAGGTGTGACCAAAGGTTAGGGTGTTGCTAGTGTTTACTGAGGTTGGGATAGGGTACTGGACACAGCATCTGAGATCGTGTTGGAAATTCATCAACCAGTACACCTTTTGCTTTTATTTTTGTATTTTCTTTCTTCTTTTATATTTATTTTTTGGTCAGTGTCCCAATACACTTTTTATTTGTTGACATTTATATACATTTATTATACTTCAATGGAGCATCTCACTTAATGAAAATGAATATGGACCTGATGCTATGTCTTTCCTAGTGTTACTGATCTCAAAATAATTGGACAAAATAAGAATCTTTTAATTGAAGTTTACATTTCCTTATACTTGCATTCCATTACTTTTGTAATAGGATGAGAACAATATTTGAAAGAAGTTGAAGGGCAAAGGGCAATATAATTTGATTTAATTACCTTTTAATAAAAAATAATTGGTTAAGAATATTTCCAGATCTTATCTTTTCATGATAAGATTCCTACAAAGTGTTAATGACTACAGAAAAATTACAAAGTGTTTAAGGCAACATGGTTTTACAAGTTTTGGAGAGATGAAAAACATTCTTTCACAAAAGAGAATCTTAAGATAGTAGGCTTGCATACCTAGTTTGTAATGGCAATTTGATTTAGGTTGAGTATAATACTTATCAATAGAATAAATATTTGCTCTGCAAAAGAAAGCACATCAAATGGAAGTGAATGAGATATCAACTTTGTTTTAAATTAATCCTAAGATATTTGGGGGAAAGATAATTAGCAGTTAGACTTGAAGATATGGGAGCAATATGACAAAGCCAAAGTAAGTAAGCAATAAAATAAATGACAGTATAACATTTCCTAAAATAATTACCTGCATATATTGCTTTCTGGAGAGGCAAAGCAAATAAAACCAAATCCCAGATGGCTTCATTCAATATATATTCAAGTCTTAAAACCTTAAAATCTGGGTTAAAGGTTATAAACATATATAAAGTATGGCTTAAGAAATGTTATTAAAAACCAAGTAATTGCTGAAAGAATTATATGGAAATTAAAAAAAAAACCTTGAAAATTCCCTTTAGACCTCTCATAAATAAATAAATAAATAAATAAATAAGAAATGTGTCTGAAATAACAGAGAAGATATTTAAAGGGCCATAACTATTTGTTAGAATGTAAATGTAACAAGCTTTATAGATAGCTCAAATTACCTGTGTCTGGGACCACCTGAGCATGCCAACCCCCCGTGTCTGCTTGTGATAAGGCATTCACATGAAAACAGTCAAGTCTTTGCGTAGCATCTCTATAAAATAAAATTATCAGGTTTTCTTGAGCCTTTTACATGTTTAGCCTGAATATTCCCAGTAACTAAGATATATATGTATGAATTTATTAAAGTGTGTAAGTGCAGGACTGTTCTCGCTTTCATATTCAAAGTCTTCACTTGTAAGATATTTTAGAACACTACTTTTACCAAATTTTGTTTTTGTTATCTATTTATTTGAAGAAGAAAGAGGAAGATGAGGTAGAGGAGAAGTAAGTGGAGAAAGAGGAAGAAAAGGGAGGGAAAGAAGAGAAGGCAAGAGAACCAGTCAGATCTGGTTGAAAAATGCAGATTTCCAGTCTCCACGCCCAGCTTCTTGAATTAATAAAAATCTCTTTGGTGGTTTTAATCATCAGCAGAGTTGGGGTAACTGGGTTGGAGGACACTGAGATTGTCTATAGGTTGATCCTCCTGGGAATTGCTCTGCAAGGGTCTTATCAGGTGTTAATGAGACTGTGTACTGATATCCTCAGAGTGCTGTCCGTGGGAATCTCAGACCCCATGGTCAGGACGTTTGGAGGAACATGAGAATCTCAGACCCCACAGTCAGGACATTTGAAGGAATATTTTGCAATAGGGCTTTCTGGGATCCTAAATGTATAACAAGCTCATGGAGGACAAGAAATGTGTCTTTTCTAACTCTGTCTGGTGTTCACCAGGGACATAGTGTGAAATACATAATGGTCTGTGTACTGATTTTGATGTATTATACAGCCTTTGTGCTTGTCACTCAAGGCTGAATTCTAATAGAGAACTTGATTCGTTACTTTACCATTGCAAATAAGAAGCCTATGATGCAGGAATTAGATTCAAAATAAATCCATCTACACAGTAAGAGCATTGGTTGAAGGGAGTGACTTTCTATTCTGCCGTCACTGGAGCATACAAACTGAACCCCATTTGGGTAGGGTAATGGTTTCATAAGGAAGAGAGAAGTGGAAATGTCAGATGTAAGAAAATAGGAAAACACATTTACCTTATCAGCTTTCCTAATCCTGATTCTGGGTGGGTAGCAAGCAATAGCTAATATCTCAAATCCAAGAGGAATGCAACCATATCTTTCAGCAGAATCAAATACGAGATATCTATGTGGTCAGATATGTGGTTTAAAAGGAAAACCTTCTCTGTTCAACTTTAATTTAAAAAAACACTTAGCTGAGAGAGGGCTCTCCCAGAAACAATCGGAAAATAAATTTCTCAAGGAAATGTGGTTCTCTTAGAATGTCTTATTTATTCAAGAAAGAGTTGAATTTTATAGTCTGCGTCTACTAGAAATTACAATGAGTCAAGTGTTTT